>NC_041391.1:696972437-696973487 GCF_002162155.2 Triticum dicoccoides | reverse complement strand
GGAGAGGACCGCGCCGGCCGGGAGGAGAGATGCTGCCGCAGGTCCTCCTCGCGCCGGCGGCCATCGGGGGAGGGGCGTGGGGGGTTGCGGCGGTCGTCCGCCCGACGCTTGGGGCGCCCCGCGTCGTCCCCCCATTCCCGAGGCATGGATGGCGCGGAGGGGGAAGGAGGCGAGGGAAGGCCGGCAGCGCCGGCGAGGGGAGGTCGAGGCGGGACGGCAGCGGCCGAGGTGGCGAGGCAGGGAGCAGGCGGCGCGGGGGTGGGGAGGAGTGGAGGGCGAGGGAACCCTACCGGCGGCCAAATGGACCGCCTCGGTGGGCCTGCGGTCGTCTTGGGGCGAGAATGGGCCAGGCGGGTCCCATCCGGCCTGCCAAGCCGGCCCACCCTAGCCACCGAGGTCGGTCGCCCATGGGCCGCACCCGCAGCCGCCATCCCGAGAGGGGGCCCAGGAACCAGGTCCGTGGGCCGGCCCAATATCATCGCGGCCCGAAACGTCCGCCCCGGAGTGACCAAGCGGGGCGCTAGGGTTTCCCCGAGCACCACCGCGGTGGCCGCCGGCGGGGGCGCACGGGGGCGGCGAGGGGGAGGCGGGCCGGAGGTACGGCCGTGGGGATGGGGTCCGGCGGGCCGACTGGAGGGAGGAAGGGGCGGAAGGGGTTCCGGCAAGGAGGGGCCGGAGCGAGCACGGGCGGGGACGCCGGGGTCGGGCCGGCCGGTGCAGGCGAGGTCGGAGCCGAGGGGAGGCCGGCGACGGGCGGGGGCTTCCAGGAGGCTAGCGCCGGGCCCCGGTCAGCGCGGCCGGCAACTCCCCAGCTGCCAGCGCGACGCCGCCGGGGGGGCATCCCAGACCCAAAGGCAGTGCCTTTCGTCACCCGAGCCGGGGAGGCGGCCGGGGGGAGATGCCGGCGCCGACCCGACCCGCGGGCGGCCGATCTCCCACCCCTGGGAGAAGGGCCATCGGCGAGGTCAGGTGGCGGCCGTGGCGGGGCCTTGGGGGGGACCCGATCCCGGCAAACGACGGGGCGGCCGGCAGCCAAGTCGTCGGCCTCGG
>NC_041391.1:696966542-696972056 GCF_002162155.2 Triticum dicoccoides | reverse complement strand
GGGCGGGGCTCGAGGGCGGGGACGGCGGAGGGGGCGGCCGGGCGGCCACGGTGCCCACGCCGTCGGGGGCGTCGCCAGTCGCCAGAGCGTCCATCCCCACCCGTCTCCAACTTCAAGTTTCCGCAGGGTTTCAGACAAACTGTTTCTCCGCGCCTCGTCTCGGTCGGCAGCAACAATGGTGCGCCTCCCGCGGTCTCCCCACCTGCTGACGCCCCTTCGGTCGGGGGGCCGCGGGCTCGCCGCGCCCCTCCCTCTCCATCGGCGGCTGTCCTGCCCGCGCCTATCCCGGACATCTTCGTCCCCCACGGGCTCATCCACGACGTCAGCCACTTCGCGCTCGCCCACGTTAACACCGCCATGCTGGACACGCACGAGTTCATCCGCCTTCTCTTCGACAACCGCCTTGCCTTGGCCACTTTCCACTTCGCGGCCGTCTCTGGGTGCGCCGCCCTCCTTGTGTTCGACGACGAGGATGGTCTTGCGGAGGCTCTCAACCTCTTCCCCATGGACTTCCTGGGGATTCACGTCGAGCTTCTCCGCCCGGAGGACGCGGAAAACCGCTCAACCACTACGTACGACCGCATCGTCGAGCTCGACGCGTCCGGCTACCCGCTGGAGCTGTGGCATCACCAAGGTGCTAACTTCGTCTTCGGCCACCTTGGGCTCCTCTGCTGCGTCGACCGCCGTTGCCTCCACCCCGGCGACTTCTCGACCATGCGAGCCTTCGTCCAAGTGGAGTCCAGCGTCAACGTCCCCGACCGCTGCATCCTGCGCCTCCCCCCCAACCAAATCGTTGATGTGCGTCTGGCGGTAAAAAAGACTTGGGCCCTCGTCGACGGCTTCACCATCCCGCTGGGCGGAGACGACACCGTTGGCGTCTTTGACTCGCCTCCCGAGCTCGTCCCGCACATCCATGGGGTGTGGGCAAACAACACGACCCAGCCATGTCCATGCAATGGTGTGCACCACGACAACGACTACATGGCGCTTCCATCACCGTCGCCTCCCCACCAGCCCGCCATGCCGCTGCTGTTCACTGAAGAGACTGTGCCACTCAACGGCACGGTCGACATCAGCAGCGACGACGACTCGGACTCGGTGGTTGACGTCACCGCCAAGTTTTTCGGCCCCAACTCTTTCGCCGCTCTAGACATCCACGAGCCCAAGATCGACCCCCTGCTGGTACGGACATGCCCCTCCCCTCCTCTGAAAAATCTTCGTCTCCATTGCTGTCCACTCCCCTAACTAACGCTCCGGCTCCCTCTCTAGAAGATCTCCCTGACCATGATGACACTCACGAGGTGGTGGTGCGTCGCGCTCGGGCCCATGACAAGCGCGTGGCCGACTCAACCCTTGGCCTCCGTCATAGCAGCCGTCTTGCAGGCAAGGAAGGGCCAGCCTTCATGGACATGACGACCAAGGCAATCCGTGCGCGCGCTCGCAAGTTCGACCTGTCCTCCGCCTCTACTGGTCTCGCTGAGGCCATTGATGCGACTGGCCTGGCCGACTCCTTTGAGGTGCCATCCGAGGATACGGCGGTTCTGTCGCTCGTTGCTCTGCAGTGCGGCGCTACTGCAAACGACGTGCGTGAGATCGCCGCGGTGATCTCCCCTGAGCCATGATCTGCTCCTCCCCTCCCTCCGGCCGATCGTCGCCCTCCGACTCCGCTTTAGTTCTCTGCATTAGTTTAGGCCAACCTCTTGCTAGCTTTTTTGCGTTGCCGAACTGTGGCAACAGTGGTCTCTGCATGTGCTCTCTCCATGCGTAGTTTGTGCTAGCCGTCGCTTAGTTAGGCCTATTTTGAATTTCCATGTACTCCATCCGCGACGTTTATTTATGCAAGATGCGATCGGTTCCATGCTACTGCTGCTTCCACTTAATCTCTAGAGGTGCATTCCAGTGTCAATGAATCGATCTTCCCTCTCCCTCTGTTGCTAGAACGTTAGAGGCTTAGCCGCTTAGGTCAGCCCCAAAAATGCTCCGATGTTCTCTCTGAACTCTTCTCGACTCGGCCAAATGCGTGTTTCCTTCAGGAGACAAAACTATCGTCTCCGGATGCTTCTAAACTAAGGTCTTTCATCCCTAGACAGCTTGACTTGGTCCAAATCAAAGACGCCGATGGATCCTCTGGGGGCATTCTCTCGGCCCTGTCCTCGGCCCATTTCACGTTTGGTACTTCTATGCAATCGAGGTTTACACTTACGGTCGTGGTCACTACGTTAGCTTCCCCCCTACAGCTACATATTACCAACGTATATGCGCCCACGGATCACTCCCTTAAAACCGGTTTTCTCGACGAACTAGCTTCAATTTCACCTCCACCAAACACTCCTTGGATTGTGCTCGGTGACTTCAATCTTATGCGTTGTGCACAGGATAAAAATAACGACTCCTTCCGTCAAAACGAGGCAGACTTGTTTAATCTCTGTATAAACAATCTAGCCCTTATTGAACTTCTCCTACTGGATAGATCGTTCACCTGGTCAAATAAGCGTGATAAACCCACTCTAGAAAAGTTGGACCGTGTTTTTATTAACACTGCTTGGGACCAATCTTTCCCTGACTCATCTGTCTCCAGTCTTACACGGTATGTGTCCGACCATGTCCCTCTAATTATCAGCATCAACACCACAATCCCCCGCCCTGCGCTTTTCCGTTTCGAACTAGGTTGGGCCCAATCTCCGGCTTGTCGAGGTGTGGTCCAATCTTCATGGGCTGCTGCTCCGCGGCTCTCAAACGCCCCCCTTTCCTAACCTGCGCGTTAAAGAAATGTCGTTTTGCCCTACGATCGTGGCGAAAGTCGATTCTTCCGATCTCTGTGCGGGAGAAAAACTGCAAAACTGTCATAGACCTTCTTGACTGGATCGAAGAGTCTCGTTTCCTCTCGCAGCCCGAGCTTGCCCTGCGCCGAGTAGTTATTAAGGTTCTACACCGCATCACCCGCGAAAAAATAATTCACTGGCGGCTTAGATCAAAATTAAATCGGCTATCGACGGGGACGAGAACTCCAGATTTTTCCACGCCTCTGCCTCTCACAGACATCGTCATAACAAAATCCCCATGATATTGCATGATAACCAAGAATTCTACTCACACGAATCAAAAGTAAAAATCCTCTCCTCTTTCTTTTCCTCCATTCTCGGAGTATCTTCAGCTCCAACATGGAACTTCTCACTCCAAAGCCTCTACCCCTCACAAACACCACAGCTTCTTCACCTAGACTCACCTTTCTCGGGACAGGAAGTTTATGACGCCTTTGCAGACATGAACCTCATGGCTAGCCCTGGTGCTGACGGATTTGGGTCGGGTTTCTACCGAAAATTTTGGCCGATCCTGAAGCAGAAAGTGACAGAACTATTCACAGCTTCTAGAATCACCCCGCTGATATTTCATGTATTAACCGAGCTTACATTGTTCTCCTTCCAAAAGGGGATGCCCTTCCTTCTCCCGGCGCTTTCCGCCCTATCTCGCTTCAAAATTGCGCGGTTAAAGCACTCCCCAAGCTTCTCACAAACCGCCTCAAACCAGTTATCCCACTGCTCGTCCACCCTGATCAAACAGGTTTCCTATCGGGTAGGACAATCTCAGAACTTTCTATACACCGCAGATGTTCTCAACGTATGTGCCAGAACCAAAGCGCCCACACTTGTGATTAAGCTCGATTTCTCAAAAGCCTTCAACTCGGTTAACTGGACCTCTCTCCTCTCTATACTCAGGGTCAGAGGCTTCTTGGAAAAATGGATTCTCTGGATTGACACCCTGCTCCAATCTGGAAAAACCGCAATCCTTCTAAATGGCTCTCCAGGGCCTTGGATCCAATGTAAAAATGGCTTACGACAGGGAGACCCCCTCTCCCCCTTTCTATTTTTCATCGTTGCAGACGTTCTCCAACGAATGATTATTGATGCTTGTGATAACCACCTCATTGCTCACCCTGTCATGACCTCCATGCCCTGCCCTGTTCTGCAATACGCAGACGACACGCTAATTATTATCAAAGCTGACACGAATGCTGTAGCTCACCTTAAACGCATCCTTGATGATTTCTTGCTTGCCACTGGCCTCATGATCAATTTCCAAAAAACCATGGTAGTCCCCATTAATGTCGACTCTGACCTTGCCCTTAAAATGGCAACCACGCTCGGCGCCGAAATTGCGGCTTTCCCCCAAAAATTCCTCGGCCTCCCCCTCTCCCCCCATAAACTCCAATCGACAGCTTTTCAGCCAATTATAGACCGCTGCGATATCTACCTAGCCGGATGGCGTGCTTTCCTGTTATCTCGAGGAGGTCGTCTTGTCCTTCTCTCGGCCGTCCTGGATAGTCTGCCAACCTACTTTATGATGTGTTTCTCCCTGCCCGTCAGTGTCCTCGAGGAGATAGACAAGCGTAGGAGAATTTTTTTCTGGTCTAACGATGACTCCTTCTCTGGGGCTAAGTGTCTGGTTGCGTGGGACCCAGTTTGTATGCCAAAGCTTGCGGGTGTTCTTGGGGTTAAAAACTTGCGAGCACAATTTTTTTGCCTTAGGTTGAAATTTGCATTCAAATTCTTGCATTCCCCTCTTTTTCCTTGGAAGGATTGGCTCCTCAACCATTCTCCAATGCATATAGGTCGTGGCAACAATGCTCCTTCCTTGGTCGTGCCATTTTTAGACACCGCAGTTCCCTTCGTGAGATATCATGTGTGACCATTGGGAACGGTTTATCCACCTTCTTCTGGTTAGATCGTTGGGTTCTCCCTGAGCCTCTGTGCATTGCTTTCCCAGCATTGTTTTCACACCATGCAAAGCCAAATGCATTCGTAGCCACTATACGGATGGATGGGATTGATCTGGGCTTGCGTAGCCGGCTAACCTTAACTGCTTCCAATGAACTTGCTTCCTTGAGATTACCGTTGCAGGATGTCAGTCTGACGGGTGCCCCCGACGCCAGGACCCTACTTAATGGCGTCGCCTTCACCACCAAGGGCGCCTACGACGCGATGGCTTCTCAACTGGCCGACCCTACTCTTGCTCGTATGTGGGACTCGCGTGCCCCCAGCAGAGTGAGGGTGTTCGGCTGGCTTTTCTACCTCGACCGACTTAACACACGGGCAAACCTGCTCCGTAAGTCCATCATCGATTCTGCTGCATGCCCCCGATGCGCTGCTGCGTCCGAAGACCGGGCACACCTCTTCCTCCACTATCCGGCAACTCGTGCCATTTGGGATGCCATTGGTCTACACCCTTGCTCTACCCCCTTCGCACATCTTTGGGTCTCCCATGGGCACCCGGGTCTCCTTGAGTCAGTATGGCCTCTCATTCTTCTTCTTATCATTTGGAAAATTTAAGAAGCCCGTAATGCTAAAACTTTTAGGGATATAGATGTTTCACCCCATGATGTTACTAGGGGCATCATTGCGGACTTTGTGGTCTCATCGCCTTAAGAAGGCGGAGGACAAAGTTCACGCCGGCCTGTGGCGGGACTATTTTACCTCTCGACTTGTCTAAGTTTGTAACAAAATGCTTTTGAAATAT
>NC_041391.1:696925631-696966360 GCF_002162155.2 Triticum dicoccoides | reverse complement strand
AAAAAAAACTAGCGGGAGCAGGCGCGCTCGTCCACAACATCGTCGCTCTCTGTTTTGTCACTCCTATACTCTGAACTGTGAACTCTACTGTAGAGTGAACTGATATACCTCATGCACAAGTTGGTACAAGTAACTTGTAAAATATTTATCAGACATTTCAGAAAATATTTCGTTAATTTCACACCGAACGTATTCTCAAATTCAAACAAAAATTTAGCTAGCAGCAGAGGATAGTCAACTCCAGTAATCCACTGAGCATATTTGGCAACTTACTGTATAAAACAGAGGACAGTTGAGTTGTTACTTATGCTTCGGCTACTACAAATTGGTTCAGACCAGCAATGTCAATCGTCTGCACCTCATGAACAAATTGCTACAACTTGCTAAATCTGTGTAAATCTGTAAATCCACTGAACAAATTGCTTGGGGTACTATTCACTTTGAATAGATTGAATGGATTGTGTAAATCTGTAACAGAGAGGTTCAGACTTCAGACTAGTACAGTAAATCTGTAACTATGCTAGTATTTGAATGGATTGTGTGCTAGTGGCGGCAAGGTTGCTAACCTTCTCCACAAGGAGCAGAGCCAAGACTTTGCAGCAGCCGTAGCCGTTGTCGCTCCTTCTCTGACGGCGCCCGCACCATTCAACCTACTGGCTCCAGCACCAGGCAAGCAGCATCGCCTTATCTGATGGGCGACTCTGTGCTCGTCCCTGCCGTCTTGCGTGGTCACCGGAATTCGAAGGTTCGAGGCTGTGCCACCGCCGTGGCGCCGCCGCAGGATTTCTAGAAACGGAGACTGGGCCAGCCAAATGACCTTCCTCCAGGTAAGTTTGATTTTCTATGTGTTTATGTTTCTTTTCTTTTGCTCATATTTTCGAAACAATTCTAAATGCACATATTCAAAAAACATATAAATTAAATAAAAAAGAAAAATTTAAAATTTAACACGGTGTAAAAAAATTTAGCATAATTTTTAAAAAAGTTAACAAATGTTCGGGGCATCTAAGAAATATTCATGCATTTCAAAAAAAAGTTTATACAATGTAAATAAAATATTTTTTATTCAAAAAAAAATACCCAAACCATTCCAAACAGATGTACGCTACATTTTTAGAAAATGTTCTTGCATTTCAAAAATATGTTTTTGAAATTTTAAAAATATCTTAATAATGTAAATATAAGTTTGCATAATCTAAAAAATGTTTTGTACCATTCCAAAAAAGATTTCAACATTTCTTTGACAAATGTTTGAAATGTTTTTGAAAAATGGTTCGAAACATGTATTTTAAAAACAATTAATAGTTTATTTGAAAAAAAATAATGAGTATAAAAAATGTTTTATAGGTATACCCAAAATGTGCAATGTGTATAATAAAGTAGATATCGAAAATTATATTTTAAAGCATAAAATTCATGTATTTATAAAAATGCTAAAAGTGTATTTAAAAATGTTCCTAATGCATATAATTTTTCTAAAAAATTGTGTATAAATATTATACATGTGTTAAATAAGAAAAGGAAAAAACCCTGCTGAAAATCGAAGAAAGAAAAAAAAAGGAAATCAATAAAATCAGAGAAAAACAAAAAGGAAAAAAGGCAACCCGAAGAAAAACCTTGTCCCCCCTGTCTTGATAGTGTCATCTGATGGCCCATAGTACCTTTTATGGTCCTGCAAAAAAATCACATGTAAATCTTATCCAACATAGCGCAACAGGGGGGCCTCACCCACCACTAAACTTGCTGTGAACACGTGCGAGGTTTTCAGACCACTTTAATATCCCAGCACAATGTTTATACACGCTTCATGCTTGCAAAAGTCCTGGATGGTTGCAAGAGAGAACCGGGAGGGACATGTTTTTCATATTTTAAGCTTATAGTTGGTGGTTCCATGAATGAAACCTTGCGAACAGCAGGCCAGGCGTCCAAGAGCACGGGAAGAAATGTCGACAAATGAGTCATCCGGTCAATTGAGTCTCAAGCTTCAATATCAAACAAAAGAAATGAAGGTTAACTTTTCTTTTTTGAGAAACAGTTAACTTTTTTGTTTTAGCGGAAGAAACAGTTAACTATATGACTGACTCACACCAATTAGTGCTGTTGGGTTTCTACACAGTATGGGTTGTACTACAAGAGAAGCAGAAATTCCTGGGTTTTCCCTTTACTTAAAAAAACTATGGCCCAAGTGGGCCTGTGTTTGGTTTCGTTATGAAGAGCGAAACAGAGTTGCTCTGCTTCCTGGCTGCCATAGACAAGGGATCGAGCAAGTGAGAATGAACAGAGCGACCTCGTGCGGGAAGGAACATAGCGGGTTCTGGTGGTGGACGCTGTACAGTCGATCGAATCTCATGCTGACATCAAAAAGAAAAAAGCGAAGTTAACTTTTGTTTTGTGGGAAACAGTTAAGTTTTTTGGTAACTTTCGGTGAACCAAATTATGTCTCTCAGACATGTTTAAATTCTAGAAATGTTTAGATGTGATTCATGCGTGTGAGAACCGGATGGTTGCAAGACGACCTAGGACCTGACTTATCATGTTAAGCTTGAATCTTCTATGGTAAATGTTTGTGTTCGGCGCGCCGGCCGAATCTCTGGCCGGTCGCCCGCGCAGCGCTGGATCAAGCGAGACCTAACCACCCATTTATTTTACCTGGCTACAGCTGGATGCCCACTCCAGACCACATAATTCTTATCTATTCGCCTATTCGCCGCTTCACATTTATCCCTTCACGAGTCAGCCACTCGTTTCTTCCTCCTCCGTCTTCCTTATCTCTCTGCTCTTTCTCCTCGGCTTACGACCTCAGAGGTGAAGCACTCGTGCACGCTGAATTTCTTCCTCCTCCGTCTTCCTTATCTCTCTGCTCTTTCTCCTCTGCTTACGACCTCAGAGGTGAAGCACTCGTGCACGCTGAATTTCTTCCTCCTTCGTCTTCCTTATCTCTCTGCTCTTTCTCCTCGGCTTACGACCTCAGAGGTGAAGCACTCGTGCACGCTGAATTTCCTCCTCCTCCGTCTTCCTTATCTCTCTGCTCTTTCTCCTCGGCTTACGACCTCAGAGGTGAAGCACTCGTGCACGCTGAATTTCTTCCTCCTCCGTCTTCCTTATCTCTCTGCTCTTTCTCCTCGGCTTACGACCTCAGAGGTGAAGCACTCGTGCACGCTGAATCCATTCCATGCCGAGCCCTTGATGACCACCTGAATGCATCTAACCAACAGACCATGGATGAACCCCACACTCCTCGTCACCTACCTTCCTCTCCTAGCAGCCATGGAAGAGCTCCATCCCCACACTTTCATGGTGCTGCGAGCTTGAGGGTTGCAACCCTTCGACGGCGAAGCCTGCAAATGTGGAGGAGACGACCGATGCTGGCAAGGCTGACGAGGTAGGCGATGAAGGAGAAAATTGTCTCTGGTGTAAGTGAAAGCTACAACCGGCGACATTTTTTGCTGGGACCAGTGGCATTTTTTGCTGGAATTGATGGGCATTTTTGCTGCAATCGAACGAGTGTTTTTTGCTGGATGCTACAACCGCCGATATATTTTGTTGGCACGGGCAGCAATTTTTGCTGGAATCGACGAGTGTTTTTGCTGGGATCGAACGATTTATCTTTTCTTGAATGCGCAATGGTGATTCTTTTTGCTGCAACCGGTTACATTTTTTGCTAGCACCAACAACAATTTTTGTTGGAATCAAAATGAGTCTTTTTTTGCTGGGATGCGCAAATGCAATCCCTTTTGCTACAACCGGCAACATTTTTTGCTGGCACTGACATCAATTTTTTATGCAACTGGCAGAAGTGTTTTTTTTGCTTAAGATGGCGAGTGTTTTTGCTGGGATGTGTAAATAGTGGTGCTTTTTTTGCTACAACCGATAACCTTTTTTGCTACAACCGGTGACATTTTATGCTGGAACCATAGACTTTTTTGATACAACCGGTGGTTCGCCCGAGCCATGATGAGTTGCACTGGTCGATGGAAAAGCTGCAACCAAACGCAAGCCGGCGAGGCGAGATGCTGGCGCGGGGGCCAAGCTGGAACCTGCATGACACCCAGCTGCGGTGGCGGTTTCGGCGGACTACACAGCAGAGATGAGTGCAGTGCTTTTTCTCCTGGGCGTTGACCAAGCATTGGGGGAGAGACAGAAAAACGTTTCGCTAGGGATCAACGACTGGCATGTCTTTAATCATCGCCGGAGAAATCCCGATCGCGGCAACCGCCTCGGGCCGGCTATAAAAGGGGGCCTCGAGCTCGATCTCAACCAGGCATCACCCCTCCACCTCACCAGAGCCACACCTAGCTTCTAGGAAGACCTCGGGGAGGCCTTCTTCCCCGACTCCGGCCGCCCCGATCCGCTTCCGGCTCCGGCAAGATCCGCTCCGGTGAGAGCAACCCTGCCTGCCATACCTTGTCAGCGACCTCCTAGTGCACCCACACTTCTAACCGAAGCTTCAATTCGAAGGTTGCAGCCCTCCTCGACGAGACCCATCACCATCCGGACCGCCGTCCGCCGGAGTAGAGGCCGCCGTCGACGTGGTGCCCGCCGACGACCAACTCCACCACCCACAGGTGCGGAAGGACCCAGTGAACCCATAGGTACCATCCTTTCCCCCTACCTCGCCGTGGATCGCCGCCGGCGACCACCGCAGCCCTCAGGCGCCGGTGACTCTGTTTTGAAGATTCAAACCTGACGGGTGGGACCCCCCGTCAGCTTTTTCTTTTTTTTTGAACCGTTTTCTGAAAATGCCTTCGGGCAAAATACGCTTTCTAACAGAATTTTTTTTCTGTCTTTTTATAAACTACCCCCTGGAAACTTTATGTATCATTACAGATGAGTCCCTGGACTAAAATCTTAATAACTTTTAAACAAAAGATGATTTTGAATTGATTCTTTTTCTGTCATCTTTATTTTTCTGTCTAGTTTTTTATCATATTTATTTGAAAAATATTTGGAACACTTTTTGTGCATGCACGGTATTTACGTAGTATCCGACTTTCTTTTATACCGTAGATACCGACGGAGGTGACGGAGACGCAAACTTCGCCGAGCTAGACTCCAACTACTCCCAACCAAGCAAGCATGTTTGAACCTTTGATATGATGAGTGTTTTGCATGTTTGCTTGAGTAGTTATTTCATGGCATGTTTATATAAGCATCAGTAAGTGTTATATTGCATGCAAGGCAACTACAAATGAGCTTCGAAACTTGATGTGTCATTTGATGAGAGATAACATGATCATGTGGTGACATGAAAGGTGGTAAGATGGTATTGTTGAAGCATGCCAGTCTTATGTCAACCGTTTAACTCCAGTGTTAACGTGGATCAAGTCACATTACCGTCCGTCCCCTTTTTGTGCTGCCACATGTTTTCTGCAAGGAATACGGTTTAGTAAGTTGCAAACCTCTTTCCACGTACACACCAAATAGAGGGGCCGTGATGAGGGTTCCATGGCCCTGGATTAAAGCCCGTCATCCGGTCAGGGGGCATGGGTGTTTCCGGTTGGGACCGAGAGGGGGGCACCCCTTAGAGCGCGTGATATAAACTTGAACCCATGCTATTCGAGGTTGTGGCCTCCCCATCTTAAAGTTTTTCTTGAACGTTACCTAGGGTGATCCCTGGCAACGGGATGTGGAATGGGTGTGTACTGGTTAGATGTGTTTTCTTCTAAAAATACCATAAACGGAACTAGTCCTCTGTGACTACTGAAATCCGTTGGATGTGGTTAAAGAGTACAAACTCTGCAGAGTCAAAACCATTCGAGTAACCGTATCTATGGTCAAGGACTGTGTTCAACTTATCTATGTCAGTCTCAGTGTCGGTCTTAGTGACAATCTCCGGTGAATAAACATGAGTGTTAAACCCGGCTGAATGTTATTCCTGTGGATGGACTAACCCGTTTATTATTATGTACTGAGTATTTCCTCGGAGTGATTTAAATTCATGAATTTATTGAATATGAATGATGAAATATAAGCCCTTTATGAGATGTCGCTCAGACGTCCGACTGTGACACTCTTGTTATTTACCTCTGATATAAGCCCTTTATGTGATGTCGCTCAGACGTCCGACTGTGGCATTCTTGTTATTTACTTTCGATATAAGCCCTTTTTGTGATGTCGCTCAGACGTCCGACTGTGGCACTCTTGTTATTTACTTTCGATATAAGCCCTTTATGTGATGTCGCTCAGACGTCCGACTATGGCATCCCTGTTATTTACTTTCATTATAAGCCCTTTTTGAGATGTCACTTAAGACGTCTGACTGTGGCACGCACTGTCATTTACCATTCAATATAAGCCCTTTGTGCGGTGTCGCCCTGACGTCCGACTGCGGCATGTTAATTTATTTTTACCTTTCGAGGCGTCGCTTCAGACATCCGATCGATCTTCAGTTATTTTGGGATTTCGGGAGGACTACCGCCTGACTTCCTTTTTATTTAACATGCCGTGCAAATTTATTATCTGAGTGTGCATTGCTAAGCTGCTCATGTGCATCATGTTTGCATTTGTTATATCTTATGTCCGAACTGTCTTGCGAGTACATTCAAAGTACCCACCTGGCTTGTTGATTTGGCCAGATGTTGACGAAGGCGATCTTATGGATGAAGAGTATGATAGCGAGTCCGACACCTAGAGGAGTCCCAGTCAGTCCCGTGCGATCCTGGAATTGGTCACTTGTAACATATACGCTTTTGCTACCCGAATAAAATCATCAAGCCTCACTCCGCCGCCCGATGAGTTGTAAGATTAGGAGTCATGTCATCCACTTCACTGTGACATATCCACCACCACTTTTATTACGAGTCTGTAGTCATGCCACCACACCCTTGTGTCATATCCGCCTTTATGTATAATATCGGCGTGCTTGTAATAAATTGTTGAGTAGCCTCAGCTCAACCCTGTATAATATTTAGTACTTCTGGATTTCTGTATCAAGGATTTCTCTACTAGTAAGGAAGATTTTTCCTATACTAGTTTAAAAAAAAGGCGGTTTCTCAATAAGTATTTTATTGGAAAACCGGTCGTGACAAACTTGGTATTAGAGCCAGGCTGAATATAGGAAGCCACTAGGTGCGATCGCTAATCGGTTATTAGCGTAATGAGTGCTATTTTAATATTTAGCAAATGTAGCAATTTTCTGTTAGTCATCATAAATTTATGGTTTGACTATTCGGAATTTTTGTCTACTTTTGTAGATGGCTGGCAGCAACTGTGAGTCACAGGTGTTCGCCAATGTACCTGAGGGATTTATCAAGCTTCTCGTCTCCATCATCAAAGTCGCGATCAGGCCATCGGCTCGTCCGGAGTTCACACTCTACCAGCACAAGATCAGCGACAGCGTGTCAATGCACCAGGCCGCGGTGCAATTCAAGGGAGAACGTTCTGAGTCACGCCGCTTCTGATTTGTGGGAAGGGCCATGCCTACGGAGAGGCATGCTATGCAGATGGCTGCCCGTGAGGCGATAGCTCGTCTCCGGTATGCTCTCCCTTCGATGAAGGCTCGTCGCTACCGCTACCTCCCCTGCCACGTGCCATACACTTGTCACTATGCATTCGCTTGCCCTAGGGGAGAGAGAGATGAGGCTATTGAGATGCTGGTTGAGTACCTCAAGGCTCTCGAGGCAGCTTTTGATAGCCTCGTGGACGACTTTGTGGCTGCTCGTATGGACTTCGTGCAGGGCTGTTCTGCCAACAGGAGGGAGCTCCTCCATACAGCACCACCACTGACTTACGTCTCGTCCGCAGCATCCTATACACCTGCCATCTTCGCTAGTGCTCGCCGCCTGCCAACCACTGAGGAGTTTGACCAGGTCATTGCTCCTACTCCGGTCAGTGCTGCACCACCGGCCGCACCCGCACCAGCGCCTCAACTCAGCACTTCGCGCCTGGAGCCTATTAGTGAGGAGGAGGTTGAGTCTCCAGCATCACTAGGTCTTACCCTCGGCAGGCCGAGGGAAATTCTCACCATCTCCGACTGAGTGCACCTAGCAGCCGTGCGATGTACCAGCTTGTATGATATGTTTATATGTATGTAGGTTGTGAGAAGTAGTTTGTATGCGCATCATGTAGGAACTGGGAGAAGTGCACTAGCCTAAATAACATGTCAGGAATGTGTACGCACATCCTGAGTGATGTATTATATAATTACGGCATGCGTGTAAGATATGTACTGAGCGGTCCTTCTCCATGCGCAATCAAGCATTTTCTTGAAAAATGTTGGAGTTCTTAAATTTCCGCCTTTCCAAAATTATTTATTTTTCCACCCCAGTTTTTCTCATGAGTTTTGCCAAAATACCCCAGAGTGGAAAATGCCTCACCCTTGGACTAGTTCTATGCCAAGCCCGCCGGAAAAAAATTATGGTACCCAGACAAGTAACAATTTCACACAGGGGCAGTCAAGTCAGCAAGGCAGTGAAGCAGCATTTTCTCAAGTATGCCGCCTTTATGAGCAAAGCCAGCAGCAGCATCAAGAAATGATGAATCATGTTATCAATATGGGAAATCACCGTGAAACATATCAGCAGCATTTCAAGTTGTCTGAACTACAAAATACACGTCCCCCAACATTCGCTCACACTGATAGACCGCTTGAGGCCGATGATTGGCTTCGAGACATTGAAAGGAAATTAATTATTGCACAATGTTCAGACCGTGAGAAGGTACTATATGCACCTCACTACCTCACTGGAGCAGCTGCATCATGGTGGGAGAATTTCCTACGCATGCACCCCGATGAAAATAACATCACATGGGAAGAATTTAAAGAAGGTTTTCGTGGGGCGCACATCCCCAGAAGCATTATGAAGATCAAGAAAAGGGAATTTGATGACCTCAAGCAGAGAAGCAGGAAAGTGACTGAGTACAACAGTCAGTTTACTCAATTATCTCGTTATGCCAACGAAGAGCACATGACTGAAAATAAAAAGATGGAAAAATTTCTGGATGGTCTTGCACCAGCACTTAAATGCCAGCTGGTCGTACACACCTTTCCGGATTTTAAAACACTTGTGGACAAAGCCATTACATTGGAAAATGAGTGCCGCAGATTGGAGGATTTTCGCAAGCGCAAAAGGGACCAGACTACTCATGCTCGCAACAACCGGAACAAGACTGATTTTCAGAAGAATGGAGCAAACAAGTCCACAACCAATGTTCCACGCCCAAACAAAAAATTTCATGCAAGGGACAAGGATTTTGCATACCGCCCAGGTGTTACTTGCTACGCTTGTGGAGAGGAGGGACACCATGCCAAACAGTGCCCAAAGCCAAGGAACTCAGCTCCCAAGCCAATAATTCAGCACCCAAACGCAACAACTTCAACCCCAATAACAATCACAAGAAGGGTCACTTGAACCATGTGACCAAGGAGGAAGCACAGAATGCCCCGAATATCGTACTCGGTACGTTCCCTGTCAACACAATACCTGCCACGGTTTTGTTTGATTCTGGAGCTTCTCACTCGTTCATTTCAAAGAAATTTGATTTGCAAAATAATTTTTCGATGCTTCCCTTGGAAAAATCCATGATCATCAAGTCCCCCGGGATTAAGCAAGTTACTCAGAGTTACTGCCAAGGTGTGGTTATTGAATTTGAGGGACTAAAGTTTCAGGCAAACCTCATTGTATTGGAAAATAAGGGACTGGATGTTATCCTAGGAATGGACTGGTTAACCACCAACAAGGGATTTATCGATTGCTTCAATCGGACTGTAATTCTTACCCATCATCACGGGAAGACAATAAAAATTGCAGCTCAAGAAAGGCAAATGTTACGGCAACCAAGGTTGAACAAGGTGGACGTTTCAGAGTTAAGCAAAGTTCCAGTGGTGTGTGAGTTCCCAGACGTATTTCCCGAAGAACAACCAGGCATGCCACCAGACCGGGAAATAGAATTCATCATTGAGCTAGCACCTGGAACCACCCCCATTTACAAGAAGCCCTATAGAATGGCACCCTCCGAGTTGGTAGAATTAAAGAAGCAAATAAAAGAATTACTGGACAAAGGATTTATACGAGCCAGCTCCTCACCTTGGGGTTCACCAGTATTATTTGCAAAGAAAAAGGATGGGACACTAAGATTATGTATAAACTATAGAGCACTCAACATGGTCACCATCAAAAACAAATATCCGATGCCACGGATAAATGATTTATTTGACCAGCTCGCTCAAGCCAAGGTTTTCTCAAAAATAGATTTAAGGTCGGGGTATCATCAATTAAAAGTACGGACAGAAGATATCTCCAAGACAACATTCACCTCCAGATACGGATTATATGAATTCATAGTAATGCCATTCGGACTGACAAACGCCCCCGCATATTTTGTCCACCTCATGAACAAAGTATTTATGAAGTTTACGGACAAATTTGTTGTGGTGTTCATTGATGATATTCTGGTATACTCCAAGACACCAGAAGAGCATGCTGGACATCTCAGGATTGTACTGGGAGAATTAAGGAGACATCAATTATACGCCAAGTTCAGCAAATGTGAATTTTGGTTAAGACAGGTTGGTTTTCTAGGCCATGTGTTAACCCAAGAAGGTGTTGCCGTAGACCCGGAAAAGGTCAAGGCCGTACTTGGCTGGAAACCACCGGCCAGCATAATGGATGTACGAAGTTTCTTGGGAATGGCAGGATATTACCGAAGGTTTATTGAAGGGTTCTCCACCATAGGAAAACCAATGACTCAGTTACTCAAGAAGGATAAGAAATTTGTATGGACTGAAGCTTGCGAGAAAAGTTTCCAAGAACTAAAAAGGAAATTAAGAACAGCACCAGTATTGGTTGTACCAGACATACACAAAACTTTTGAAGTGTATTATGATGCATCCCGGAAGGGCCTCGGATGCGTATTAATGCAAGAAGGCAAAGTAGTAGCATACGCTTACAGGCAACTACGGAAGCATGAAGAAAATTATCCTACTCATGACTTGGAGTTGGCAGCAGCCATTCACGCACTCAAAGAGTGGAGGCACTTTTTGCTTGGGAACCGTTGTGAAATATATACAGACCATAAAAGCCTCAAATATATTTTCACACAACCAGAACTCAATTTACGACAACGACGCTGGTTGGAATTAGTGAAAGATTATGATGTTGGCATTCACTACCATCCAGGAAAGGCAAATATAGTGGCAGATGCTCTTAGTCGAAACCCCAGTTCAGGCAACGACGGTCTACCAAACTTGAGACCTGAACTTCAGCAGGAGTTCGCCAAACTCAACTTGGTGATGGTCACGGAGGGCAATGTGTCAAATTTGGAAATACAGCCTACTCTAATGGAACAGATTAAGGAGGCTCAGCATGGACACCCTAGCATCAAAGGCATAAAAAGAAAAGTGAGTTTGGGCAAGGCCTCAGAATTCGTCATAGACGATAAGGGAATATTATGGTACAGAGAAAGACTTTGCGTACCAAATATAGAAGACCTCAAGCAGCAAATTCTAGCCGAAGGCCACACCGCTCCATATTCAATCCATCCTGGAGGGACCAAAATGTACAAGGACATTCAGGATTTTGGTGGCACGGTATGAAAAGGGACATAGCCACATTCATTGCATGTTGTTATTCATGTCAGCGCATTAAGTCGAACACCAAAAACCAACAGGATTATTACAGCCAAACAAGATACCTGAGTGGAAATGGGACGAAATTGGAATGGATTTTATTGTCGGACTACCTCGGTCACGATACGAAAATGATGCCATATGGGTCATTACAGATAGATTGACTAAGGTGGCACATTTCATCCCAGTAAAGACGACCCACACCACTCAGAAGCTTGCCAAACTTTATCTCTCCCGTATAGTCTGTCTGCATGTAATTCCAAAGACTATAATATCTGACAGAGGCACTCAATTCGTCTCTAGATTTTGGGATCAATTACAACAAGCACTGGGAACTCAACTAGCATTCAGTACAACATACCACCCCTAGACTAATGGACAAACTGAACGCATGAACCAAATTCTAGAGGACATGCTGAGAGCATGTGTCCTCACCTATGGAACCAGTTGGGAAGAAAGCTTGCCATACGCCGAGTTCGCATACAACAACAGTTACCAAGCCAGCCTACAAATGGCACCTTTTGAAGCCTTGTACGGGCGGAGATGTCGTACTCCATTGAATTGGCCAGAGACAGGGGACAGTCATATCTTCGGCCCAGACATGCTCAAGGAAGCTGAGGAGAAAGTTAGGCTAATCAGGGAACGACTCAAGACAGCTCAAAGCCGACAAAAGAGTTATTACGATCGAAAAGATCGGGGAGTCAGCTTTGAACCCGGTGAATATGTGTACCTGCGAATATCTCCTATGAGGGGACTGCAACGGTTCAAAGTTAAAGGAAAGCTAGCACCAAGATTTATCGGACCCTTCTGTGTAGTTGCACGAAGAGGCACAGTAGCCTACCAGCTAGACCTACCCGAAGACCTGACAGACGTCCACGACGTGTTCCATGTCTCACAGTTGAGGAAATGCGTAAGCAACCCAGAGAAGCATGTATTTGATGAGGACATTGACGTGCAACCAGACCTCACCTACAGGAAACGTCCAATAAAAATATTCGAGGAGTCTGAAAGGAGGACCCGTCAGAAAACAATTAAATTTTTCAAAGTTCAGTGGAGCAATCACACCGAGGATGAAGCAACATGGGAAAGAGAGGATTTTCTTCGGACAGAACACCCACACCTATTTGAGGATCAGCTGAAATCTCGGGGACGAGATTTTTCCTAAGGGGGTAGGTGTTGTGACACTCCAAAAATTTTGATTTGGTTTTCATTAAAATCTTTATTTGAATTAAAGGAGGGTATTTGAATTTTTTTTGAGGGACTCTTCTTCTCAAATCTTTTCTTTTTATGACAAATATTTTTTTCTAAGGAAAGGTCCTTCTCAACCTTGATCTTTAGTCTTAAGGGTTTTTAAAAATTGTGTTGGCTCAACACAAATAATATTGGAGGGTTTTGCAATTATTTCTATTAAAAAGAAATCCTATGGACTTTTGGTTTTTATTCTTTTACCTTTTAAAGATTTCTCTTTTGCCCTATCACATGTTGAATTTTCTTCCAAAACCCCTCCCTCCACTTTGGGTCAAGTCAAATATCCAACTCCAGCAAGTTCAACCCATTTTTTATTTTTATTCTATTTATTTTACCCTCAAAACAATTTCTGTCATTTATTTTGGACCTAGGTGATTTACAAAGGAACCACCAGAATCCTTTTGAGTTTTGGTCCCAAACAAACTCCCCTGGCTAGTACTTAGTACCCTCAACCTAGAACCATCAAGATCCACTTGTCCACAATTCAAATTTTTCAAATTTCGCTTGCTGCAAGTTTGGACCAGATTTACTAATTTTGGCGAAATTCAATATTTTTCTTCTCCAAAAATTCTGAGATAAATCAGGCAGCTCCAGGTGCATTGAGAGGTCACCTCACCAAAGATCAACTCCAGAAGAAATTGCCACATGCCAAAAACATTTCATCGAACACCTGGCATGCACTGTTCCTGGCAAAATTCAGTAAAGTTCAGAGTTTCAGTGTCAGTTTCAGTCAACGGTGTCGTTTTCGTCAGAACCCGTCGATAATCTCGCTAGTAGCCACCTTGGATTGTTGCTCACTGCTCCTTCTTCTTATCCAGTGCGCTGCACAATCGTTTGGACGGGTGCAAGTGTCGGTGGCGACGTGGCACCTCATCGCCGGCGTCTTCTGCGGTGGCAGAGCCACCCGTGGCGGCTAGCAGGGGCTGGCCCTGCCTTTCGGCGTCGACCAGCACAGCCCAAGCCACTCGGAGCCTCCGCGTGGCCACCCCCTCCCCTCTGCACGCTGCAGCACAGTCACCGCGGCCAAAGAGGCGCAGAGCACGCTCTCTGCCGCCGACGAGCCCCGTGAGGCCGTTCCGTCGAGAGCGTGGAGTAGCGCCCAAGTTTTGCCAAGCTTAGCCCCGTGATGGAACCAGTGAGCCTATCTGCAGCTACCCCGACCCCTAAACCCCCCGTTCAACCACTGCGTCGCCGTAATCACCGCCGGAGAAATCCCGATCGCGGCAACCGCCTCGGGCCGGCTATAAAAGGGGGCCTTGAGCTCGATCTCGACCAGGCATCACCCCTCCACCTCACCAGAGCCACGCCTAGCTACTAGGAAGACCTCGGGAGGCCTTCTTCCCCGACTCCGGCCGCCCCGATCCGCTTCGGGCTCCGGCAGGATCCGCTCCGGTGAGAGCAACCTCGCCTCCCATACCTTGTCAGCGACCTCCTAGTGCACCCACACTTCTAACCCAAGCTTCAATTCGAAGGTTGCAGCCCTCCTCGACGAGACCCATCACCACCCGAACCGCCGTCCGCCGGAGTAGAGGCCGCCGTCGACATGGTGCCCACCGACGACCAACTCCACCACCCACAGGTGTGGAAGGACTCAGTGAACCCGTAGGTACCCTCCTTTCCCCCTACCTCGTCGTGGATCGCCGCCGGCGACCACCGCAGCCCTCGGGCACCGGTGACTCTGTTTTGAAGATTCAAACCTGACGGGTGGGACCCCCCCCCCCCGTCAGCTTTTTCTTTTTTTTGAACCATTTTCTAAAAATGCCTTCGGGCAAAATACGCTTTCTAACTGAAACGTTTTTCTGCCTTTTTATAAACTACCCCCTGG
This sequence comes from Triticum dicoccoides, assembly GCF_002162155.2. NCBI lineage: Eukaryota > Viridiplantae > Streptophyta > Magnoliopsida > Poales > Poaceae > Triticum > Triticum dicoccoides. The sequence goes on along the minus strand of NC_041391.1, from coordinate 696,951,721 downwards.
AAACTTTCTGTTACATTACAGATGAGTCCCTGGACTAAAATCTTAATAACTTTTAAACAAAAGATGATTTTGAATTGATTCTTGTTCTGTCATCTTTATTTTTCTGTCTAGTTTTTTATCATATTTATTTGAATAATATTTGGAACACTTTTTGTGCACGCACGGTATTTACGTAGTATCCGACTTTCATTTATACCGTAGATACCGACGGAGGTGACGGAGACGCGAACTTCGCCGAGCTAGACTCCGACTACTCTGAACCAGGCAAGCATGTTTGAACCTTTGATATGATGAGTGTTTTTCATGTTTGCTTGAGTAGTTATTTCATGGCATGTTTATATAAGCATCAGTAAGTGTTATATTGCATGCAAGGCAACTACAAGTGAGCTTCGAAACTTGATGTGTCATTTGATGAGAGATAACATAATCATGTGGTGACATGAAAGGTGGTAAGATGGTATTGTTGAAGCATGCCAGTCTTATGTCAACCGTTTAACTCCAGTGTTAACGTGGATTAGGTCATGTTACCGTCTGTCCCCTTTTTGTGTTGCCACATGTTTTCTGCAAGGAATACGGTTTAGTATGTTGCAAACCTCTTTCCACGTACACACCAAATAGAGGGGCCGTGATGAGGGTTCCATGGCCCTGGATTAAAGCCCGTCATCCGGTCAGGGGGCATGGGTGTTTCCGGTTGGGACCGAGAGGGGGTACCCCTTAGAACACGCGATATAAATTTGATCCCATGCTATTCGAGGTTGTGGCCTCCCCGTCTTAAAGTTTTTCTTGAACGTTGCCTAGGGTGATCCCTGGCAACGGGATGTGGAATGGGTGTGTACTGGTTAGATGTGTTTTCTTCTAAAAATACCGTAAACGGAACTAGTCCTTTGTGACTACTGAAATCCGTTGGCTGTGGTTAAAGAGTACAAACTCTGCAGAGTCAAAACCATTCGAGTAACCGTATCTATGGTCAAGGATTGTGTTCAACTTATCTATGTCAGTCTCAGCGTCGGTCTCAGTGACAATGTCCGGTGAATAAACATGAGTGTTAGACCCGGCTGAATGTTATTCCTGTGGATGGACAAACCCGTTTATTATTATGTACTGAGTATTTCCTCGGAGTAATTTAAATTCATGAATTTATTGAATACGAACGATGTAATGTAAGCCCTTTATGAGTTGTTTCTCAGACGTCCGACTGTGGCACTCTTGTTATTTACCTCTGATATAAGCCCTTTATGTGATGTCGCTCAGACGTCCGACTGTGGCACTCTTGTTATTTACTTTCGATATAAGCCCTTTTTGTGATGTCGCTCAGACGTCCGACTGTGCCACTCTTGTTATTTACTTTCGATATAAGCCCTTTATGTGATGTCGCTCAGACGTCCGACTGTGGCATCCCTGTTATTTACTTTCATTATAAGCCCTTTTCGAGATATCGCTTAAGACGTCCGACTGTGGCATGCACTGTCATTTACCATTTAATATAAGCCCTTTGTGCGGTGTCGCCCTGACGCCCGACTGCGGCATGTTAATTTATTTTTCCCTTTCGAGGCGTCGCTTCAGACACCCGATCGGTCTTCAGTTATTTTGGGATTTCGGGAGGACTACCGCCTGACTTCCTTTTTATTTAACATGCCGTGCAAATTTATTATCTGAGTGTGCATTGCTAAGCTGCTCATGTGCATCATGTTTGCATTTGTTATATCTTATGTCCGAACTGTCTTGCGAGTACATTCAAAGTACTCACTTGGGTTGTTGATTTGGCCAGATGTTGACGAAGGCGATCTTATGGATGAAGAGTACGATAGCGAGTCCAATGCCTAAAGGACTCCCAGTCAGTCCCGTGCGATCCTGGAATTGGTCACTTCTAACATATACGCTTCCGCTACCCGAATAAAATCATCAAGCCTCACTCCGACGCTCGATGAGTTGTAAGATTAGGAGTCATGTCACCCACTTCACTGTGACATATCCACCACCACTTTTATTACGAGTTAGTAGTCATGTCACCACACCCTTGTGTCATATCCGCCTTTATGTATAATATCGGCGTGCTTGTAATAAATTGTTGAGCAGCCTCAGCTCAACCCTGTATAATATTAGTACTTCTGGATTTCTGTATCAAGGATTTGTCTACTAGTAAGGAAGATTTTTCCTATACTGGTTTATAAAAAGGGCAGTTTCTCAATAAATATTTTATTGGAAAACCGGTCGTTACACCCCTCCGTAAAGCTGAATCGCCACATGCATCGCCGGCCTGGCTATTGGAGACGAAGGTGTCGAGGCCACCTGCCCCGGACCCCCTCTGAGGAAGCAATCTCCGCCACTGAGACCTCGTCCATCACGCACTCTGACTGGGGATCGGGAAGGAGCCTGTGGGAGGGGACCTCCTCCTCCTCACACCTGACTGTAAGTGGCAAAACCTCGAGAACTGGTGTCGGGGGTTGGGTGCGACATATGCCAAAGGATGGCTTATCATGGTGGGGGCGAGTAGAACGTCGCCGGTGCCTGGAAACGGGATGAGGCGTAGACATGCACGCCGGCGAATCTTACCCAGCTTCGGGGCTCTCCGGGGAGATAACACCCCTACTGCTGCTCTGCGGGGTCTCCGCATGGTCACTATGGCAAAGTGGCTACAATGGTGCTCCTAGAGCTGTATCGGGAGGCAGGAGGGAGCAAAGCTAGCTCTCTCCTCCCTGGTCTATGTGTCTAACTCTATTCAGGTCCCAACCGTTTGCATGGGTGCCCCGGGGGGTTTATATAGGCCTACCCCCCGGGGGTACAATGGTAATCTCACTGGGTGTGGACCCCAGCCGTCTGTCTCTCATGCCGCCGTCCTTCCCGCCGGCTTCTGGGGCCCGCCGACTGGTGGGTCCCGCGGACAGGCCGGACACTGTGCGGCGCTCCTGATGACGCAGGCTTGGTCATGGGGTCGTGGCAACAGTGCCGCCGTCTATCAGGCGATCACTGTCGCCACTCCCCATCCAATCTGGTTTATGGCTTGTGGGGCCCTAGCGGGGAGACGGCCGACTCCGAGGAGGCCGACTCCCACAGGGCCGTCTTCTGGCGCTCTGGCCGTCTTTGATTCATCCACTGACAGGTGGCCCTGCGATCTCTGGGCCATACAGGCTGGCGTCGTGGGCACAGTGCATCATGCACTGTGGCTGAGGTCAGGGCAGGCATGGCAACAGTGCCGCGCCTCGCCGGAGATGTCCCAGCGATACGGCTCACTGTAGCCATGCCAGCCCCTCGTAGGCAGGAAGGGACGGCCACGTCGGGGCCGTGCCCCGCATCGGTCTTCGTGAAATGTCATGGGCCGACTCCCATAGTCGGCACTCCCGGAGGTCGCAAGCCGGGAGTCGGCTTGCTTTAAAGTCGTCGTCTGGGACTCGGCTTCTCGGGAGATCGCCAGCTGGGACTCGGCCTCCCTGAAGGTCGCCAGCTGGGACTCGGCCTCTCTGGAGCTCGCCAGCTGGGACTCGGCTGGAGGGGCGTGGCCTGCCCCGATATCTTGAAAGATCCTGGGTCCCGGGTCAGCCTACCCGTGGCCCATTACTCCGACAGTAGTCCCCGAAGCTGGTGAAGCCCAGTGGACGCCGTCTCGTGGGGCTTCAACAGTTTCAAAGCTTCCCAGCGCCGACTCCGAGATTCGGCCGCGGTCTTCTTCGGGCCGACTCGCCGAAGTCGGACTTGTTCAGCGAGGGGCCACTATTTGTAAGTCGCGGCGGGAAAACAGGCGGCGTATCAAATACGCTTCCTTGCTGCCATCGAGACGGTCCTATCGCGCGGCGCCACGTGGGGAGGATAGTCTGCCCACCCACGCGCGCGATGGGACGGGCCGCTAGGTGGGGCCCGCCACTACCGCGCCTTGGCTTCCGAGCGGATCCGCTGCGGCTGGCATCCCCACGTTGTTACTGCGCGCAGTAACTTCGTGGGGCAAATCGTGGGGCGGCGTGGGGCTTCGGGCGCAGTTAATCCCACGTCCGCCCCCTCGGCTCCTCAACTCGTAGGGCTATAAATAGGCGGGGAGGAGCGGGGCGATACTGCCCGCGCATCCTCTCCCCCGCACTCCTGCCTTCTCTTCTTCCTCCGCCGCGAGCGAAAGCACCTTCTCTCGTCGACGATGAGTTCTTCCTCCGCCGCGCCCCTGGCCCCGCGCTCCGGCGTGTGGGACGGCTCGGACGTGGAGGTGGAGCATATCGAGTTCCTCCGCCGGACCCGCCGTCTCCCCAGCGCGGACCTGGTGCACGCCCGTCCCGCGCCGGCGGGGGAGATCCGGCCCGCGCCGGAGGAGGGCGAGCGGGTCGTCTTCCGCTCGCACCTCATGCGCGGGCTGGGGCTGCCGGCGAGCGGGTTCTTCCGCTCGTTCCTGGAGTTCCATAATCTTCAGCCGCACCACCTCACCCCAAACGCGGTGGTGCTGCTCTCCGCCTTGGCCACCTTGTGCGAAGGCTACCTCGGCGTTCTCCCCACCCTCGAGTTGTGGGGGGAATTTTTCTCTTTGAAGCTCGGCACTCAGGCCGCCGGCACGCCGGCTCAGTGCGGCACCTACATCGCAGTGCGGCGCTCGACGGCCGACAATCCGTTCCCTCCCATCTCACTGGTGAAGTCGGTGAAGATGTGGCAGTGCTCCTACTTCTACGTGAAGAACCTCTCCACCGACAGCGACTGGGTCAACTTGCCGCCCTTCGACCCCGAGCCTCTGACTGGCAGGCTTGCCAGTTGGTCCCACCGGTCCAAGTCGTTGTCTCCCTCCGGAGCCGCCTCCGTGGCGCGACTCCGAGTTCTGCTGCAGTCGGAGGGCCTCGTCGGGTCCGACCTTCTGGCCGCCTTCGTGGCGCGCCAAGTCCTCCCACTCCAAGGACGGCCTCACCTCATCTGTCAGATGAGCGGCCGCCATGATCCGAGCCGGCTGTGCACCAAGGAGATGCCCCGCAGGGAGGTGGCGAACTTGGTGAACCACATCGCGAACTGCGAGTTCACAGAGGACTGGCAGTTCGGCAAGGAGCCGTACTCGCGCGACAACCCCCCTCCAGTGGTAAGTCGCATCTTTCTGTAGCTTGATCTTCTTTGTAGCCGACTCCGGCTTCTAATCATCATTGGTTTCTCCTGGGCAGAACCCCCTCATGGAGCCCGCAGCCGGTGCCATGAGAGAGCCCCGCGACTACGTCCCAGACCACGAGGACAGCGACGTCGACGACCCCGACTTGGGGGCGGCGGCGCTGGAGGCCAACGCTGAAGGCAGCGGAGAAGGGGCAGACGGCGGCCTCAGGCCATCGGCTACCTTCGCCGACTGGCCCGAAGACGACGCCGACGTGGAAGTCATCCCACGCCGCCAGCCGAGGGCCGGCCCCTCCGGCCAAGTCGGCGCAAAGAGGCGTCACACCGGGCCGAGCGCGCCCGGCGGCAAGCAGAAGAAGTTCAAGGGGGCGGCCGCCGCGACCAAACGGGAGGAGGCGGCCGCGAAGGCCAACCGCTTCCGAAGGGAAGTAAGAAGGCCGCCGTTAGTTTCCGCGTAAGTCCTTACGCGCTTTGTTTTCTCTGCTGGATCTTGTTCGAGTCTTTTTTGATTTTTCCTTCATTCTTCTCCAGAGCCCCCCTCTCCCTTGAGAGAGCCGCCGTCCCCTCAGTCATGGGGTCGGTAGAGACGTCCGCCAACACCCGGCGGGTCGATCCCGCCGCCGATCTTTGGGAGGCGACGGAAAGGAACGCGCGGGAGAAGCGCGACGAGGAGGAGGCTGACTGCCTGGAGAAGGCGCAGGCCGAGAGGGCGGCCGCCAACGCCCAGAAGAAACTGGAGGAGGCCGAGGCTGCCGCCGCGACGAAGCGGCGCGCTGAGGAGGTCGCGCGTCGCCGATCGGCGATGCTTGTCCCTCCGTTGTCGTCGGCGCCGCCGGCTCCAGAGTTCACGGGGCAGACCGGCGAGGTCGGCACCGAGAACCCCCTCGTGGAGGAAGGGGGCGATGCTTCGGGCTCGGACACCTTTGCGCCGCCTCCGCCGCCTCCACCACCGTCTGGGAGGCCGCACGGCAAGCAGCCGGTGGGCCCGTTGGGTCCTCCCATCACGGACGAGGCCGAGGCGCGGCTGCTTCTTCAAGTCGCCGCGCCGACGCGTCACCGGCTTGAGAGGAAGACCTCGGCGCCGCGAGCTCGGGAGACGGGCGCGGCCAGCTCGGTGAGTCTGGACTTCGAGGCCTCCAGTGCCGCGCCCACCGGGTGGTTGCGCGGAGGCGGCACCGGCCCGCTGAACCAAGCCCTCCTGGACGTCCAGGCAAAGCTGCGCGCGGAGAGCGACGCCCTCCAACTCTGCACCAGAGCGCATGGGCAACGGATGGGCAACGGACGTTTGACTGCGGATGGGCAACGGACGCTAAGTCCAGTCGGATGCCCTGCGTCGCGTAGAAACGTGCCAAGGCGCCCTTGGCAAAGTTTGTGCCGTTGTCGGTGATGATGCTGTGCGGTATGCCGTACCGCACCGTGATGTCGGCAATGAAGGTTACTGCCGTCGGCCCGTTCAACTTCTTGATGGGCTTTGCTTCCACCCACTTGGTGAACTTGTCCACTGCGACAAGCAGATGAGTTAGGCCGCCTCGGGCCGTCTTGAATGGTCCTACCATGTCCAGGCCCCAAACTGCGAAGGGCCAGGCAATGGGGATTGTCTTCAGCGCGGAAGCCGGCTGAAGGGGCTTGGAGTGGAACATCTGGCACCCCTTGCACTTTTGGACTAGCTCCTTAGCTTCTTCCAAGGCAGTCGGCCAAAAGAAACCGTGCCGAAAGGTTTTGGCCACGAGTGCCCTCGAAGCCGCATGGTGGCCGCACTCGCCCTGATGGATGTCTCTGAGAATCGCTTGGCCTTGCTCTGATTCTACGCAGCGCTGGTAGACACCAGTGACACTGCGCCTGACAAGCTCTCTGTTGACTATGGTGTATGATGCCGCTCGACGCTGCACTTGCCGAGCCAAGATCTCATCTGTTGGCAATTCTTTGTTTACTAGAAACTTGAGGATGGGCTGCGCCCATGAAGGTGCTGCTATCTCTTCAACTGCTACCACAGCGACTTGGACAAGGGTGGCTGGGCTGGGAGGCGGCGGGTTAGAGTCTGCAGCCGTCTGCTGAATTGACGGAGTCTCTGGGCCGACTGGGGCAGCTCCCGGGCCGACTGGCGCAGTCCCCGGGCCGGGCTCTGAAGTCCCCGGGCCGGTTGACACAGTCCCCGGGCCGGGCTCTGAAATCCCCGGGCCGGTTGGCACAGTCCCCGGGCCGGGCTCTGAAGTCCCCGGGCCGGTTTCAACTGTGGTTTTCTTGAGGTCGCCTGCTGGGGCTTTGGAGTCGGATCCGACTATTTCTGGCGGAGCCGGCACGAAGATGGAGTTTGACTCTGGTGAGGGCTTGATAGACGGCTTGAGGAGGCGCTGAAGGGCGACGCCGGAAGGTATTGCTTGGCGAGTGGAGCCGACTCGTGCCAAGGCATCTGCTTGATCATTGTCATTTCTTGGCACATGAAGGAATTCGCACCCCTCGAAGTATCCGCTGAGTTGCTGCACCAGGAAGCGGTAGCTCGCCATGTTTGCGTCTTTGGCGTCCCAGTCGCCGGATGATTGTTAAACCACCAAGTCGGAGTCGCCATAGCACAGGATCCGGCGAATGCCGAGCTCTTTGGCAAGCCGGAGCCCATGAATGAGCGCCTCATATTCGACGACGTTGTTGGAGGCGGCGAAGTGGATTTGCAGCACGTATTTGAGCTTGTCGCCCTTAGGGGAGGTGAGGACGACGCCGGCTCCAAGGCCGGTGCACATCTTGGAGCCGTCGAAATGCATCCGCCAATGAGTGGAGTCAGGCGCTGGCGGCAGGTACTGGGTCTCGGCCCAGTCGACGAGGAAGTCGGCCAGCGCCTGCGACTTGATGGCGGTGCGGGGCTGGTAGTAGATGGTATAAGGAGCTAGATCTATAGCCCATTTGGCCACTCGGCCGGAGGCATCTCGACTTCCAATGATCTCAGCGAGTGGAGCGGTGCAAACCACAGTGATTGGGTGCTCTTGAAAGTAGGGCTTCAGCTTCTTGGCGGCAAAATGCACGCCATAGCACATCTTCTGATAGTGAGGGTAGTTTTTCTTGGAGGTCGACAGTACCTCGCTCAGGTAATATACCGGTCTCTGGACAGGGAGCGCCTTGCCTTCCTCCTTGCGCTCGACTACGATGACAGTACTGACTACTCGGCTGGTGGCGGCGATGTACAAGAGCATGGGCTCTTTGGGAGTCGGAGCCGCCAACACGGGGGGAGTAGTCAACATCTTCTTCAGCTGGAGAAATGCCTCATCCGCCTTGTGGTTCCACTCAAAAAAGGTGGTCTTCTTCATTAATTGATACAAGGGCAGAGCTTTCTCGCCCAGCAGACTGATAAATCGGCTGATGGACGCCAGGCAGCCGGTGAACTTCTGCACATCCAACAGTCGGCTGGGTACCTCCATTCTCTCAATGGCCTTGATCTTTACGGGGTTGCACTCTATGCCGCGTACGGAGACCAGGAAGCCAAGGAGCTGGCCGACTGGTACTCCGAAAACGCACTTCTCGGGGTTGAGCTCGATCCGGAATCGGCGCAGATTTTCAAAGGTCTCTTTGAGGTCTTCCAGCAGCGTCCCACGCTTTTCCGTCTTCACCACCACATCATCCACATAGACGTGGGCGTTCCTGCCGAGTTGCTTGAGGAGGCACTTCTGCATGCAACGTTGAAAGGTGGCGCCGGCGTTCCTTAAGCCGAACGTCATTGTCAGGTAGCAGAAAGCTCCAAATGGTGTGATGAATGCGGTCTTCAGTCTGTCCGCTGGATTTAGCTTGATCTGGTGATATCCTGAGTATGCATCTAGGAAACTCAGCAGCTCGCATCCGGCTGTGGAGTCTATCACCTGATCAATTCTTGGCAGAGCAAACGGGTCCTTCGGGCAGGCTTTGTTGAGGCTTGTGTAGTCGATGCACATCCGCCACTGCTTGTTTTTCTTCAGCACCAAAACCGGGTTTGCCAGCCACTCTGGAAAAAACACTTCCATGATGAAACCGGCTGCCAAGAGCCGGGCTATCTCTTCTCCAACAACTCTTCTTTTCTCTTCTGACAGGCGGCGCAAGGGCTGCCTGACGGGCTTCATATCCGGCCTGACGTGTAGCTTGTGCTCGGCAAATTCCGTCGGTACACCCGGCATGTCCTTGGGGGACCATGCAAAGATGTCCCGATTCTCACGGAGGAAATCGACGAGCTCGTCTTCCTATTTGCTGTCAAGGCCGGTGCCTACGACAGCGTATCTCTCTGGGTGCTCCGGGTCCAAGGGTATCTTCTTGGTCTCTTTGGCCGGCTTGAGTGATCCTTCTACCTCCGACTCCTTGGGGTCGGGCGACATCTCTGGCTGCTTTCCGGCCATCGCCACGACTCGGTCAAGGAACCGCTTCTCGGCTGCGATCACCAAGGACTCGGCCAGCCGACTGCTCTCGGTCGCGCAAGCGGACGACTTCTTGTAGTCGCCGGCAATGGTCAGAATACCCTTGGAACTCGGCATCTTCATTTTGAGGTAGGCGTAGTGGGGAACCGCCATGAACTTAGCCAAGGCAGGCCGGCCAAACAGAGCGTGGTACGGGCTCTCAAGTCCACCACCTCGAACCAGACCGGCTCTCGGCGGAAGTGATCTTTGTCCCCGAAGAGGACGTCTATCAGGATCTTGCCGATCGTGAACAGGAGAGGCCGAGTACAATTCCATGGAACACGGTGCGGCTGCTCTGCAGCTGCCTTCGCCTGATTCCTAGCTTCTCCATGGTGTCTTTGTACAGGATGTTTATGCTGCTGCCTCCATCTATCAGGACCCGTGAAAAATGGGCGGCCCGCCTATCAGTAGCCAAGGTCGCACCTAAGACCAGGGCATAGGAGCCTGGACTCGGCATCACCTCTGGGTGATCCGCCCGACTCCAACTGATAGGCCTCTCAGACCAATGCATGAACTCTGGAGCGTCCGTTGCTACTGCGTTTACTTCTTGCTGCTGTTGGCGCCTGCTGCGCCGGTCATCTGCCACACTGGTGAACACCACGTAGGCTCCATGCTCTTCTGGGAACTCGTCTTGTACTGCGCCGACTGGCCGAGCCGCCGGCTGCTGGGGCGGCGGGGGAGGCGGCGGCCCAGCAGGCGGCGGAGAAGTGAGGCCGTCTCCCTTGGCGATTCTGGTGAGCCAGTGACACTTTCTGGTGGTGTGGTTAGACGGCTTCGCGCCGCTGTGGAACTTGCAAGGACCATCCAAAGTCTGCTCATAGGAAAAGGCCGGCAACCAATTGGACTTGCCACCCTTCTGCCGCTTGGCCGGAGGCTGCCCCTCCGGCTGCTGGTCTTCAACTGCTGCGACCTGCCGACTGCTGGAAGTCGGCGGTGGGGCCTTGCGTTTGTTGTCGTTCTGTTGCTGTCACCGACTGGTGTCTCCAGCCGGAGTTCTGGGAGCCTGGGGAGTCACCTTGCCAGCCGCGTTAACTTGAATCTCCGTCTTTATAGAAGAGTCGGCCGTGGCGTACTTATCTGCTATGACTAGCAGCTCGTCGAGGGTTTCTGGCTCGTCGCAGAGGAGTTTGTGCTTGAGGAGGGTGCCCTCTCGGCATCCGGCGGTGAAGTACTCGATAGCCTGCACCTCGTGCACGCCCTCGCAGGAGTTTCAAAGCTCGCCCCAGCGCGTGAGGTAGTCGCGTGTTGATTCTTCGGGGCCTTGCACGCATAAGGAGAGTTGGCGCGGCTTGGAGGTCGCTTGTACGTGCTGGTGAAATTGCGGATGAAGGCTTCGGTGAAGTCGACCCAGCTGTTGATGCTGCGGGGCTTCAGGCTGTTCAGCCATGTCCGGGCCGTGCCCTGGAGCATGAGAGGAACGTACTTCACAGCAACTCGCTTGTTGCCGTTTGCTATGCTGACGGCTGTGGAGTAGTCTATCAGCCAGTCTTCCGGCTTCACGGAGCCGGTGTACTTGGGGGTGTCTCGGGGGAGCGTGAACCCTTTGGGGAAGGGCTCGTCTCTGATGCGGGGCCCAAAGCAAGGCGGACCCAGCTCATCTTCTTCTTCCAGCGCCAGGGATCGGTGGAGTCGGTCGATCCGATGGCGGGCGTCAATCTCTCCGACTCCCTCTCGGCGGCCAAGGCGACCTCCGAGAGTCGGATGCTCAACAGGCGGCGGGAAAACTCGCCGTTCTCTTCTGGGCGGGGGAGGCAGATAATCGTCCCGCCGCTCTACTGCTCTTGGGCGGCCGTCCTGGTCGCGCTCGATGGTGATATGAGTCCGACTGTGACTGGCAGCCGGCTCCTTCTCTTTCCTTCCACGGACTCCGCCGGTCGGCTTTCAGGAGGTCGCCCCTTGATCTCGGCGGGGAGGTAAGTCGTCGTTCGGCTGCTGCAGCGCATCTGCGCGGCCGCCGGCCGCGTTTTGCGCAGCAACCGCGTCAAGGAGCTGCTGGACTCGCTCCGTCATCACATGGCGCTCTTCGCCCTCGAAGTTCTTCAGCTCGTCAGTCGCCGCTTGGGCGGTGCGGATATTCTCCGCTGGGGTGGCGTACACGGGGCATTTCGCCCCGAGCAAGTCGGCGATGGTTGCGCCGCGCTGTCGGACCGCACCCAGACGGCTCGGCCCAGTCGGAGCCGGCGAGCCTCCCACGGCGCGATCCATCTCGCGCTGGTATGCCTCTGACAAGTGCCTCATGCTTGCCAGCTTCTTGGCGCCTTCGATGATCTGAAGGCGGCGCGCCTCCAGCGTCTCGGCGTCCGCGTCCTCTGGAATGGGCGCGGTCAGGTCTTGCAGGGCCGCGGCTAGCGGGTCCTGGGCTTCTTCGCCGGAGTGCTCGCCGTGGCTGATGACGAGCACCTCCGTGACGTCGCTTCCGCCACTCTCCTCGTACGGAAGCGGCTCGTCGTAGACCACCACGTTGGTGGGGAAGATGTCAAGCGACACGGCGTCGGAGTCGACCAGCATCGGGTCGGAGGAGCCTACGGACTCCAAGTCTACGGCAGGCTCCCCGGCGACGTGGAGTTGGTCGAGGAGGCCCGCGAGAAGGTTCTCGGGGCCACCCATGCCTGCGCCGGATGCAGGCTCGTCGGAGAGGCGCACCTCGCCTATAAGTTCAGCGAGGCCGCTCGCGGCGCAGGCGGCTTCAGCGCCGCGCAGCGTGTCGATGCAGACTCCATCTGGCGAGCCTGGTTGGCTGCGCTCACCAGGAAGGAAAAGGGTTCCCGTCCAGAACAGATCTCCCGACGACGGTGCACCTCGCCCCACGGTGGGCGCCAAATGTCGGGGGTTGGGTGCGACATATGCCAAAGGATGGCTTATCATGGTGGGGGCGAGTAGAACGTCGCCGGTGCCTGGAAACGGGATGAGGCGTAGACATGCACGCCGGCGAATCTTACCCAGCTTCGGGGCTCTCCGGGGAGATAACACCCCTACTGCTGCTCTGCGGGGTCTCCGCATGGTCACTATGGCAAAGTGGCTACAATGATGCTCCTAGAGCTATATCGGGAGGCAGGAGGGAGCAAAGCTAGCTCTCTCCTCCCTGGTCTATGTGTCTAACTCTATCCAGGTCCCAACCGTTTGCATGGGTGCCCCGGGGGGTTTATATAGGCCTACCCCCTAGGGGTACAATGGTAATCTGACTGGGCGTGGACCCCAGCCGTCTGTCTCTCATGCCGCCGTCCTTCCCGCCGGCTTCTGGGGCCCGCCGACTGGTGGGTCCCGCGGACAGGCCGGACACTGTGCGGCGCTCCTGATGACGCAGGCTTGGTCATGGGGTCGTGGCAACAGTGCCGCCGTCTGTCAGGCGATCACTGTCGCCACTCCCCATCCAATCTGGTTTATGGCTTGTGGGGCCCTGGCGGGGAGACGGCCGACTCCGAGGAGGCCGACTCCCACAGGGCCGTCTTCTGGCGCTCTGGCCGTCTTTGATTCATCCACTGACAGGTGGCCCTGCGATCTCTGGGCCGTACAGGCCGACGTCGTGGGCACAGTGCATCACGCACTGTGGCTGAGATCAGGGCAGGCATGGCAACAGTGCCGCGCCTCGCCGGAGATCTCCCAGTGATACGGCTCACTGTAGCCATGCCAGCCCCTCGTAGGCAGGAAGGGACGGCCACGTCGGGGCCGTGCCCCGCATCGGTCTTCATGAAATGTCATGGGCCGACTCCCATAGTCGGCACTCCCGGAGGTCGCAAGCCGGGAGTCGGCTTGCTTTAAAGTCGTCGTCTGGGACTCGCTTCTCGGGAGATCGCCAGCTGGGACTCGGCCTCCCTGAAGGTCGCCAGCTGGGACTCGGCCTCTCTGGAGGTCGCCAGCTGGGACTCGGCTGGAGGGGCGTGGCCTGCCCCGATGTCTTGAAAGATCCTGGGTCCCGGGTCAGCCTACCCGTGGCCCATTACTCCAATAACTGGACTCACAGCATCCTCTAGAGCCAGAACAGGTAGTGTCTGCTCAAACACCTCATCGGACTCCACCCGCTCACTCCAAAGCCTCGGAGGTGCAGAAGCAGGCTCAAAAGATCCGAATCTGAGAGTATTCATAGGCACCGAAGAGGGTGGTGCCGTCCCATCCCCCGACGTCTGAGATACAACTCCGGGTGCGGTGGACGACTCTCGTCTAGTATCATCAACCGGTGCCTCCTTAAGCCCTAAGCTGTCACCCCCCTCGTGCATATCAGAATCAATCTCGTTAGCCGCCTCGGCGAACAAACTCTCATCCTCAAACGAAATCGCGAGGTTATAGACCTGTCCTCAATACGCCCACTTGACCACCTCAGGCACATACTCAATGTCCAGAACGCTGGCCAACAGCCGGGCAATCCCGTGAGCTCTGGTGAAATCCATATCCACTCGCTCCGGTCTCCCCACCAAAATACCCAAACTAGCCACAACCCGAGCATCCTGCATGGGCTTCGAGGGGGCTCCAGAAAAACGCAGCCAAACCTGGGTCAGAGGCTTACCCTGAGGCTTGACTCTCTTCCACTCATGGAACTCAAGCACACCATCAGTACCCGACACTTTGCACATCCCAAAACTCAGAAGTCGCTGAAGGTCCTCCACTGAAGGGAACTCAACCCTAAACAGTTTCTCCTCAAGATTAACCAGCTCCCACTGGAAGTCACCTGGAGCTAACTCCTTCAGCCTCTGCACAATCTGTGTCTCAGAGACCTCTCCTCTGGTAACTTTTACTATCCCAGTAGTCAAACTCAGGGTCTCGTCAGGAGCCTCTCTCTCAGTAGGAGACTCAAAGAATGTTAGTTCATCACAGTACACTCCATACATCATGAGAGACGGTGCCTGATCTCGCAGAAACGGACAATCCCCCGTATCATGTGTCGGCTTGCCACAAGTGCCACACAGCTCAGCCACACACTCAGCAATGAAATGACCCTTGCCTCCGCATCGATAGCACAACATTTTCTCTTTCTTACGCGCCCATTTGGACGCCCTCTCTGAATCAGCCTTATCTGTTGCATCCACTGACGCAGTCATCATGGTTTCAATCCCAGGTATCTCAGCATGAGCTAACGCCGACACCACCTCCAAATCTTGACCTGACAGCACCATCTTCTCAGCAGACCCATCAACGGCCATCTGATCGACCACAGGTGGGGGAGGTTGTCGTGGTCGGTACCGGCCACCTCGCCCGCCTCAACCACCGCGATGACCGTAGAAACCTCCTCGCTATCTATATCCCGGGCCAGAAGCCCCCTCTACAAAACCACCCTGGGGACCCAAGAACGGTCTCTCCGCCGAGCCATCACTCTGCCAAGCGTAACCTCGACCACCGCCCGTCGACGACGAACCACGGTGCTGGCCCACCCCATAGGCGTTGAATCTATCATCCTAGGACGGAGGCATGGACGACGAACCACGGTGCCGGCCTAGGCTGTTAACCCGACCAGCGGCAACTCCAGCCACACCAGGCGCTGGCGAACGAGGCCCCGCACTCAGCCCGCCATGTCGTGAGCCTGCACGGAGGCCGAGCCAGGCACCGGCGTGCAGGCGCCGGGCAGCAACGCGGCACCACGGCCCGCGGCCGCACCGGTCAGCGCGCCCCTCCTGAACTGTTGTCGGCACCACCGTGGGCGTCGCACCATGGCCATCCCCATGGATCAGGGCACCACGGCCGGTCCCAGTGGCCGGCGGTGGCACGACTCCGCGGCCACCACCATTGCCCGACGGCGGCATGACCCCGGCGCGACCAGCCCCAGGAGGCTCGGCTGGCCTTTTTCCCGACGGCAAATTACCACGTCCAGCCATGGCCTCGAGCGGGGGAATGCGTCGAGCGCGGCCGCCACAGTCAGCACGCCGTCGCGGACTCTGGCGAACGAAAACCCTACGGCGCGAGGCGGAGTCAGGGGAAGATCGATCTCTGCATGCGCCTCGCACGTACTCGATCTCTACAGAATCCGCCTGGGCATCATACCCAGCGGTTCCCAGCCCAACTGGCCCCGGCCCAACTGCAGCCGCTTCGCACTGGGCCTCATACCCAGCCGAAGACGGCCCAGTAGACACTGGCGGCCCATCCGCGCCAATCAACATTTTCAAACGCGCCGCCCTAGCGGCCGCGATCCCGAACGACGCCGCCGGCGCCGCCTGCTGCCGGCCGACCGGCGCACGGCGTCCCTTCTTCTTTCCGACCACCACCGTCCATGCCTCCGGTCTAACCATATCAAACAGAGTGAGCTTGGGGAGACTGACCTTGGGAAGAGGGCCCTTCCACGGCCGAGGAGCGGCCGCTCGCCGTCCGCCGATGCACGATTCGCCGGAGCAGCTCCATCTTCTCCCCGGGACGCAAACCGTTCCTCGCCGGATCCGCGGGAGGGACGATCACCTCCACGATCTCCGCCACCTCCTCCTCATCGTAGCCGGGACCGAAAGTTTCGCAAATCACATCTGAGGGAGTCGGCGAGTAGGCCGTCGAGCCGTCGGAGCGCTCGCCGTCTTCGTCTTCGTCCCCCTTGTCTTCGTCCGCAAGCGCTCAGAAGCGCCCGCCCACCCTCCGGCGATCACCGGGGGCACGCGCGCTGGCTGGCGTCAAAGAGCCCTGCGCCATCGCCTAGTCGCCCCTAGTCGCCCCTAGTCCAGAAGAAGGCGCTCCCACTCCATCTACAGTTGGACGGTGGAGGATCTCAGGAATACAAGAGACATGAAGAGATGTTGTTCTCCTCACTGTGCAAGCTTGGCACTTGCAAACTCCAGTCTTTATGGATATACTCTCCGGATTCAACACCCATCCAGTTCTTAGATTCTTGGTCCCCTCTTCCATATAACCTCCAAACATTTTGGATGACCAGTAGCTACTATTTACCAAAGATGCCAAAGTGGATTGTACCAGCACTCACCAGTCTCTCATACCTGAACATTAATTTGATTGAAGCAACAGAGGAGGATCTGCGGATGCTGGGAGAGATGCCGGCCTTACTTTGTCTGAGTATAACATTCAATACCTTCCAAAAAGAAAGGCTTACCGTACAAGGCATTGCATTTCCGTGTTTGAAGGAATTATACCTTATCTGCTGGGAAAGTGCAATTTACTTGACGTCTGAAGAAGGAGCACCGCCAAAGCTGGAGAAGCTTGTGGTGCCGTTTTTTGTTTCAGTGGCAGAAGAGTATGGGTTCTACTTGGGTCTTGGCCACCTCGCATGTCTGAGAGATGCCATATTTACTCTTTGCAATTATGCAGGCACATCTTCCGTAAGCTGCTCTGCTGCAGCTGCTGCTATAAGGAACGAGGCAAATTGCCATCCCAATCGTCCCAAGTTATCTATCCGGAACCGAGTTGGAAGAAACCTGCATTGACGAGGAAGAGAGCTAGCTGCCAGGGAACTGACATTTGACTACCAATGCAAGAGGTATTAATCATAATTATCAATTTCGTACTATAACACTTTCTGACACCCATATGTGACATGTTTTCCCTACATCTATTCAGTGAGTCTTCTGTTAAATGCAAGTGCATGATGGCTTCATTGGAATGTCGTGGTGATGACTGATTCCTCAAAACATCACAGAGGAAGTGGTGTTAGTTGCTCTGCTACATGGCACGATTTGCTTTTCA
The DNA here is from genome assembly GCF_002162155.2 of Triticum dicoccoides. Taxonomy (NCBI): domain Eukaryota; kingdom Viridiplantae; phylum Streptophyta; class Magnoliopsida; order Poales; family Poaceae; genus Triticum; species Triticum dicoccoides. The sequence continues at coordinate 696,934,649 of NC_041391.1, read as the reverse complement.
GGGAATATTGTACTCTCAGAAACTTTTTTATTGATTACTATTTTTAAGAATTATTGTGTGTGGACTTGTGTAAGTTAGTTTGATCCTAGGTTTCGGAGTTGAAATGTTGTCTTGTCACTCCAATACTCTGAACTCTTCTACTGTAGCTTGAACTGCTATGTTGTAAACTGCTTCACCTGGTTTCAGTCTCAGAGATGTAAGGGGGGCGTGGCAGATTTCGGATGTACACTAGGTAAATGATTCAGCAGAAAGTACCCAGCATTGAACTTCTGGCCAACTGTATCAACTCGGCACTTGGCAACAGCAATCATTCACGCGCTCTGCTGCCGTCTGTTGCTCTGTTTCCTTAAGGTATTAAGGAAACTGACTATATATAATCAAGTTCGTTCCATTTTAATTATAACTAGATATAGAAGAAGATGCAGGGCTTTGGTAAGTTCAGAGCGCACGCATGGTTTGCAATACAGTACAGTACAGAAGCTCTAAGTTTCAATGGCCGGTACAGGGCTTTGGTGTCCTGTGGATCATGGCAGGGATCATCCCAAGCGAGCTAGACAAGAGAAAGGCACTGAACTGTCGATATCATTATGCCATGAGAGTACAGATACATATACAGGCACCCCCTCCCCTTGTCTCCCGTAACGGAAGGCACGCAGGCCGAAGAGGAGGGGAAGGTGCGATCGATCCTGAAGACCAGGAGAGTTACAACAGAATTACAAGTGTACAGATAACTACAAGCCTGTCACGCTAACACCCCCCGCAGTCGGGACTCCTCCTGGGTGGACGTTCAGACTGGACCGAAAGTCTTCAAACACGCCAGTAGATAATCCTTTGGTGAATACATCAGCAAACTGGGACCCGGAGGGAACATGCAGCACACGCGCCTCTCCCAAGGCGACGCGATCCCGGACGAAGTGGAGATCGATCTCGACGTGTTTGGTGCGTTGATACTGGACCGGGTTGGTGGAGAGGTATGTCGCGCTAATGTTGTCACAGTAGACAATCGTGGCACGAGAAGGAGGGCGACGTAGCTCATGCAGCAGCTGACGCAACCACGTACTCTCAGCAACACAGTTGGCAACCGCGCGGTACTCAGCCTCAGCGCTGGATCGTGACACCGTAGGCTGTCGTTTAGACGACCAGGAGATCAAGTTGGGGCCGAGGAAGACGCAAAAACCGGACGTGGATTTCCTGGTGTCGGGGCAGCCGGCCCAGTCGGCATACAAGCTGAAAATGAGAAGACCGTGGTGTGTGCATGAAGAGGCAGGCCTGCTGCACTGCATAGGAGATGTCCGGTCTGGTGAGGGTGAGGTACTGTAGGGCTCCGGCAAGACTCCGGTACAAGGTCGGATTAGAGAGGAGTGTACCATCCGACGCTGAGACTTTGGACTTAGTGTCCATGGGAGTGGAGATGGGGTTACAGTTCAACATGCTAGCGCGATCCAAAATCTCAAGCACGTATTGCTGCTGTGAGAGAAACAGGCCGGAGGAGGAGCGAGTGATGTTGACCCCAAGGAAGTGATGAATGTCACCGAGGTCGGACATCGCGAATTCGGTTTTGAGAGAGGAGATGAGAGAGTGCAATGTAGAGGTGGTGTTGGCAGTAAGTATGATGTCATCGACGTATAAAAGAAGGTAGGCTACCGAAGAACCATGGTGGTAGGTGAAGAGAGAGGTGTCACACTTGGAAGCGAGAAAGCCCAAAGAGAGAAGAAAGGACTTGAACCGCAGGAACCAGGTGCAAGGAGCCTGTTTGAGACCATACAAAGATTTTTGGAGAAGGCAAACATGCGTGGGGTGAGAGGGATCAACAAAGCCGGAGGGTTGAGCACAGTACACGGTCTCACCGAGATCACCGTGTAAAAAGGCGTTCTTCACGTCGAGTTGGTGAATGGGCCACGCTTGAGCGGTGGCGAGACTGAGGACAACGCGAATAGTGGCCGGCTTGACAACCGGGCTGAAGGTCTCGGTGTAGTCAATGCCCTCCCGTTGAGTGAAGCCACGGAGTACCCAACGTGCCTTGTAGCGCGCCAAGGATCCGTCAGGGTTGAATTTGTGCCGAAAGATCCACTTCCCGGTGACCACGTTGACACCTGCAGGTCGAGGAACCAAACTCCAAGTTTTGTTCTTTAGCAAAGCATTAAATTCATCAAGCATAGCAGCGTGCCAGTGTTGGTCCTTAAGGGCAAATTTGTAGGAGGAAGGAAGGGGAGAGATATGTCGTGATAAGGATGTGGTGAGGGAAAAAAGTTTACGTGGTTGGGCAAATCCACACTTAGCACGAGTGGTCATTTTATGTGAGTTAACTGGAGGTGGAACAGGGATGACAGGGCGACGTGGCGGCGAGGGAGTGCTGGGCGCGGAACGCGAGGGCGATTCGGTGGGGCTGGAGTCCGAGGTAGGTGGGTCAGCGGCGGCAGGGGAGGCGCGCGATCCGAGCGAATCTGGGGCGGGCAATCCAAGGAACTGAGGCGGGTGGGGGGAAGGCGCGTGGGCCGTATCGGGAGGAGCGGACGATGCGGTCGGGGGAGTGGGGGGCCAGGGCGACGCGTGGGGTGCGGGAGTTGGAGGGTTGGGTGACGCGGGATGCGAGGCAGATCGTGCGGGCGGGTGGGGAGCTGGCGCGGTGGGGATCCCGGAGGAGATTGCGCGCAGGTGAGTGGCAGTAGCGGGATCGGGTGCGGAAGGGGTGGGTGTGGCCAGGGGTGTGGGAGGCGTGTACGGGAATGTCGATTCATCGAAGATGACGTGCCGCGAGACGATGACTTTGCGAGTTTGGAGATCGAAGCAGCGATAACCCTTATGTTCCAAGGGATAACCGAGGAAAACACAGCGAGTGGAGCGAGGGGCCAATTTGTGAGGTGTGGTGGCATAGAGGTTTGGGAAACATAGACAACCAAAGACGCGGAGATGATCGTAACGAGGTTGAACGCCGGTGAGAAGAAAGAAGGGTGTATATGGTTTGGTGGTGGTGGAGGGACGCCGGTTGAGTAAGTGAGTGGCCGTGTGAAGAGCCTCAACCCAAAATGGTGGAGGAAGATTGGCATGAAGAAGAAGTGTGCGGACGACGTCGTTGGTGGTACGGATTATACGTTCGGCCTTACCGTTTTGTGGTGAGGTATGGGGGCAGGATAGTCGATAGGCAATGCCATTGTTGGAAAAGAAGGTGCGAAGAGAGGTGTTGATGAATTCGCCGCCGTTGTCGCATTGCATGCATTTGATGAGAGTGTGAAATTGGGTGTAGATATAGGTGAAAAAGCGTTGGAGGGTGGGTGAGGTGTCGTCTTTGTGACGAAGAGGAAACGACCACGAATAATGAGAAAAGTCATCCAACACAATGAGGTAGTATTGAAAACCAGAAAAACTTATCATCGGAGAAGTCCATAGATCACAATGAATAACTTGAAATGGCGCCGTGGTACAATTATTGGAAGAGGAAAACGCTAAGCGAGGTTGTCGCCCTAGTTGACAAGAAGTACAAGGAGAGCGAGAAACATTATTACAATCTGGGAGGAAAGTGCTAGAAAGAAAATCTAGGGACGCTTTGCCCGAGTGGCCAAGGCGTTGATGCCACAGATCGCCGGTAGTGGTGAGGAGGGCATGCTTGTCGACGGAGGTGGCGCCATAGAAAGGGTACAGCGGGCCGGGACTACTGGACGTCATGAGCCACTAGTAGAAAAAGACCTAATAGTCCCGGTTCATAAGGGCCTTAGTCCCGGTTCATGAACCGGGACTAATGGGTCGTTACTAATACCTCCACCCATTAGTCCCGTTTCAAACCAGAACCGGGACCAATGTGCCTCCACATGGCTCTGTGCGCCCAGCCCAGTCAGGGGGCCTTTGGTCCCGGTTGGTGGCACCAACTGGGACCAAAATGCATCCACGCGTCAGCATTCCAGTTGCTGGGGTTTTTGTGTTTTTTTTGAAAGGAGGGGATGTTGGGGGTTTTGGGGGGTTAATTTAATTAGGTGTTTCATATATTGTGTTAGCTAGCTAATTAATAGAGAGAAGTGTCCTCTCTTATGTCCGTGCTTGGACGCTACGTACTATATATACATAAGTGATCGAGAGAACCATTCAGTACAGAAGTTCGTCATGCATACCGAGAGAAGTGATCGATCGACCTCTCCTTCTCCGAGAGGTTGGTCGAACAATAAGTTTTCGTATCATGTATCCGACGCTACTGGCTACATACATGTACAATATGTATAAGATCTCTTAATTACAAACCCCTAGCATTTGAAATCAATTTCCACATGGTATTCTCCGGTTTTACTGATGACGTGGTCAAGAAAGAATCCCGCCAATTCCTCTTGAATTGCTTTCATGCGATCTGGTTCTAGGAGTTCATTCCGCATTTGCCACGTCTAATTTGAAAAAGGGGGTTAATTAATACATATATATGAATGAAACTCAACAGAAATGATGGTGTAATAAAATGAAATTGTGAATATTATTGCTTACGCACTTCATATTGTCTTTGAGAGTAGCCCCACTTGTTTTTCAAAGTCGCGGTGTGGATGAACTCGCACACGTAGTATCCACAGAAATCATTCCCTTCCTCCTGCCACAAGCACTTTACGAGAAATAGAGGTCAATCAAACTAATAATGAGGCATTATAAATGGCATTGATGAAAGTATAGCTATAGAATCAACGGGAGATGCGCGCAACTAGCTAGCCAGTAGTACTTACTTTCGGGTATGTATATCGCAGCTCCATCGGCAGTCCCGGAGCTTCTGCGGTGAACCGTTTCCAAACCTTGCAAGACAAAGAAAATAATTATTATTACTTGAGATATCAGGAAATGAACAAAAAGTTACCGATATGGTGCGATAATGATCGATTGAACTTACTTGCTGAGCATTTCAGACATGTCCGCATAGGTTTTGGGATCTTTCCGTCTCGAGTCTAAGACGGTTACTAGTCCACGCTCAAGCTTAATCTCCAGAAGAATATAGTGGTACCTGCGCACGCATGCATAACTCATCAATTACATTACTATAACCTCGCTTGAGTAATAAGGAAAACCGAATATGCACACGACAGTAACACTCACGGGTCGTTGTAAGGAAAGAGTATGGTATCTTTGTTTTGATTTTTTTATCAACGATCGTAGCAAGTTGTCCTCGGCCTCTTTGACGTTCTTTTCAACCAGAAATCAATCTATGATATTTGTGTTAATGAACCCAATATCATAAATTTCTTGTTTTTTGCACTCGACGATCATCAATCTGCATAATATATTGAGGATAATTAATTATAAATACATGTATGCAATGAAAGAGCCGAGCTATATATAGAGACTTAATGACAGAAATAGTACTTACAGGCAGTAGCAAAAGACCATTAATTTATTGAGGGCCTTTTTATTGAAGAACTCGAAGAACTCCTCAAATGGAACAGTCAACAGATCATTTGCAACGAGATCGTGCTCCTCTTTAATATGCAGATACAAAGCATTCTTACCCTCAGACTCTCTGCAGGTTTCCATGTACCAATTATGAAATCTTCGCATCATTGCTGTCAGAGTTTTTTCATCTTTGACGAGAGGCTTCCCGTACTCGTATCTGTGTCCGTCCACCTCCAAGAAATCAGGAAGTGCATCGTCAGGCAGGTAATCATCAAGATTGCCATAACCGGCCACCGTCCCCGGAGCATTAGACACATTGAGCGGAGGGCACGATTGCTGTGCTTGTTCGCCGAGCTGGGCAATTTTTTTCCCCTTTGCTCGTTCTTTTGACCTTTTAGCACTGACAGTAGTTCCCGACCGCTGGGCTTGGAGATATGTCTGTTCAGTAATGCGCTCATAGTTGGTTCTCGGTGGAGACTTTGGTGGTTTCCTCAGGGCATCGATAGTGCGCTTTGCTTTCACCGGATCTACCTTCTCCTCCGGAGGTGGATGTCTCTTTGCTTTCACCCCTTCAAAGAACTCCTTCACGTGGGCCTGCACAATCATATCGTTTTCCTCCTCGGACCTCTCGTACGGTAACTTCTCTAGAGGCTTGAGAGATGATGGACCATATTTGTATTGCCTCCCGCCTCTGGTTGTGCTGCTAGACGCCGGAGCAGACGGAGCGGCTGCGGCGTCTGTCTTCTTTTGTGCTTGCTTACGAGGCAGAGGAGAAGGAGTACGACGTGCCGGAGCAGTCGGGGCGGCGGCGGGTCTCTTCCGCCCTTGCTGGCGAGGCGGAGAAGGAGGATGCTGCTGGTTGCTCGGGAGCGCCGGCGCAGGCGGAGAAGGAGGCGGAGTGCCGCCATGCGCCGGAGAAGGAGGCGGAGTGCCGCCACGCATGCCTTGATCGTCACTCGCCGGAGGAGGAGGCGGTGGAGGAGGCGGAGTGCCCTGACTCGCGGGAGGAGGAGGCGGTGGAGAAGGCAGAGTGCCCTGACTCGCCGGAGCAGGAGGAGGAGGCGGAGGCGTCCAGTTCAGAAGGTTGATGAGCTCCTTCTTCCATAGGCATGGAGTCTTCAGAGCAGAACCCAGCCTAGTCTCCCCTTCACCGGTAGGGTGGTCAAGCACGAGGTCCTCAAATCCCTCCGTTATTTCATCCACCATCACCTTAGCATATCCTTTTGGAATCGGCTGGCAGTGATAAGTTGTGCCGGGTCCACTAGGATAAACTTGGCCAACAGCCGCCTTGACCTTGAAATTCATCCATCGCGCCATCATGTGGCAATTTTGAGACTCCGTGATACCATCCACGGGATAGCTGGCAGGAGCCGTCAAGACATGCTCCGGCTGAAGCAGCTCGGTGAAAGCCACGCTGCTTCTCCGCTGAGATGGCGGGGTAAGCTTCGGGGGAAGCTTCGGCATGTCGTTTGTTGCGATCTGCTGCTTCTTGTTCCTCTTCTCGATCCTCTAGCCCCATTACCCTTCCAAGCAGCGCCTGCATTTGGTCCTGCTCCAGTTTCTTCCTCCTCTCGTGGGTTTTGTAACCCTCTGCGTCCGGAAAACCAACCTTCCACGGAATGGAGCCTAGCGTGCCTCGTGTCCGTCCAGGGTGCTCGGGATTCCCAAGGGCCATTGTGAGCTCGTCCTTCTCCCTGTTTGGAAGGAACGTCCCTCGTTGCGCTGCATCGATATAGTGTCGAAGGTTCTTGACTGGTGTTTGCAGTTGCTCGTCCGTCCACTGACACTTCCCTGTTACAGGGTCCAAGCTTCCGCCAGCCCCGAAGAACCAAGTCCGGCAACGGTCTGGCCAGCGCATTGTCTCTGGTACGATCCCTTTTTCAAGCAGATCATGCTCAGCCTTGGACCACTTAGGCCGGGCTTTGAGGTAGCCACCTGACCCCGTGCGATGGTGAAGCTTCTTCTTCGCAGCATTTTTCTTGTTTGTCTCCGACATCTTCTTACTCTTTTCCGATGTCTTGTGGGCCACAAATGCGGGCCAGTGATCTTTGATCTTCTCATATTTGCCGATGAATTCTGGTGTCTTTTCTTCTTGACAAACTGGTTCAGCTCTTTCCTCCACCTCCTCATTAGGCCTGCCATCTTCTTAAGAGCACAAGACTTGATTAATTGCTCTTTAACTGGCTTCTCCGGATCCTCCTCTGGCGGTAGGGTGAAATTTGCCTTCAGCTCAGTCCAAAGATCTTCTTTCTGCATATCATTGACATAAGACACCTTAGCGTCTTCATCCTTAGCAGGCTTATACCATTGCTGGATGCTGATCGGGATCCTGTCCCTAACAAGAACCCCGCACTAAGCAGAAAATGCCTTCCTTGTCCGGATGGGTTCAATCGGTTCGCCGTCGGGCGTGATTTCTATGATCTCAAACTTTTCATCCGAGCTCAACTTTTTCTTCGGGCCTCGTCTCCTTACGGAAGTTGTGCTCGATCCGGAGGGCTAGAAATTATAAGGAAGAAAGACGACAGTAATTAATATGTGTACATATACCAAAACAATGGATGCATCAATTAACTTGTCAGCACGGGCTTAACTAATATATATATACCTGGCCGGACTCGGTTCGGTGACCGGAGCAGTCAGCACGGTCTCCTTCGTCTTGTACCTCCATTGTGTCACCGGAGCCATCATGAACATAGTCCTCCTCTTGTACCGACATTAATGGGTCGAAGCCACCATCATAAACATAGCCCTCTTCTTCATCTAGCTGACCAACGGTGTCGAGGAGAAATGACGCAACATCATCACTTCCATTTGCGATTATGTCCCCCAACATCGCTTCTGTTTCTTTGTCTCGGGAGTGCTCCATAGTTTCTGCAAATATTTACAACATGTCAATTATTATTCAAACATGGTACAGATGGATATATTATATATATATATATATATATATATATATATATATATATATATATATATATATATATATATATATATATATATATATATATATCAGTGGCAAACGTAGAACTAGCTAGCTAATCACAATAAGGAATCATGTTAGTGGCCTCGACGCTGCTTCTCTAGGGTTTGGGGTCACCTCGACACAACGCTTTAAGGGTTTGGGGTGGCCTCGACGATAACGCTCTTTTAACTTGATAAATTTGGATGGCCTCGAGAGAGTTAATTTGTCGGGTAGGGGCGCGGCGGGAGGGGGTAGGAGACCAACATCGTTTTCTCTCTAGGGTTTTGGGTGTCCTCGAGAGTTTTGGTCGAGCGAGAGGGCCGAGGGGGGTGCTGCAGTTGTATAAGTTATCACGGTCGAGAGGGGGTATATATATCGACTGCCCCTCATGTCGAAGTTATCTAGAGGGGGTTATATCGACAATGACGCGACGTACATATACATGGGAAAATAATGTTATCGGGGAGGGGGTATCGGTACCACCCCCTCGTGTTGAAGTTTTTTCTTTCTCCTCTATTCCTTTCTTTCTTCTTCTCCTCTTCTTTTTCTTCTTCTCCCTCGAGAAAGGAAAATAATTAAGGAAAAGGAAGAAAAGAGGAAGAAGGAAGAAGGAAGAAGAAGAAGAAGAAAAAGAAGAAAAAAAAGAGGAGAAGAAGAAAGGAATAGAGGAGAAGAAGAAAAAATAGAATTTTTATTCTATTTTT
>NC_041391.1:696875657-696925196 GCF_002162155.2 Triticum dicoccoides | reverse complement strand
CGGTTGGAGCCACCAACCGGGACCAAAGGCCCCTATGCTGCCCGCATCGTGGCCAAAGTTTAGTCCCACCTCGCTAGTTGAGAGGGGCGCGCAGTGGTTTATAAGCCCCACTGCCGCACCCCTCTCGAACTCCTCTCTACTGCAGGCTTATGGGCCTACTTGCTACTGCTTTGCCTGATGGGCCTTCTGGGCCTACTGCGGGCCTGAATCCTGGCCCAAAGTAGGGATTCAAGTCGTATTCAGGCCGTGGGGGCCCAGTAGGGGGCATTTTTTTTATTTTTTTGTTTTCTTTACTTATTGTTGCTATTTTTATTTTTTTCCAGTTTTTTTTGTTTTGTTTTCTGCATTATTTATTTTCTTTTGTTTTTTTGCTTTATTTTTTAATTCTTTTTGCTTTTAGTTTTAGGAAAATTATAAACTTTCCACTTTTTTGTTTTTTTGTTTTCTTTCTTGCTTTATTTATTTTATTTTGTTTCTACTTACAACAAAATACTTATTGTTGTTTTTTTGTTTTGTTTTCTGCATTATTTATTTTCTTTTATTTTTTGCTTTATTTTTTAATTCTTTTTGCTTTTAGTTTTAGGAAAATTATAAACTTTCCACTTTTTTTGTTTTTTTGTTTTCTTTCTTGCTTTATTTATTTTATTTTGTTTCTACTTATAACAAAATAATTATTGTTGCTATTTTTAATTATTATGAGACCATAAGACATTAAAGCATTTCAAATGAACTCTGAAAAAGTTGAAAGTTGGCATGGTATCATAAATTGACCCACACATAGCATGTACATGTACAAAACGGACAATGGTATCATACTCGTCAGTTACAAAGTTGGCATGGTATCATCATAATAGTTGCGGGAGAAAGTCTTCACTTTTGCTTCGCTTGTGTCATTTGCTTATTGCGCCGTAACCATGGATAATCTTCATCGTTTATCAGGATGCTGGGGTCAGCCTTGACTTTAAAGGGAGGAATTTCATGAAACTTTTCATAATCTTCAGACATGTCTGTCTTGTCCTTCACTCCCACAATGTCCCTTTTTCCTGAAAGAACTATGTGGCGCTTTGGCTCATCGTATGATGTATTCGCTTCCTTATCTTTTCTCTTTCTCGGTCTGATAGACATGTCCTTCACATAGATAACCTGTGCCACATCATTGGCTAGGACGAACGGTTCGTCAGTGTACCCAAGATTTTTCAGATCCACTGTTGTCATTCCGTACTGTGGGTCTACCTGTACCCCGCCTCCTGACACATTGACCCATTTGCACTTACACAAAGGGACCTTAAAATCATGTCCGTAGTCAAGTTCCCATATGTCCACTATGTAACCATAATATGTGTTCTTTCCCCTCTCAGTTGTTGCATCAAAGCGGACACCGCTGTTTTGGTTGGTGCTCTTTTGATCTTGGTCAATCGTGTAAAATGTATTCCCATTTATCTCGTATCCTTTCCAAATCAATACAGTCAAAGATGGTCCCCTGGATAACAAGTACAGCTCATCACAAACAGTGTTGTCACCTCTGATACGTGCTTCCAACCAACTGCTGAAAGTCCTGATGTGTTCACATGTAATCCAGTCGTCGCACTGCTCCGGGTGTTTGGAGCGCAGACTGTTCTTGTGTTCATCGACATACGGGGTCACCAAGGTAGAGTTCTGTAGAACTGTGTAGTGTGCTTGAGACCAAGAATATCCGTCCCTGCATATTATTGAGTCCCTTCCAAGCGTGCCTTTTCCAGTCAGTCTCCCCTCATACCGCGATTTAGGGGGACCTATCTTCTTAAGGCCAGGAATGAAGTCAACACAAAACCCGATGACATCCTCTGTTTGATGGCCCATGGAGATGCTTCCTTCTGGCCTAGCACGGTTACGGACATATTTCTTTAGGACTCCCATGAACCTCTCAAAGGGGTACATATTGTGTAGAAATACGGGGCCCAGAATGACAATCTCGTCAACTAGATGAACTAGGATGTGCGTCATGATATTGAAGAAGGATGGTGGGAACACCAGCTCGAAACTGACAAGACATTGCACCACATCACTCCTTAGCCTTGGTATGATTTCTGGATCGATCACCTTCTGAGATATTGCATTGAGGAGTGCACATAGCTTCACAATGGCTAATCGGACGTTTTCCGGTAGAAGCCCCCTCAATGCAACCGGAAGCAGTTGCGTCATAATCACGTGGCAGTCATGAGACTTTAGGTTCTGAAACTTTTTCTCTGCCATATTTATTATTCCTTTTATATTCGACGAGAAGCCAGTCGGGACCTTCATACTAAGCAGGCATTCAAAGAAGATTTCCTTCTCTTCTTTGGTAAGAGCATAGCTGGTAGGACCTTCATACTGCTTTGGAGGCATGCCGTCTTTTTCGTGCAAACGTTGCAGGTCCTCTCGTGCCTCAGCTATATCTTTTATCTTCCCATACACGCCCAAGAAGCCTAGCAGGTTCACGCAAAGGTTCTTCGTCACGTGCATCACGTCGATCGAAGAGCGGACCTCTAGGTCTTTCCAGTAGGGTAGGTCCCAAAATATAGATTTCTTCTTCCACATGGGTGTGTGCCCCCCAGCGTCACTCGGAACAGCTAGTCCGCCGGGACCCTTTCCAAAGATTACGTGTAAATCATTGACCATAGCAAGTATGTGATCACCGGTACGCATGGCGGGCTTCTTCCGGTGATCTGCCTCGCCTTTGAAATGCTTGCCTTTCTTTCGACATTGATGGTTGGTCGGCAGAAATCGACGATGGCCCAGGTACACATTCTTCCTGTAGCTTGCCAGGTATATACTATTGGTGTCAAGTAAACAGTGCGTGCATGCGTGGTATCCCTTGTTTGTCTGTCCTGAAAGGTTACTAAGAGCGGGCAAATCGTTGATGGTCACGAACAGCAACGCCTTTAGGTTAAATTCCTCCTGTTTGTGCTCATCCCACGTACGTACACCGTTTCCATTCCACAGCTCTAAAAGTTCTTCAACTAATGGCCTTAGGTACACATCAATGTCATTGCCGGGTTGCTTAGGGCCTTGGATGAGAACTGGCATCATAATGAACTTCCGCTTCATGCACATCCAAGGAGGAAGGTTATACATACATAGAGTCACGGGCCAGGTGCTGTGATTGCTGCTCTGCTCCCCGAAAGGATTAATGCCATCCGCACTTAAAGCAAACCATACGTTCCTTGGCTCACTTGCAAACTCATCCCAGTACTTTGTCTCGATTTTTCTCCACTGCGACCCGTCAGTGAGTGCTCTCAACTTTCCGTCTTTCTTACGGTCCTCACTGTGCCATCACATCAACTTGGCATGCTCTCCGTTTCTGAACAGACGTTTCAACCGTGGTATTATAGGAGCATACCACATCACCTTCGCAGGAACCCTCTTCCTGGGGGGCTCGCCGTCAACATCACCAGGGTCATCTTGTCTGATCTTATACCGTAATGCACCGCATACCGGGCATGCGTTCAGATCCTTGTACGCACTGCGGTAGAGGATGCAGTCATTAGGGCATGCATGTATCTTCTGCACCTCCAATCCTAGAGGGCATACGACCTTCTTTGCTGCGTATGTACTGTCGGGCAATTCGTTATCCTTTGGAAGCTTCTTCTTCAATATTTTAAGTAGCTTCTCAAATCCTTTGTCAGGCACAGCATTCTCTGCCTTCCACTGCAGCAATTCCAGTACGGTACCCAGCTTTGTGTTGCCATCTTCGCAATTGGGGTACAACCCTTTTTTGTGGTCCTCTAGCATGCGATCGAACTTCAGCTTCTCCTTTTGACTTTCGCATTGCGTCCTTGCATCGACAATGACCCGGCGGAGATCATCATCATCGGGCACATCGTCTGGTTCCTCTTGATCTTCAGCAGCTTCGCCCGTTGCAGCATCATCGTGCACATCGTCTGGTTCCTCTTGATCTTCAGGAGCATCACCGTATTCAGGGGGCACATAGTTGTCATTGTACTCTTCTTCTTCGCCATCTTCCATCATAACCCCTATTTCTCCGTGCCTCGTCCAAACATTATAGTGTGGCATGAAACCCTTGTAAAGCAGGTGGGTGTGGAGGATTTTCCGGTCAGAGTAAGACTTCGTATTCCCACATACAGGGCATGGACAACACATAAAATCATTCTGCTTGTTTGCCTCAGCCACTTCGAGAAAATCATGCACGCCCTTAATGTACTCGGAGGTGTGTCTTGAACCGTACATCCATTGCCGGTTCATCTGCGTGCATTATATAATGAAGTGACCAAATTAATAGAAGTTCATCATCATATTAAAACCAAAGTACATACATAGTTCTCATCTAACAACATAAAGCTCTGCAGAGCATCTAAATTAATTAAACCATACACTGAAATTATGTAAAACATTTCAATACGAAAACAAATGCGATCATAATCGCAACCAATGTAACAACTGATCCAACGGCATAATGATACCAAGCCTCGGTATGAATGGCATATTTTCTAATCTTTCTAACCTTCAAGCGCATTGCATCCATCTTGATCTTGTGATCATCGACGACATCCGCAACATGCAACTCCAATATCATCTTCTCCTCCTCAATTTTTCTAATTTTTTCTTAAAGAAATTGTTTTCTTCTTCAACTAAATTTAACCTCTCGACAATAGGGTCGGTTGGAATTTCCGGTTCAACAACCTCCTAGATAAATAAAATCTATGTCACGTTGGTCGGCATAATTGTCATAAACAATAAATGAACCAATAGTTATGAAAAGATAATATATACCACATCCGAATCATAGACAGGACGAGGGCCGACGTGGGCGGATACCAAAACCATCGCACTATATAAGATGCAATAATAAAAGTAAGAAAATAATACAAGTATCTATCTAAACATACAAGTAAGAATATTTTCCTTTCAGAAAGAAGATAAGAACAAGAGGCTCACCACGGTGGTGCCGGCGATGAGATCGGCGCGGGTGATCGACGACGGTGAAGACGGGGACGGGGCGTGACGGACCGCTAAACCTAGACAAATATTGAGGAAAATGGAGCTTGGCGGTCGAGCTTGGAGGGGAGAAAGCTTAAGTAGTGTGGCTCGGGCATTCCATCGAACACCTCGTGTGCATAGGAGGTGAGCTAGAGCACCACAAAGCTCTCCCCTCGCCGGCCACGAAAAACAGATCACTGGGAGTGCTTTGCTCGCAAGCAGGGGGTATATATAGGCACCACCTTTGGTCCCGGTTCGTGCCACCAACCGGGACCAATGGTGGTGGGCCAGGAGCGAGGCCCATTGGTCCCGGTTCGACCCACCAACCGGGACCAAAAGGTCCAGACGAACCGGGACCAATGGCCCACGTGGCCCGGCCGGCCCCCGGGGCTCAAGAACCGGGTCCAATGCCCCCATTGGTCCCGGTTCTGGATTGAACCGGGACTAATGGGCTGGACCGGCCTGGACCATTGCCCCCCTTTTCTACTAGTGAGCGGAGTCCTGGTTGGAAGAGCCTTCACAGAAAAACCACAGGGATTAAACTCAACGGAAACATCATCGTCAGTGGATAATTTGCGAACAGAGATAAGATCTTTGACAATGTTTGGACAGACTACAACGTCTTTAAGAGAGAGATTAGTGGGAGGGAGACTTGTGGAGCCCGTGCCAATAATAGGAAGCCGATCACCGTTGCCAACAATAATGCTAGACGAAAAATGCTTTGGGAAAGGACGAAACGAGGAGAGATTACCAGGATTACCGGTGACGTGCGTGGCCGCGCCCGAGTCGAGGATCCAGTCGGCACCGTTGGAGGGGAACCCGTGCTGGCTGTAGGCGTGGCTGAAGAGAGCGGCATGATCCCACGAGGGCGCAGTGTACGGGTAGAACGATGACGCAGTAGGCGATGTAGTGGACGACGAGGGGCCCGAGAGCATCAGTGGGTATGCCTGGGAGTGGACGCCGGGCCGAGGGCCGAGCACCCCGGCGGCGTTGGGAGGGATCCAGCCGGGACGAGGCGGGAGGAGGGCCATGCTGTAGGGGGCAAAGTAGCCCGTCCAGGGTGTGGGTGGTGTTGAAGAAGACCCACGGCCGCCAGAGTCCGGGCGTCCGTGCCCGCGGCCACTAGTGCGACCACGGCCGCGACCGCGATCACCGCCGCTGGTGCCGCGAGAGCACCTGCGCCACGTCCGCCGCCGTTGCCGTTGCCGTTGCCGCGATCACCGCCGTTGCCGCGGTCCCCGCCATTGCCTTTGCCGCGGTCACCGCGGTCGGGTGCAGAGCCAGAGCCGCCAGAGATGGTGAGGGCGGCGGAGCCAGCCTCGGCAGCACAGAGGTTGATGGTGTACTCGGCGAGCTCCAGACGGGAACGAGTGGCGTCGAAGGACGGCAACGGCACCTGATCGCCCAGGAGGGTGCGGATCGTGTCGAACCGGTTGTCCAGACCGTGGAGGAGCTGCATGGTGAGGTCGTGGTCCTTCACCGGATTGCCGGTGTCAGCGAGGCCGTCCGCGAGGCCCTTCAGGCGGCGGGCGTAGTCGGCGACCGTGAGGTCGCCCTGCCGCTGGTTGCGGACCTGCCGAGTGAGGTGGAGGTAGTGGGCGCCCTGGTTGGCGAGGAAATAATCGCGGATGCGCGTCCAGGCCGTGTAGGCGTCGACGGCCCCGCCCATGATGAGGTCGATGAGGGAGTCGGAGAGGGTGAAGAAGATCCATAGGAGGAGGCGCTGATCGACGGCCAGCCAGGCGGCGTCGGCGTTGGGAGACGGTGGCCGAGCGACGTGGTCCTGAACACGATACTGGAGGAGAACGAGGTTGAAGAACATGCGCCACTTGGTGTAGTTGTTCTCAGCAGGATCAAGTTTGAACTTGATGTGGTTTGAGATGTGATCTTGGTGGATGTTGAGGGGTGCGGTGGTGGGAGGCAGGGGTGGAGGAGGCAGCAGCTCGGTGGTAATGGCAGAAGAGACAGCGGGGGAGGTGGAGGCCAGGAGGGAGGAGGATGTCCCCGGCGGTGAGGCCTGAGAGGAGGAGTGGGCTGCCGGAGCCGGGAGATCGCCGAAGAGGTTCTCAAACGCCATGACGACTGATACCAAGCTAGACAAGAGAAAGGCACTGAACTGTCGATATCATTACGCCATGAGAGTACAGATACATATACAGGCACCCCCTCCCCTTGTCTCCCGTAACGGAAGGCACGCAGGCCGAAGAGGAGGGGAAGGTGCGATCGATCCTGAAGACCAGGAGAGTTACAACAGAATTACAAGTGTACAGATAACTACAAGCCTGTCACGCTAACAAAGCGTACGTATCAATGAAATGCTGCTGAACAAGTTCCTGGACATGTCGAGTTGTGCTACTCGGAGATGCTCAACATCAATACCAGGCAGTTCCGATGCGATTTGTGTTGGCCTTGCAAAAAATGTTCCCATGCAAGTCTTAGCCAACATAGCACAACAGGGGCCTCGCCCGCTAGTGAACTTGCCGTGAAAATATGAGGTCTCAGCCACAACTGTACCATCTGGGCTTCTGTTCAGAAAAGAAAATTGATCTGGTCATGAATTACAAAAGTTAAATTTTAGTTGGTTTTGGATAGGGTTTGTTTTTTTGAAAATTATAAGTTTGGTCTGGGTTTTTCAAACACGGGAGCTATATCTAGCTTAGACGTATGGAGCACTTACCTGATAAGAGCAACTCTAGCAGACCCCACAAAAGCTGCAAACCCGCAAAATTCCGGCGAGTATACGGGCTCGGCCTAATTTTCTAGCCAGAACAGAGCCCGTATACTCGCCCGGCCGGTAAAAAAATTTACTGCGGCCCGCAAACTGCCCTCCCCGACCAGTATATCTACGGGTTCGCGGTGCGTTTGCGGGCGTCGTGTCCCTCCGCAATTCCCCACTCCCCTCCTCACATTACTCGCCGCCGGCGGGCCCCTTCCGCCTCCAGCTGCCATGTGGGGCCGCATTTGGAGCTCCGGCCGTGGCTCCAGGAGCAGCTCCGGCGGGGGTGGCGACCGTGAGCGCGAGCGGCGTGTCCGCTCGGACGGCGCGAGGAAGCGCGGGGAGAGGAAGTGGACCAACCGCGGCCTCTCGCCGCCACTGAGCTTCCTCGCCCGCGAGACGGACGAATACGACCGTCGGCACGGCCGTACGCCGTCCTCGGCCGCGGGCTCGTCCTCCGTGGCGAGATCTTCCCACGCCGCGAGCTCCTCCTCTTCTGTGGCGGGCCTTCTCCCCGTGAAGAGGGAGTGGTCGGAAGAGCCAGAGGAGATCGAGGTCGTCCCCGTCAAGCAGGAGCCCGAGGAGCTCGGGAGCCGCGGCGCCGTCGGGCCGGAGGACTTCGTCGCCGATGTCGACGCGGTCACGACCGCCATTGCCAAGCAGAGCTTGTGTGAGGAGGCGGAGCACTGGTGGCACCACGTGGAGCTCGAAGACCTCGTGTTCCAGCAGGCGGTCACGACCAACCTCGCTGCCAAGGAGAAGGACAATGAGTGGCGGCGCATCCGCGAGGAGCAGAGGGACACTACAAGAGATCGCGCCTACTATGACGAGCTGAAAAATGTCATCGAATAGCTAATAACGTCACAAATTACCCCCCAGTGACATTTTATGGGCGTCACAAGCATCGTCACGGATTCCCCGTCACAGATTACTCCTAGTGACGGCGCACGCGCAAAAACGTCATCGAAATTGGGACCTTCGGTGACGTTGTATAGACTGTCACTCGACTTGCTATTTCCATGACGGTCAATTAATGTCACATGTTAGGAGAAAATATGCCATATTGTACCATATTCGGTGACCAGGCAACGTCACTAACTTTATGCCACATCAACACCCGAGCGGCTATCCCACTACTAGTACCACTACTTTTATTATGGATGAAGATGACATCATCAAAATATATGTACTTTCTTTTGAATCTAAATTACGATGAAAATAAATATTTAATTCACATCAGATTATATAAAAAAATTAAAGAGAAAAAGCACATCTTAAATTGATATGAAAGTCAAATCATATTATATATGAAATTGTCTCAGCCAAATCATTCTGTAAACAAAAAATGACAATAAAAATTGACTCAAGTTTGACACAGACTATAGACAAGATGAAAACTAATATTAACTATAGACCACATATGTTCTCCCGATGATTCCAATGTAAGGATGGCATTCATGAACCATCTGGTTTGGACTGGGCCTGCTTAGTTGCTTGAGCCCTCAAGAGAAAATCAAGCAGATTATCCGTCTCCTTTTGCTTCTTTGCCCAGGCTTCATTCTTCTCTTGCTGGCTCTTCTTTAGAGCTTCCAATTCATCTTGCTGCTTCTTTTGTATCTCTTCAAATGCTCTCTCTTGTGCTTCAAGTCTTGCGGTTAACTCCTCCCGATGCCTATAAATGACAAAACACAATAACATTGCATCGTAATGAAATTAAAACAGACAAGATAACAAGGTACAAGGGTACCAATTTGAAATAGAGAAGTACATTATTAAATGTCAAGGCAAGCATGCCCATGGACCAATGAAACAGTAAACCCAAGAATAACTTATGATGTTTTAAAATATGCAAAACCAACAGCTTGATTACAGGAAGCATCACCAAAAGGATATCAAGTCAACAACCCAGGTGAAAAGAAGCACTCCTTAGTTGAACTTTCATTCACTGCAATGAGTGCAATGTGCACATAGAAGCAGGCAAAAAGAAACAACAAGAACAGAAAGGGAAATAAGATAATCACCTGTCATTTGCATCTCTTGCCTCTCTATCCTTCTGTTCAATTCTTTCTTCTAAAATTCGGATCTGGGCTGATGAAGTAGAGCTCCCAGACCTCCCAGATCTTGATGCATACCCCATGCTGGAAAGGAAGGTGCTATGGGCGCTTTCGTCCTTTAGAACTTCAGCCACAATCGCTGTATCAGATACTGGCTGCTCACCTTCTGATTGTGTTTTCCTTTTCTTTTCCATTGCATTCTATAGTATAAAGAAAAACATTGATGCTAAGGCAAAGTTCATATGCTAGATTACAGTTGATCAATATGAGAATCTATTTCAAGTCAGAAACAATAGAGGAAGTAATCTTACATGAGCTAGAAGTGTCGGCTCGCTCATGCTACCAGTCTTGCTGTTTGTATGGGTATCTTTGAAAAACTCAATGGGACTTGGTTCCTGATTATTGTACTTGGCTTTTTTCTACAAGATATATGAAATTGTAACATTATTACTACATATATATTGGCCAGATGCAATAGACATAGGACTACACGTAAGATATTTGGAATTCTTACAAGTTTGCTGAAATAGGCAACATAAGACATAGATCCAGTCTTCTGGTGATGCTTGACAGCTTCTCGGTTTTCCTTATTCATTTGACATAATTGCTACATAAAGAAAATTAATATAAATATTTACATATGGTACAGTAGATGTGAGTGAAAAAACTATTGTTAGTCGCATATCTTGTTACAAACCTTGTTTCTTTCATCGGACCATTTATTGACAAGGCTGGTCCAATTCCATGAGTAATGTTTGCGGCTTATTTGATAATGCTTCCTGAGCAGTATAACCATTGAAGTATTTCTTCTTTAGCCTGTAGCGTCGTTGTCGAACACCCTTCTGGATTACTTTTGTGCATACATCATTCCCAACCTTGTCATCCTTTTCCATCTCAAAGTTAAGCTGAAATAACAATCATATATACGATACATCACTAAATTGACTATGCGACATGTGAACACATGTATGAAAATTGAAGGAAACCATCCCACCGCGATATCTTTAATAGCATGGGGAATAACATGTTTGAGTGGGCTTTTGGCATAGTCCTTCCAGTGCGTAGCAACATGCATTCTGCTCCTGATGTGGATACCACACTCAGAAGAAAGCTTTGCTGCTTGGACTGGGTCTGTAGGTCTCACTTTCCCTGCTGTAAATCAATACGCATTTTCCTCCCTCCATTTCTGCTTGCATACTCCTGAAGCCCATGCCCCATGGTTGGTCTACGTCCACGACCTCTCCTTGACGGCCGTGGATCAGTTGGACCATTGGAGCATGCTAACGCATCTACATTACAAACTGGCAGATAAATTAGAAGGTTACAATTTCAAGTGGAAAATAGAAGGGGGTGAAGCGATGATGTCGCATATACCTTGGCCTTGTAATGTTATCATGTTATCTGATTGTTCAGATGTGCCTATCATGTCTTGAGAACCTTGTACCCCTGAATCAGCGTCAAGCGAGTTGCTATCCTTAGAAGTTAGGTGAGGTGATGTGTTTGTTGGATTTGGTGCAGACTGTTCTTGATGGTTTGTAGCTTCAACTGACTCAGTTGTTGTGGTAGCTCTAGATCTTGTTATTCTTGAGGTAGCCGCTGCACTATTTTTGGATCTGCCACGCTTTTTTGTTTTTGGCATGGTAGAACCTTCAGGTGCCTGGGTCAAACAAGTGAGTCAAACAAGGCAGGTAATCAACAGTAACTTGTGCAATGGCAGCATAGTTTCAAATAGGAATGCAGTGAACAAAGATATCATCATCTATATTGACAGAAAATGTGAATAAATATTTTGAGTCAACTATTTGTGATACTTATAGTGCACAGCGACATACACATGATACAACCAAGGCGAAATTAAAGCCAATGAATCCACATTGTACATATTATTTAAGATGTAAGTCTGCATGATATATTACCATTGCTTTGGACTTAGCAACATCGACCTCCTCTTCATCTATCAAATCCTCTTCCTCTCCATGGGCCTCCTCTTCAGCATCTGGTTCATACTCTGAGTCGCTGCGATCATCAGCACCTCGTGCATTTTGTCTTGGTTGCGCATTAGAGGCACTAGGGTATACAAGGCTACGAGCTAAGCTTTGTATGCCTTTAAGATGCTCCCGCTCTGCAGTCTTGCGTTCCGCAATCCTTGCATCCCTTTCCTTTAAATACGCCTCGCCCTTGCGTTTATGTTCCGCAAGATATTCCCTGCTATGCATATCCCTCTCAAGAACTGGTGGCATGTTTTAATAACTGAAGCTGGAAAATATGACAGAGAGTGAATTTAATGAATTGCCAAAAGACCTACCAGCCTACATTATCATCCTAGATGGCTGAAATTCGCTGAAACTTATTTGGAGGAGTACTTGTAACTTACATGATTACAATAAATTATCTCTTGAACCTGGTTATCATTGCTAGTAGACAAAAAAAAGCTAGATTGTGTAAGATAGTTGTAAACACGCAGCTCTACTAACAAGTATTTCATGTGTTCCTTTATAATTAAACTTAGAATTGATGCTTGTCTAATTTGAGATGGCAAATACATTACTATATGATGCTTTTGAGGGATGTAGAACAGATCGAAATAAATAACATACTTGGAAATATGTAGCGTCCAGAATTCAGTTAAACAAGAACAAGTTCAGACTCAGTCTTTATTCAGTTTCAAACAAGTGCAGACTCGGACTTTATTCAGTTTCAAACAAGAAAAACTGCAGAAACAGTCTTTATCAACAAGTGCAGAGTCGTTGTATTACAGGAAGTCTCACAAACAACTAAATAAAGACCAACTAAATCTTACAGAGTTACTGGATTTGCCACATGCGCTGTGTTCAGACATGTAAAGAAATCTCACGCCCGTGTGTGCTTTTATCCCCCAAATCCCTTCCCTGATGATCCCTTACGTCTAGAGCTTGGGGTATGAGGAGGGCGGGATGAGAAAATTACAGTGAGCCGTCGCCGGTCGCTCCAATCGGTGGAGAAAGAGAGCAGGGTGAACGGCCTCCTCAAATCCGCTGGTGCCGGTTGATGCAGCGGATCCGAGCTCGGCCAGTCGGGCGGCCTCCTCCAATCCGCCGTCGCTGGTCGCTGCAATCAGGGGGGTGGGGGAATAGAGCGGAGTGCTCGCGGGGATGGTTGATGTGGTGGATCCGTGCTCGGCCGGCGGGGCGGCCACCCCAATCTGCCGGCCCTGATCGCCGCAGTTGTGGGATAGGAGAGTCGATTGAATCTGGCGAAAAAATGCCGGGGTGGGCGGTGGCTTTTAGCGATGCCTCTTCGCGGGTGAAACAGAGGATAATTTTTTGCTGGGTCTTTGACGGGTGGGGACACAGGGTGGATGCGGGAAAAAAATACTAGGAAAGTGGAGGGAAAAGAGTACGTGGGTGGAGGGAAAATAATGTTTTTGCGAGGAGATGGTTTATTTTCAGAAATTAATTTCCACTTATGTAATTCATTTAATTCGAAATAAGTAGCAAATGATTATTTAAAAAGTAAATCTTACATGAACAATATGATGTGGTATTTTTTCTAGAGAAAAGGCATTGGCCGAGCTCGAGAATAGGCTCGAACCTAGCTTGGCTTTGAATTAATAAAGCCATCAACCGACCAAAAATGCATAGGAATTATATAACAGAGAAAGAAAGCAACGCAAGAAAGATACATAATGCTGCGAGGAACGACTCTAAGGGTACAACAAGCGTCATTGCCATCAACCGCCGCAAAGCCGAAACCAACTAACAAGCTAACGCCTGAGAAGAAGGACAACACCGGGCAAGTATCATGCCGCTGACTGCAACCAGAGGGCCAAACATGAGCAACCATAAAGTCTGTTTCCATCGCCGCAAAGGGATAATGTGGTATTTTCATTGGTTTTCTTGGGGAGAATTGTAAATAAGTATGTGTAAATTTGTTAGGGTGTGTGTTCTGTTCAGGAAGATGAGACGGCGGTGGCTTTCTCAAGATGGAATAAGGTTCTCCCCGCCTAGCCCCCGTCCTGGTGGTGCATCTACCATCGTTGGAGGGCGCATGGAGGTGTATCTCTGACGGATCTCGCGGGATTCAGCCGGATGGTTGTCTTTGGTGGATCTGCTTGAATCCGGTCTTTGTTTGTCTTTGTTCGTGTGTCTTCAGATTGGATCCTTCCGATCTACGCTTTCTGTTCATCGGTGACGGTTGTTATTCTGGTGCGTTCGTCCTATGGGGCCTTATCAAGACAACTTCCCGGCTGGCTACTACAACAAGTTGCCCCGGCTCCGACGAGGAATGAGCGATGACGGTGGTGCGCCTTCGGCTCGCTTCAGTGCTTTTAGTCATCGCTAGGTGGTCTACAAATCTGCACTGGGCCGAGGATAGGCACGATAGCGTGGGTAATACGCGAGCATGGGTGACCTAAGGGACGAGCGCGTCATCATAGATGGGCGACGCCCGCCGACGACATGACTTTTATGCAAGACGTAATCGAACAACACATGTGGTTTTGATTTGATGCTAGTGCAGCGACCCACCAGCGAGTTAGAGGAGGACATGGGACCCAGACCGGCTCATGAGACTCGAATCGCCGCTGTTCCCCATGCCCTATTCTTCCTTGCTGGAGCCTATGGCATGCACGTCATCGGTGGATGTGAGGTCGGCGATGCATCCGTCGTGGTCGGAGCCCAATACGTTCACCACGACACAGTTGCGGCAGCAGTGGTTGCCGATCACCTGTAGCGGTGCTGGAGAGTGCGACTCTGCCTCGCTGGTGTCTGCTGTGAGGGTTTGATATGGGGTTGTCGGTCAGCCTGGGCGTTTGGGCTTGATTTGCTAGATGACAATTTTGCGTCCATGCAGTGATCGGGCAGTCTGCCGGGCGTTTGGCACGGATATGGGTCTGCCTGTAGATGCTCTTACCAAATACAAATATAGCTCCGTCCCATAACATAAATTTTTTTTAACACTACACTAATGTTAAAAATGCTCTTATATTACGGAGAGTAGCTCTTATGAAATACAGATATACTCCCTCCGTCCCGAAATACTTGTCATCAAAATGGATAAAAAGGGTGTATTTAGATGTATTTTAGTTCGAGATACATCTCTTTTTATCCATTTCGTTGACAAGTATTTTCCGACGGAGGGAGTATATAAAAAGAAACGCTCACACTCAGCTCGCTCATTCTGCTCTTGTGCTAGGCTGCTAACTATCACCTCGTCTCCTCCGTCCCGTTGACCACAAAAAGAATCCCCAAATCAGCGCCAAACGACCCGCCGCCGCACCTTGCCGCTGGTGGCTCCTAAAGAGCGCCGTTTCGGCGGAGCGCCCTAGCCCCGCTGCTTCCTGCTCGAGCTGCGGGTGCTTGCTTCGCCGGCGGCGGCTCTACAACAGCGTGCTGTCGAAGCACAGCGGCGGCCCCTTCCCCCGCTGCTCTTGAGGATGCATGCGGCGGAGGGAGGAGTCGGCATGGGTCGCGCAAGAGAAGGATTGGGTCTCGGTGGTTCTGCAGGAGGCGCGTGCAAAGGGGAACCCGCTAGAATGTTGCAGGGTGAGTTCTTGATCTATCGACTCCTAGTGTGGAACAGAGTAGATTTATTGGCCATGGAGTTGATTATTTGATCACCTGTGTACTATATAGTTTTTCATTACATGAACACATGACTGTAAAGAAATCTCTCCGCTAAGGTCAGGCATATGACATCTAACTGTACTGCAGTAGCATGTATTCAGGTTCAGGCAGTACCATTGCAGGCTGTAGCAAATCTCAAAACCATGCTCACTAGTGCAGTTTTGCAAACACCTATCAGTTGGATGTCAAAGTAAAGTTATCTAGATAGTCATGTATGTGTCAAATCCGAACCATGGTATGTACTGTATTACGTGAAAATGAACATAAAAAGAACACAAAAGAGCTAAACTTTTGTAAAGTACAAATATGCATTACACGATCTAGTCATCATCACTTGAATGCTCATTCTCACTCAATGCACCATCTTCCTGTCCATCATCATCAGTACCACTATCTTCATCATAGTTGTTTCCCTCTATTCTCAGTCTTCCCATTGAAAAGTTTGCTTCTTCTGTAAGGATGATTAGTAGGCAGAAATCTCCGGTGCCCAACAAACCCAATTTTATTTTTCAATGGCTCAGAGCAAGGCTCCACATCACAGTGCACACATGCATGATAACTTCTTGTGCTACGGCCCAATAAAGTGGCCAGTCCAGGGTAATCATGAATCGACCACAAGAATGCCGCATGCAAATTAAATGGTTCCCCCGTCAATGCATCATATGTTTCCACACCAGTTACCCAAAGCTTCATCATATCTGCAATCAGCGGTTGCATAAATACATGGAACTCCTTTCCAGGTGCTTTTCTCCCAGGAATAAGCAAAGACATCATGAAATTAGATTGGTCCATGCACATCCAGGGTGGGAAGTTGTACGGGATGATAAAAACAGGCCACATACTATATGAACTCGTCATGTTTCCAAAGGGGTTGAATCCATCCATGGCAATACCAAGCTTCATATTACGGGCATCCTTAGCAAACCAACCGAACACACTATCAAAATGCTTCCATGCTTCACCATCAGCAGGGTGTCTCATAACATTTGCCTCAGCAACCCTCTTCTCCTTATGCCACCTTGCATCTGCTGATTGTTCCTTTGACACAAAAAATCTTTGAAGCCTTGGGATGATAGGAAAGTACCTAAGTACCTTGTGAGGTATCTTTTTCCTCCCCACCTCGTCTTTCCATCTTGATGTCCCGCATTCAGGACAATGGCTCTTGTTGGCATGTTGGCCCCAAAACAATGCACAATCAAACTTGCAAACATGAATTGTCTCGTAACCCAGCCCGACTTCACTAAGAACATTCTTAGCTTCAGTGTATGATTTAGGTATATCAGCATGTGGAAACGCCACACTAATCAGCTCAACAAACTGATTAAATGCTCTATTTGTAATCCGGTTGTATGATTTGATATGGAGGAGCTTAATAATGAACGACAGCCATGTGAAATCACTACATCCTTCATAAAGATCTTTCTTCACTTCATCCATTAGCTTGGAAAAGAGGTTAGGCTTATCCTTGCCTTGCCTTCCAGACATGAACATATCATCTACCATATACGCAACATCACCTCCGTTGGCTACATCACGGTCATCATCATCATCTGATTGATATGCAGCACCGTCTGTATTATCACCTTCATCATCACTCACCGGTTCACCATGAAAGACCCACCTTGTATATGTAACGGACATACCAGTGCATAGTATGTGCTCCTCTACTTCAGCCTGGCTGCGGTGTTATACATTCAGACAGTCCTTGCATGGGCACAATATGTCCTGATTTTCCCTAAAATTTTGGCGAATGAAACCAATAAACTCTTCGACACCTTTCATGTATGGTGGTGTGAAACGCGTTCCTTGTATCCAGCTTCAATCCATTGCACTACAACAAAATAGTTTACCGTTAACAAAATTATGCTTACACCGCATTGAAGCAAAATCTACTACTAACACAACTAGTGAACCCACTACCAAACTGAAACAACAAAACGGGCACAAATTTAACCCTTTCAAGATTGATGAGAACATCTACTCAGGCAATGAATTTAGTAAAACAAAACCTCCTTCACATTGTCTTTCCTAAGTACATCATATATGCTTGTTTTCCAAACGCCACGGACTTGTGCATGTCTTGTACACAAACATATATATGCTCACTGTCATTGCAAAACCATGCATCTATCTATGCTACATCTAACATTCGTACAGACAATACAACAACAGAAGTAACAGTTCAATCGTTCACACAATTTACCTTTTCCTTGCAGGGGTCGGCTGGACTGATGCTTTGGGAGTTGGGGCCAAGCCGGGAGCACTGTCTAAACTCCGCCCCTTCGTCAGGTGATGGATAGACTGCAAACTCTGAGCATAGGTGGTGATGGGACGATGGCCAGTTGGGGACAGGTTGGGGACGAGCGACGTTGTCCCCGTCGTCGACGAGCAAATGTGATGCCTGTGGTGGAAGAGCGGAGATAAGAGGGAGAGGCGGAGGCGCGGTGTGGTAGCCGGTGCGATGCGGCGGCGCTGTAACGCATCGTACGATATGGTGGCCGGATGGATCCGCATGAGGTGTACAGTGGAGTGGATGCACTTACTTGGAATTGGCAACAGCCAGCCGGAACCGATCTGTGTCGTGCTTCGGCTATCACCGTCCTGCTTCTCCCCGCCGCGAATCGCCGCTAACTAGAGCCAATAAGACGATCAGATCGAATCACATATGCCCCGGGAAGAAATAACTAACCTACATATATGGTCTCCCTAAAAAAAAAACCTACAGATATAGTCACACACGCCCAGGCGTATAGTCCAAGAATATTATAGCACGATTTGTATAGCGTCCGAACTCTTTCCTAATGGCAACGTATAGTCCAAGAATATGATGGCACGATTTGTATAGCATCCGAACTCTTTCCTAATGCCGGTTCGAACCCCTGTACCAATCCTTTTTGCATCGACTCTCCTATATTAAGTTTAAGTTTTTATAGATAGAACCAAACAACTTGACCTGACGAGTGCCCCATTCAAGTTTTTTTGCCCAGTCTGTTTATAGATAAGAAAAAAAAGTAACATGTCATCGACTCTCCTATTTCCATTTTAACTTTTGAGATAGAACAAAACAAAATTAGCTCACAAGCTCCGAATTGAAGTTTTCAGCATAGACACTGCAGAATAAAAATAATTTTGTAAAATTTATATTTTTAATGCCCGATTAATTTTTTTGTCGAGCCAGTACATATTTATATTAGAAAGAACAAAATAACCATCTAAAATGGAACAAAACAAGGTTTTCCCTTTTTAAGAATATAATAGTCATAAGTATTTCCATGGCCACTACCTACTTATATTAGAATAGAACAAAATAAGTACAATGCTCAATAGGCTTTGCAAAAATGATGGCGGGGCCCACTGCCAAACCGATGCATCGCTCCTACCTCTCAATAACTCGTGAACTAGCTCTGGTGGGTCCCACTGCTAGACGCTACATGACAAAAAAATGACCATCACACATTTGTAGAATTCGGTGACTCTAGCTAGTTCGTCATGCAAAATACCAAACTGTCACAGAAATTGGCAACCAGGTGTGCTGAAAGAACGAGGCATTCCAGTGACGTCCAACGTCACCGATTTGCGATAATTAGTGATGCCACCTACGAGAACATCACACATTAGGCCTTTCGTTGACGTTGTCCACCATCGTCACGAGGATTTTCGTCACAGTATGTCAATTTTGTTGTAGTGGGAGAAGTACATCGACCTCGGAAGCTCCGATGTGGAGGATTGAGCTCCTCCACGACGTCTTCCATGGCTGCGAGCTTGCCGCCGTAAGATCCCCACCCCCTCTAGTAGTAGTACTGATGTAGTATGTAGTATGAACTAGTGTTGTAGTGTTTGTAGTGTTTGATCATGTAGTATATGTAGCATGTGATGAACTACTATGATGCAATTTCTCCCACGAAATTGTTTTTCAAATTATGCAGTTTCATCTATGGTTTTTGATTGGTCACACTCGTTCTCGACTTGCAAACGAGATCTTCGTCAAACTGCAAACACTTTTTGCGGGTCGGGATTTTGCGGGGTCTGCTAGAGTTGCTCTAAGTCTCTCATATGAAGTGATCCAACCCAATATAGGTTCGCCTCGAACCTTTCAGGAACCATTTTTTAGCGGTTTTGGGAACCTTCGGAACAGCTGTAGGAGATATCTTTTTTCCAGTGTTTTTCTCTGCCAATTGTACTGTTCTTTATTCCTGCCAATTGGCAGATATCATTTGGGTGTATGTCATGGCCGTGTCGTGGCAAGTTATAATATAATTTGTTATTTGCATTTTATTCACATGTGAAATGCCATGTCATTGTTGTATTTGCAGCGTACTCGTCATTTGCAATGTGCTGAGGTGGATCTGCTATAGTGCTGCTGTCATCTGCAGGGAGAGAGAAATAAATCTCTGTAAGGCAAGTTTACAGAACAAAAATTAAAATCTGTTAATAGACGCTGAACTAAGGTGCATGAGGTGTGTTTTGACATGCTTGAGTGTGCAAGGAAACTGTGGGTGTGTTTGGTTGCTTCCCTCGTAAAAGTTTGCCTGCCCTGGAGCGTCCCTGAGACCTGCCTGGACCGTGTTTGGTTGACGTGCTGGGCCATATGAATCAAGCCTGACTTGCAAGACCTGACAAGGGGATTAGCCTGGCTTGGCCACCCGGCAGCGTGGTTAGCCTGAGCCAGTCTTCCCGTTTCCTACGCCTGGGTATGCCTGCATCTATGCATGGCAATAGTTTATTATTTCTTTTTCATGGAATCGATGGATATGGGTTTCTCTGTGTGCTAATTGTACTGTAAATCAACAGCTTGCCCAGGGCACAAACCAAACGCATGTACACCAGGCTAGCCTGGCCAGGCAAAATTGTCCAACATTTGAGGCTCAATCCAGGCGTGAGTTTTCTCCAGGCACGTTGTCCAGGTCTTGAACCAAACTGGCCCTGTGTCCCAGCATGATCTTGATTTTGCAAGTCAACACAGGGTTGTTACTAAAACTTATCGTAGTATATCATGCGCAAACTATATTTGTCCCCTTAGAGAAAATGGTTAACTTGCACTATGACAATTAGTCAACTACCACAGTTTTGCAGCAGCCAAAATGTTTTACTTTTCTTGATATATGGTGTTGTAATAACCTATGCTGATAGTGGCAGTGCCCATTCCAGCTGCCGCAAATTGACTGGCACCTCGAAGTAGCTATCTGTGTATTAAAATGTGAATTGCTGGTTTTTTTTTCTCATTAACTTTGTCCAGATCAAATGGTCTCCATACAAATCCAAAATTCCATCACAAGACATCAGACATCAGATTAGCTCTCAGCAACAGAAAGCGATCTGTCCCGCCTTTTGCTTGTGTCTGAACATGTTCCCTAGGACATTTTGCTATTTTTGCAGGCATAAAAAAGCTGGATCAAAGGAGCATACAACAACAAATACAGGATCGGGGTAGGGGATATGAGAGATATGCTAACCTTGGTGAGTGCTTGTTCCTCCATCCATTTTATATGCTTGATTTCTTGCAAAATTCTTAAATTTAATATGTGCGGCGTTCTAGGGAGGGGTGAAGCAATTCTCCTGTGAAGGGTAAGAGGGCGAGGGAGAAGGCGGGAAAACTGGGGACGAGTGTTTTTTAGGGGAAAGAGATGGGTTTTGGATTTCTACCTTGTGTTCCTCTCTTTTTTTTGTGTGTGTGATTTTTGTGTTGACTTGTGGGTTTGGAGACCAACTCCAAATGTCAGGAGCCCAACAGAAGAAATTGAGAGAAAAACAAGTCTCTCCCTAATAATAAAGCACGGAATGAGTCTCCGGATTCACCGTCGCAGCAATTTATGAAAAAGCCCCCGTATTTGTTATTCAACCCGCGCTCCTTTTTTTTGAGTGAAAAAAAACGATTTGTTTTTTTACTCCTCGCATCCATCTGCTCCTTCCACCCAAGCGAGCTAGGGTGGAGCCGCCGCCTCTCCGGCGTGCCCGCTGGTGCTCCGTCCACCCCTCTTCTCCATCTTCTCCCCCAACCCCTACTCCTGCCAGGACCAACCGTGGTGGACGACATGCCCGCCGACGCTCCGTCCTCCCCTCTTCTCCATCTTCTATCCTCCCCTTCTCCCTCATCCATCCCTGTCCAGTCCCCACCTCCCCTCACCCCTACTCCCCACAGGCCCACGAGGAGCGACCGTGTGCGGGCGGCTTTGGTGGACGAGTTGGGCGATGTGTGGAGGACCTCAAGTACTGCCTCCCCAGCACCTCCATCGTCGTCACGGCTACCAACTTCTTTGTCTTCCAAGTACTGGTTTTCAGCAGATCCGGGCGAGGTGAGAGACTCTGCTTCTCTCTAGTGGCTACACAGACAGATTTACTCTCTATTAGCTACAGAGACAGATTTAGGGTCAGATTTGATTTATTTGTATTCAGGTAATTAAATGATGTTGGAGGTTGTGATGCAGCACAAGTTCATCATGTCCACTGCCCTTCATTGAATATCAGGTTCAATTTTCTTGATTTTTTACTTGAGATGTTACTCATAACATTTTTTTAATCTGGGTATCATAGAGTTGGTGTAGTTAAATTATGATGGAGCTATGTTTGATTTACAGTGATTTACAGCCAGGGTTTACTGATGTTTAAACTAGAAATTTAAATTGATTTGAGAAAGTATTTAACGCAATTGGTCTATTGCCATAGGCTCAAGCAAAGTACCTCTTCGATCTGTACGATTTGCCATCTTGTTTCCTTTATCAAACTATCTGCAGCAAGTAGAAATCTGAATTGATGCAAGCAAGTAGTAACCATTATGGCGGCACGGTAATCATTGATTTGTTTTTTTACTCCTTGCATCCATCTCCTTCTTCCCCCCAAGCGAGCTGGGGTGGAGCCGCGCCTCTCCGGCGTGCCCGCTGGTGCTCCGTCCACCCCTCTTCTCCATCTTCTCCCCCAACCCCTACTCCCAGGACCAACCGTAGTGGACGACATGCCCGCCGGCGCTCCGTCCTCCCCTCTTCTCCATATTCTATCCTCCCTTTCTCCCTCCTCCATCCCTGTCCAGTCCCCACCTCCCCTCACCCCTACTCCCCACAGGCCCACGAGGAGCGAGCGTGCGCGAGCGGCGTTGGTGGACAAGTTGGGCGATGCGTGGAAGACCTCAAGTACTGCCTCCCCTGCACCTCCATCGTCGTCACGGCTACCAACTTCTTTGTCCCCCAAGTACTGGTTTTCAGCAGATCCGGGCGAGGTGAGAGACTCTGCTTCTCTCTATTGGCTACAGAGACAGATTTACTCTCTATTAGCTACAGAGACAGATTTAGGGTCAGATTTGATTTGTTTGTATTCAGGTAATTAAATGATGTTGGAGGTTGTGATGCAGCACAAGTTCATCATGTCCACTGCCCTTCATTGAATATCAGGTTCAATTTTCTTGATTTTTTACTTGAGCTGTTACTCATAACATTTTTTTAATTTGGTATCATAGAGTTGGTGTAGTTAAATGATGTAAGGGGATAAGGAACAAAACTGTGTAAGACGATACTAACCTGTACTCATATTAGTCCAACATTGTTGGATATTGCTTGGAGATTTGCCCTTTTTATAAGAAATCAAAAACAATCTGTAATCTGGACGTGTACTAACGTTGTGTGAACATTTTTCTGTTTAAATTGAGCGTCCAATCTCTGTAAGCTGGGTGTTGCCTGTACTTTATATTAGTCAAATGTTTGCTAGTTCCGATTCCCTATTTGATGTGAATCCATGAACAAATAAGTTTATGAACAAGTTCCTGTTTGCTCCCTGTTTGATTCAAGTCTGAAAGATTCATAGATGCTACACTTCAGTTATAAATGCACAAAAAGTTAGGACTGGTAATATTATGAAATAAATATATTCCATCCGCCCCTACCCCTTGTAAATATATATTTAAATGTGCATGCCCACTTTGTCGAAACACCGCCCAATGCTGGAAGACAATCCGCCGTTGGACGGTGTTGCACAGTTTGCCGTAACTTTGTCGGATGGTTCTTCACTTGAGGTATGTAGACATGGAGTACTGAAATTATGGTCTTTTGTTTTCTGCAACCTAATGTTCATTGCTTCAGATGTGTCTTTGGTCTTATTTTACTACTGGTTGTGATTGTGGTACATAACACTCTGATGTTGGAAGCGTGGATCAGGTCCTATATTAGCTATCTTTGATTTACATCCAGAGTTCAGTTATAATTATAGGCTGAAAACTTTATATTATTTTGCTATCTTATTTCGTTTGTGAAAGTAGCTGCAACAAGTAGCAGTTTGAATTGATGCAATCAAGTAAGCAGGGCTTTGATTGTAAAATATGTGTGTTGGCATAGGCTGAAGCAAGCACCTTTACTATATGTATTTATCTGAATCTTTGTGTGTTTTCATAGACTGAATCAGTAGTTGGTGCAGCTAGCTGCAGCAAGCACCAGCTTAACTTAATGCTTGCATTTACTTGAAGCCTTGATATGCTCTTGCCGATTGGGTAAACAAGCACATCTTCTATCTGTATGCTTGAATCTTTAGTTTGTGCAGCTAGCCACTAGCAAGTAATTAAAGCGTTGATCTGCTCTTGCCGACAAAATAATCTTGAAAGAAGCATATAGATCACTCCACTATGGGCCCATCCAGTAGCTTTTCAAGATTATCTGTCACCCCACTATTTACTGTGTTGTTATTACTTCTCCCTATTTGATTGAACTCCGTGCTGATTGCATCTTTGGAAAATCTGGAATATTGCTTGAACAAGGTAATTGTTGGAGTTTTAACTTCAATTTTTGTTGTCGTTACACAAAATGTCGCCTCCGCCGGCTTTGCTGGAAGACCATCAGCCATCGCCTAGACCGACTTCGCTCAAGGTATCTCTTCTTCTTTGTGTAAATTATGATGGAGCTATAATTGATTTACAGTGATTTACAGCCTGGGTTTACTGATGTTTAAACTAAAAATTTAAATTGATTTAAGAAAGTATTTAACGCAATTGGTCTATTGCCATAGGCTCAAGCAAAGTACCTCTCCGATCAGTACGATTTCCCATCTTGTTTCCTTTATCAAACTATCGGCAGCAAGTAGAAATGTGAATTGATGCAAGCAAGTAGTAACCATTATGGCGGCACGGTAAGCATTGATTTGTTTTTTTACTCCTCGCATCCATCTCCTCCTTCCCCCCAAGCGAGCTGGGGTGGAGCCGCCGCCTCTCCGGCTTGCCCGTTGGTGCTCCGTCCACCCCTCTTCTCCATCTTCTCCCCCAACCCCTACTCCTCCCAGGACCAACCGTGGTGGACGACATGCCCGCCGGCGCTCCGTCCTCCCCTCTTCTCCATATTCTATCCTCCCCTTCTCCCTCCTCCATCCCTATCCAGTCCCCACCTCCCCTCACCCCTACTCCCCACAGGCCCACGAGGAGCGAGCGTGTGCGAGCGGCGTTGGTGGACAAGTTCGGCGATGCGTGAAGGACCTCATGTACTGCCTCCCCTGCACCTCCATCGTCGTCACGGCTACCAACTTCTTTGTCCCCCAAGTACTGGTTTTCAGCAGATCCGAGCGAGTTGAGAGAATCTGCTTATCTCTATTGGCTACAGAGACAGATTTACTCTCTATTAGCTACAGAGACAGATTTAGGGTCAGATTTGATTTGTTTGTATTCAGGTAATTAAATGATGTTGGAGGTTGTGATGCAACACAAGTTCATCATGTCCACTGCCCTTCATTAAATATCAGGTTCAATTTTCTTGATTTTTTACTTGACCTGTTACTCATAACATTTTTTTAATCTGGGTATCATAGAGTTGGTGTAGTTAAATGATGTATGGGGATAAGGAACAAAACTGTGTAAGACGATACTGACCTGTACTCATATTAGTCTAACATTGTTGGATATTGCTTGGAGATTTGCCCTTTTTATAAGAAATCAAAAACAGTATGTAATCTGGACGTGTACTAACGTTGTGTGAACATTTTTCTGTTTAAATTGGGCGTCCAATCTCTGTAAGCTGGGTGTTGCCTGTACTTTATATTAGTCCAATGTTTGCCGTTCCTGGTTGATTCCCTATTTGATGTGAATCCATGAACAAATAAGTTTATGAACAAGTTCCTGTTTGCTCCCTGTTTGATTCAAGTCTGAAAGATTCATAGATGCTACACTTCAGTTATAAATGCACAAAAAGTTAGGACTGATAATATTATGAAAGAAATATATTCCATCCGCCCCTACCCCTTGTAAATATATATTTAAATGTGCATGCCCACTTTGTCGGAACACCGCCCAATGCTGGAAGACAATCCGCCGTCCGACGGTGTTGCACAGTTCGCCGCAACTTTGTCGGCTGGTTCTTCACTTGAGGTATGTAGACAAGGAGTATTGAAATTATGGTCTTTTGTTTTCTGCAACCTAATGTTCATTGCTTCAGATGTGTCTTTGGTCTTATTTTACTACTGGTTGTGATTGTGGTACATAACACTTTGATGTTGAAAGCGTGGATCAGGTCCTATATTAGCTATCTTTCATTTACATCCAGAGTTCAGTTATAATTATAGGCTAGAAACTTTATATTATTTTGCTATCTTATTTCGTTTGTGAAAGTAGCTGCAACAAGTAGCAGTTTGAATTGATGCAATCAAGTAAGCAAGGCTTTGATTGTAAAATTTGTGTGTTGGCATAGGCTGAAGCAAGCACCTTTACTATATGTATTTGTCTGAATCTTTGTGTGTTGTCATAGGCTGAATCAGTAGTTGGTGCAGCTAGCTGCAGCAAGCACCAGCTTAACTTAATGCTAGCATTTACTTGAAGCCTTGATATGCTCTTGCCGACTGGGTAAACAAGCACATCTTCGATCTGTATGCTTGAATCTTTAGTTTGTGCAGCTAGCCACTAGCAAGTAATTAAAGCGTTGATCTGCTCTTGCCGACAAAATAATCTTGGAAGAAGCATCTAGATGTCAGGACCCCGATCCTAAGTCACACCGATCTAGCATGTAACACATCATATCACTTTGCGGCCTCACGCACGGTATTCCCACGGGTGCCACCTTACCTGGCCCGGGATCGTTTGCGCCTTTTGGCTCACGTATATGATAGTGTCGCTAGCATCCATATGACAAAGAACCCGGGCTGACATGGCTAGTCGTGAACCCAAAGTGGCACTAACTTACA
Source organism: Triticum dicoccoides (assembly GCF_002162155.2). NCBI lineage: Eukaryota > Viridiplantae > Streptophyta > Magnoliopsida > Poales > Poaceae > Triticum > Triticum dicoccoides. Next base: position 696,898,731 of record NC_041391.1, on the reverse strand, counting down.
GGGACAGGCATCCATGACCCAGCATCGAACGTGTCGGTCATCAGCGAGTGAATCCAAGCTGTAGCACTGGGCTAGCAGGACTCCGGTGAACCGGGCTGTAGCGGGCTAACAGGACTCCGGTATTCATCGCGTGACATTTCCCCGAAGGGACAGACACAGGAACGAAGAAGGACACATGCCGGCCAGCCTAAGTGTTCCGGAGCAGTAGCAAGCTACCATGGCTCAGTGGAAACACTAGGAGACATTTCCCGGTAAGAGAGGCTACTAAGGATAAACAACTAGATAGTCAGATCCCACACATACCAAGCATTTCAATAACATACACACAATATGCTCGATATGTGCAAATACAACATGGCATCACAACATGACTCTACAACTCAAGTAATTAATCAATAGGCTCCGAGGAGCGAGATATTACAAACATGGTCTCATGACCCAACATTCAGAGCATACACGGCAAAGCACAAGCGGAAGCTTAACATGTCTGAGTACAGACAACTATAAATGAAAAAGGCTGAGAAGCCTGACTATCTACCAGATCCTGCCGAGGGCACAAGATCGTAGCTGAGGTAACAAGCTAAACGTCGAAGTCCACGCGGTACTACTAGTGAGACTGAAGTCTCTCTGCAAAACATAAAATAGGCAAACGTGAGTACAAATGTACCCAGCAAGACTTACATCAGATCTATCTACATATGCATCATTATCAACAAAGGGATGGTGGGGTTTAACTGCAGCAAGCCAGCTTTGACTCGGTGGCTATCCTGAACTACGACTGCAGGTAACTCTTTTGAGGTGGCGCACACGAGTCCACATATTCACCAACCAATACACCACTATGGAACCGCTCCCGTCTCCCTACGACAACGCCATCCATAGCACTCACGCTTATCTTGCGTATTTTAGGGTATCCACTTTCACTTGTCTATGAACTGATATAAGCAACCTAGAATTCCTTTTCCGCGGACACGGCTATTCGAATAGATCATGTTAACCCTGCAAGGGTGTACTTCTTCATACATGTTTCCACCACTTAGCGTCTGCACACGACATGTGCTCGACAGACTTCAAGCGAAAGCCGACGTGGGTGTAGACCACGACCTACCTAAACACCTAAGTCTCTAGTCCAGGTTTATCGCCTATTCGGGTTCCATCCATGAGGAGATCCGGCCGGAGTTTCGCTCACAGCCCCAAACGATGTGAACAGGGTTCCGTGACACCAAACGGGCGCCCGGTATACCCGGCCACATGCCTACCGCATCACATCCCACCCCTACGGTCAGCGCTGTCCACGGCCTCCAGCATACTACAAACACCAGAAACTACTTGCAACTCCTGGACAGAGGACTAGGGTGAATAAGAAGTCGAGCGGGGTCATATTTCAGGGCCCAATGCATGGTAGTAGCTGAATCATGGATCACAAACACAGAACTCAGTTCCTGAGGATGGCTTCAATGAGACAACCCACCATGTACTCCTACATGGCCTCTCACCGCTATCTTTACCAAATCGTGTTCACACACTTAGCTCACACACAGTAGGACATGTTCACACACCTCTGATTCATCCCCGATGAATCAGACCTGACTCAACTCTAAGCAGTAGCAGGCATGACAAACAAGCATGAATGAGTAGGCACATCAGGGCTCAAACAACTCCTACTCATGCTAGTGGGTTTCATCTATTTACTGTGGCAATGACAGGTCATGCAGAGGATAAAGGGGTTCAACTACCGCAGCATGTAACAGTTGTATCGTTGTTGTCCTAATGCAGTAAAATAGAGCAGGAGCGAGAGAGTAGGATTGTATCGGAATGAACAAGGGGGTTTTGCTTGCCTGGCACTTCTGAAGATAGTATAGCTCTTCATCGGTGTCAACGATCACATCGTCGGTACAACGTCTATCGAGGGGGAACAACACCGGCAAACACAGAAGAAACACGATCAATGCAATGCACAATATGATGCATGCTATGACATGGCAATATGAATGTGTTTTGGGCTAATGCACCTAGCTATGATTTAAATGAAGTTGGTTTGAATACATGATTCAAATTCCAACTCCATATATGGTTATTTAAATGCCCTTTATTTGTTTTGTCCAAAACAGAGGACAAACATTGTTCAAACATGCATGAAAATGGTACAGATGGATTCCTTGAATTTTTCTGATAATTTTTCATATATAATTTATTTGATTTGGAGTTACGGTTGATTTTCTATGAATTTTAGAAGTTTTGGGCATTTTCTGGAATTTCCTATATAAAAATAATTCCAGAAAATAAGTTACTACGTCAGCATGACATAGGTGTGACGTCAGCAGGTCAACTGGGTCGGCCAGGTCAAACCTGACCTGTGGGACCCATACGTCAGTGACTCAGGTGACTAACAGAGTTAATTAATTCTAACTAATCAAATTAATAGCCACGGGGCCCACTGTCAGTGTCAGCAGGGGGTAATTAGTTTAACTAATTTGATTAGTGCTAATCCTAACTAGCTAACAGGGCTGGGCCCCACCTGTCATGGACACAGGGGGGGTCCCGCCGTGGTCAAAGTGGGTCAAACCCACCGGCGGCTTGACGCCGGCGAGGCCAGCCGCGGTGGCGAGCCTCGGGTTTTGCCCACAGGGCTCGGTTTGGCGCGCGGAGCACAGCTTCGGGATGCAGACACTCATCCGCATCCAACTGTGGTGGTGGCGCGGCCGAGGAGTGGCCGGAGTGGTGCCGGCGACGAGCTCGGCGGCGGCCGAAGCTCGGGTGCAAGTGGGGATGGGGCTGCGGTGCGCAAACGAGCGCGGCGAGGTGCCACGAAGGCTCTACGCGATGCGGGGAGCGCGTTGGGCGCATGCCCGGGACCAAATGGTCACCGGAGCATCACCGGCGACGAGTGCGGGTGGCGGCGCGTGCGGTTGGATGTGGTGCGGCAGCTACGGCATGCGAGAGAGGGAGCGGAGAGGGGGAGCAGGAACAGGAGCTCACGGCGATGACGACGGAACACTCGGCGAGGTCGGGGACGGTCCGGAGCCGACGAATTTGACGGTGATGGCAGGCGGGTCCGAGGTAGAAGACGAGCCCGGTGAGGTCGTTCGGGGGCTTCTGGAGGGGCGTGGCTCGGTGAGGTGGGTCGAGGACGGAGTGGCGGAGCTTGTGGGCTAGTCGGGGAAGCGAGGGAGGCCCGGTGGCCGTGGTGGCAGTGGACAGCGGCGACGAATGCGCTCGGGCGCGAGAGGGGGAGAGCAGAGAAGGGAGAAGGGGTCGAGAGAGAGTGAGAGAGAGGAGCGAGGGGGCTGCGTGGCGTCACCCGAAGAGGCCAGGGCGAAGCGGCAAGCAGGAGGTGGCCGGGGCGGCGTCGGCGCTCGCCACCGAGCAGCTTCGGGGCGAGGGGGAGGAAGACGACAGAGAGGAGGAGGTGGGCTGGGCCGGCCAGCTCAGATGGGCCGCCAGGTGGGCTAGAATGCCAGGTAAGTTACAGGTGAGTGCTCTGTTTTATTTTCTGTTTGTTTTATTTTTATTTAATCTTTTGCCACTGTTTTGAATTTAAAATAATTCAAACAATGCCAAAAACTCCTTTGAATATTTTTATTTTGCTAGATGGACTTTTCCATAAGCTCATAAAATATTTCAGGGGTATTTGAAATTATATTCTAATTATATGAATATAATTCAAATTCAAATAGCTAATGATTTAAATTCAAAGTCCCAAGATTAAGTCCTTAAAAATGTTCAATATTTTGGTTGGGACCAGAACCCTTTCCAAAAATTATCAAACATTTAAGAAGAGCATTTTGGAACAATGAATGAGTTTTTAGGGTTTTTGCCCTTCTTTATTTAAGTTTTTGAGGCTTCCAAATCTCCTCAGTTCAAGTTTCAAAATGTAAACATGATGCACACATGGAAGCAAGCATAGGTCAGGCCAGAACTAGGGATGTGACAACTCACCCCCACTAAACAAGAATCTCGACCCGAGATTCAAGCGTAGGGTAAGACGAAGGGGCACGCAACTAACGCAATCTTCACGATCCAGGTTGCCCTTCATAAGAACATTGATTCGATCACCATCTTGTCTTGATGTCTTGCTCCGAGAACGCCAACCGACATGACAACGAGAGGGGAAAGAAAACTCTAGAAGGATCGAACTTCTTGAAGGTCGAACAACTCAGGATTAACTCACGGAATGGGACATAGCAACATCTCTCGAGCTGAGAGGCAAAACATGCATCAGGAGCAACAGAAGAAACAATTTGACGAGAGTTTCAAAGTAGCGACGGAAATTGCCATGATTCCAAAACGGGGCACCTCAGGGAAGGTGACTTGTAGATATATCCCCTTAGGTGGCAAAAAGAATTACTTTTGATTCAGAGATCATTGAAACTCTTTATACCAACCTAAGGCAATTCTTGAGTGATCGTTTGGAGGGGTTCGGTAGAATGGTATACTTGGACCAGAATGGATGATGTGGATTACCTTGTTGAAAACAACATAGGGGATGATTCTAGTAACTGGGGAGAAGCTCAACAGTAGAGAGTGGGTCCACTGTTTGAAAAGTTATAGCATAACCGAGGAAACTGAGAGCACTATGCAATTAATGCCGACGATCAAACCTAGCACTTGCGCGTGCTCTCAAGAACTTGAGCATTTCCATAATCATCAAGGTTTTACCAACATCCGTGTCAAGGATCCTGGCAGCACAACATACTACCATGATGGCTAATGATGGATGATGCAGATGCAAAGGAAGATAACACCTTCTCAGATTTCACCTTAGCGAGGCCAAGGAAACAAAATCTGGATGATCGACCGAGAGACACTCAGCACTCCGCTTCTAATGTTCTCCTTGATGTGCTAGCGCAACCCATTTATTAAACTGGGTTGATATCTACGACATCAAGTAAAGGTCGGACTTCGGGAACACAAAAATCATAAGGAATAACTACGGAATAAATTCTGCGAGATCCTTATGGGGAGGTGGCCAACTTCTTCAATCAAGATACTACAACAATAGGTCTTCTGGCTAGATGTGTTGGCCACGACATCCACTTTACCGGTTACAGTGAGACCATTATTATCGTTCTTGGGAAAATGTTCCAACCATCATATCTGCCTGAGATTCAGATCTGGTTGGTGTCAGGATATTCTAGACTCATCGAGTCTAGGAAGAAAAATGAAAGTTTGCAAGACAAATCGACGAGATGACGTTGCGGGATTCTCGGGAGATGAACTACGATAGCAAGCTCCAAAACATGAGCTGGTTCTCCTACACACATGTGAATATGTTGTCTCAGACAAACATGACCACATGGTAGTCTTACTATAAAATACTACCGAGTTCCGGTGGGGAACCATCATTGAGGATATTGAAGTCCTTGCATAGGGTATACTCTTAAGAAGGAGCTTCTTCTCCTTGAACAAATCAATCAGTGGCTTGGTGTACTAGGGATACATATGGAATGAAGGTTGCAAGTCTCCAAACCACAGAATACTTCGCACGTATGCATGACTGATTTGGGATGATTCCAAAGGAAACAACATTGACTTTCTCGAGTCCACGGCGGCAACTTGCATCAAATGCACATGAGCTAGAGGAAGTCACTTCTTACATCCGAACATATGCTTCATGAGCTAGCATGAACAAATGCTTTCAAAAGTTTCCAACACTAGCTTAATGTTCAGCAAAATTATGGAGAAGACAAGGATGTTGTCAATGGGCTCAACAACAATTCATCTGGGTTTCCTTTTAAAAGGAATTCCATAGTTAAGTGAACAAGTGATAGCATTGGTCAGACCCAAAAGATATAATGGTGTATGCTCGAGGGATCAACCACGAGTAAGACAACATTACGAATATCGTTGGTTCTGGTCTGATTGGATGACAGCCCATACTCCAATCAAAGGTTGGATAAAAATGATAGGTTCATTAACTGATCACGAGGTTCAGTCGATGAAAATATCAACTTTCTTCAACACACATACAAGACATCCCTTATAATGAACTATATCGGACAAGCTTCTATCTTCCAACTCTCCAAGTTGATGCATAGCTTAACCAACTAGCTCAGGGTATCCAACACGGATTCTTGGTGAGAGGGTGGTTTACAGGATAAACCAACTTGATCACGAGCTCAACATAACAGTCAGGTGACAACCTGGTGATACTTTCGAGAAGATAATCGGAAAATCACAAACCACCGATATGGTATTAAGCTCGAGATCAATCTTGCTTTTCAGGGCAAGACGATATGATCAAGAGAGTGATGGATTGACACAATCCTATCTCATTGATCGAGGAGTGCACCAGGGAAAATGGACTAGGTAGCACGATCAATCTTAGGATGGAAATTTAATAACCAACGCACTAAGAATGAAATTGTTGTCCATTAACTACTAAGCAACAGAGTTGCTAGGGGTATAGATTTCACACATCATGATTCACTTGTCGACATTCCGGTTATAACAACACGGGAACCGAGAAATGAATAATTATGGAGAGAAGTATCACTGCACCAAGAATTCATAGGATGGTGTGCAATTCCCATGATAATCTTAATATAAAGATGGTAACACTCCAGGGTGGAACAGAACAAAAACTGGATTAGTATTTTGATCTGCGGAGTACAACTGCTAAGACCCAATCCTGGGTATGGATGAGGTACTGGAGTTTGTTTCTCCTAGTCATTCCGCGATAGAATGGCTTGACAGACCACAAGAGTAATAGGCATCGATAAACGAATGCACGCATACTCTTGACTATCAATTGATAGACGAGGGTCAGAATGCAACTAAAGAGAACAACTCAAAGGAACATATAATTTTCTGAGTTATGGATGCATAGATTAATATGTCGAACCAAGTTCAACATGTTTCTTCCGGATAAGCCATGCAGAGAGGTAGGACTGACAGAGTTACGATTTATGAATGGAGAACTCCTCAAGAGTACTCTAATTGTGATCTATTGATCCAATAAACATCTGCCATAAGCGGTTCATAGAATTTGGAAGAAGGAAATACCACAGACCTCGAGGACTAATGCAAAGTTACTAATATCCTAAAGGAACTAGCAAACACTATCAACATGATGTAAGTAGGGTGAATCTCGGGTTCAAGAACCCAGGAATAGAATACCTACTACTAAGTAGCATCACGGAATGCTTTCGAGAATAAAGTCCAGAATCATCACACTGGAAACACAGATCATGGCTAGACCACTAGATGATCCTCTAAGCACTTAGGGTCATAATAGGAACTCCAACATATATGTCAAGGCAATAAATTACCTCAACTCACTGATTTCTGTGATTAATCTGACCAAAGGCACATTGGAAACAGAAGGAAGGGATTTGCAAATGCATCCGACTATTTTAGAAACCTGGGATGACTCGGACAGCATAACGGTTGTAAATGCTCAAAAAGATTTGAGACAATCACAAAAATGGTGGCATAACCACTCGGAAGCACAATATCAAGGTTTCGAGATCAACAGTTAACATACAGAGGTAGTAGAAGCTGAACTGAGGCTTGAATCACCAATCTTATAAGTCTACGGATTAGTAACACGTGATCCTGATAGAAAGATGAGAAAGCCTAGTTCCTTAACCCCGCAGGAAATTTAAGATGACTCAGATCAGAAGGCATAAGGTATAAGGAGTAAAAAGAGCCTTATGTTCCCATCCCACAATCAATTCCCTTATATAACTAAAGAATTTCTAGACTCAACTTCGACCAGTTTGGCTTGGTAATCCTACAGGCAGTCAAGCTCTGATACCAAAGCTGTCAGGACCCCGATCCTAAGTCACACCGATCTAGCATGTAACACATCATATCACTTTGCGGCCTCACGCACGGTATTCCCACGGGTGCCACCTTACCTGGCCCGGGACCGTTTGCGCCTTTTGGCTCACGTATATGATAGTGTCGCTAGCATCCATATGACAAAGAACCCGGGCTGACATGGCTAGTCGTGAACCCAAAGTGGCACTAACTTACAGGGACAGGCATCCATGACCCAGCATCGAACGTGTCGGTCATCAGCGAGTGAATCTAGGCTGTAGCACTGGGCTAGCAGGACTCCGGTGAACCGGGCTGTAGCGGGCTAACCGGACTCCGGTATTCATCGCGTGACATTTCCCCGAAGGGACAGACACAGGAACGAAGAAGGACACATGCCGGCCAGCCTAAGTGTTCCGGAGCAGTAGCAAGCTACCATGGCTCAGTGGAAACACTAGGAGACATTTCCCGGTAAGAGAGGCTACTAAGGATAAACAACTAGATAGTCAGATCCCACACATACCAAGCATTTCAATAACATACACACAATATGCTCGATATGTGCAAATACAACATGGCATCACAACATGACTCTACAACTCAAGTAATTAATCAATAGGCTCCGAGGAGCGAGATATTACAAACATGGTCTCATGACCCAACATTCAGAGCATACACGGCAAAGCACAAGCGGAAGCTTAACATGTCTGAGTACAGACAACTATAAATGAAAAAGGCTGAGAAGCCTGACTATCTACCAGATCCTGCCGAGGGCACAAGATCGTAGCTGAGGTAACAAGCTAAACGTCGAAGTCCACGCGGTACTACTAGTGAGACTGAAGTCTCTCTGCAAAACATAAAATAGGCAAACGTGAGTACAAATGTACCCAGCAAGACTTACATCAGATCTATCTACATATGCATCATTATCAACAAAGGGATGGTGGGGTTTAACTGCAGCAAGCCAGCTTTGACTCGGTGGCTATCCTGAACTACGACTGCAGGTAACTCTTTTGAGGTGGCGCACACGAGTCCACATATTCACCAACCAATACACCACTATGGAACCGCTCCCGTCTCCCTACGAGAACGCCATCCATAGCACTCACGCTTATCTTGCGTATTTTAGGGTATCCACTTTCACTTGTCTATGAACTGATATAAGCAACCTAGAATTCCTTTTCCGCGGACACGGCTATTCGAATAGATCATGTTAACCCTGCAGGGGTGTACTTCTTCATACATGTTTCCACCACTTAGCGTCTGCACACGACATGTGCTCGACAGACTTCAAGCGAAAGCCGACGTGGGTGTAGACCACGACCTACCTAAACACCTAAGTCTCTAGTCCACGTTTATCGCCTATTCGGGTTCCATCCATGAGGAGATCCGGCCGGAGTTTCGCTCACAGCCCCAAACGATGTGAACAGGGTTCCGTGACACCAAACGGGCGCCCGGTATACCCGGCCACGTGCCTACCGCATCACAGCCCACCCCTACGGTCAGCGCTGTCCACGGCCTCCAGCATACTACAAACACCAGAAACTACTTGCAACTCCTGGACAGAGGACTAGGGTGAATAAGAAGTCGAGCGGGGTCATATTTCAGGGCCCAATGCATGGTAGTAGCTGAATCATGGATCACAAACACAGAACTCAGTTCCTGAGGACGGCTTCAATGAGACAACCCACCATGTACTCCTACATGGCCTCTCACCGCTACCTTTACCAAATCGTGTTCACACACTTAGCTCACACACAGTAGGTCATGTTCACACACCTCTGATTCATCCCCGATGAATCAGACCTGACTCAACTCTAAGCAGTAGCAGGCATGACAAACAAGCATGAATGAGTAGGCACATCAGGGCTCAAACAACTCCTACTCATGCTAGTGGGTTTCATCTATTTACTGTGGCAATGACAGGTCATGCAGAGGATAAAGGGGTTCAACTACCGCAGCATGTAACAGTTGTATCGTTGTTGTCCTAATGCAGTAAAATAGAGCAGGAGCGAGAGAGTAGGATTGTATCGGAATGAACAAGGGGGTTTTGCTTGCCTGGCACTTCTGAAGATAGTATAGCTCTTCATCGGTGTCAACGATCACATCGTCGGTACAACATCTATCGAGGGGGAACAACACCGGCAAACACAGAAGAAACACGATCAATGCAATGCACAATATGATGCATGCTATTACATGGCAATATGAATGTGTTTTGGGCTAATGCACCTAGCTATGATTTAAATGAAGTTGGTTTGAATACATGATTCAAATTCCAACTCCATATATGGTTATTTAAATGCCCTTTATTTGTTTTGTCCAAAACAGAGGACAAACATTGTTCAAACATGCATCAAAATGGTACAGATGGATTCCTTGAATTTTTCTGATAATTTTTCATATATAATTTATTAGATTTGGAGTTACAGTTGATTTTCTATGAATTTTAGAAGTTTTGGGCATTTTCTGGAATTTCCTATATAAAAATAATTCCAGAAAATAAGTTACTACGTCAGCATGACATAGGTGTGACGTCAGCAGGTCAACTGGGTCGGCCAGGTCAAACCTGACCTGTGGGACCCATACGTCAGTGACTCAGGTGACTAACAGAGTTAATTAATTCTAACTAATCAAATTAATAGCCACGGGGCCCACTGTCAGTGTCAGCAGGGGGTAATTAGTTTAACTAATTCGATTAGTGCTAATCCTAACTAGCTAACAGGGCTGGGCCCCACCTGTCATGGACACAGGGGGGTCCCGCCGTGGTCAAAGTGGGTCAAACCCACCGGCGGCTTGACGCCGGCGAGGCCAGCCGCGGTGGCGAGCCTCGGGTTTTGCCCACAGGGCTCGGTTTGGCGCGCGGAGCACAGCTTCGGGATGCGGACGCTCGTCCGCATCCAACTGTGGTGGTGGCGCGGCCGAGGAGTGGCCGGAGTGGTGCCGGCGACGAGCTCGGCGGCGGCCGAAGCTCGGGTGCAAGTGGGGATGGGGCTGCGGTGCGCAAACGAGCGCGGCGAGGTGCCACGGAGGCTCTACGCGATGCGGGGAGCGTGTTGGGCGCATGCCCGGGACCAAATGGTCACCGGAGCATCACCGGCGACGAGTGCGGGGGGCGGCGCGTACGGTTGGATGTGGTGCGGCAGCTACGGCGTGCGAGAGAGGGAGCGGAGAGGGGGAGCAGGAACAGGAGCTCACGACGATGACGACGGAACGCTCGGCGAGGTCGGGGACGGTCCGGAGCCGACGAATTTGACGGTGATGGCCGGCGGGGCCAAGGTAGAAGACAAGCCCGGTGAGGTCGTTCGGGGGCTTCTGGAGGGGCGTGGCTCGGTGAGGTGGGTCGAGGACGGAGTGGCGGAGCTTGTGGGCTAGTCGGGGAAGCGAGGGAGGCCCGGTGGCCGTGGTGGCAGTGGACGGCGGCGACGAACGCGCTCGGGCGCGAGAGGGGGAGAGCAGAGAAGGGAGAAGGGGTCGAGAGAGAGAGTGAGAGAGAGGAGCGAGGGGGCTGCGTGGCATCACCCGAAGAGGCCAGGGCGAAGCAGCAAGTAGGAGGTGGCCGGGGCAGCGTCGGCGCTCGCCACCGAGCAGCTTCGGGGCGAGGGGGAGGAAGATGACAGAGAGGAGGAGGTGGGCTGGGCCGGCCAGCTCAGATGGGCCGCTAGGTGGGCTAGAATGCCAGGTAAGTTACAGGTGAATGCTCTGTTTTATTTTCTGTTTGTTTTATTTTTATTGAATCTTTTGCCACTGTTTTGAATTTAAAATAATTCAAACAATGCCAAAAACTCCTCTGAATATTTTTATTTTGCTAGATGGACTTTTCCAAAAGCTCATAAAATATTTCAGGGGTATTTGAAATTATATTCTAATTATATGAATATAATTCAAATTCAAATAGCTAATGATTTAAATTCAAAGTCCCAAGATTAAGTCCTTAAAAATGTTCAATATTTTGGTTGGGACCAGAACCCTTGCCAAAAATTATCAAACATTTAAGAAGAGCATTTTGGAACAATGAATGAGTTTTTAGGGTTTTTGCCCTTCTTTATTTAAGTTTTTGAGGCTTCCAAATCTCCTCAGTTCAAGTTTCAAAATTTAAACATAATGCACACATGGAAGCAAGCATAGGTCAGGCCAGAACTAGGGATGTGACACTAGATCACTCCACTATGGGCCCATCCAGTAGCTTTTCAAGATTATCTGTCACCCCACTATTTACTGTATTGTTATTACTTCTCCCTATTTGATTGAACTCCGTGCTGATTGCATCTTTGGAAATTCTGGAATATTGTTTGAACAAGGTAATTGTTGGAGTTTTAACTTCAATTTTTGTTGTCGTTACACAAAATGTCGCCTCCGTCGACTTTGCTGGAAAACCATCAGCCATCGCCTAGACCGACTTTGCTGAAGGTATCTTTTTTTCTTTGTGTAAATTATGATGGAGCTATGTTTGATTTACAGTGATTTACAGCCAGGGTTTACTGATGTTTAAACTAGAAATTTAAATTGATTTGAGAAAGTATTGTCACACCCTAGCTAGTCATGCATTAGAGTGTTGCATCATGTTTACTCTTCATCAGAAACTTGAAATGGGGATCTGTGAAACCCTCAGAATCATTATGAAAATGATCCAAATAAAAATTTCTCCAAAAGGGTCCAAGAAAATGCTCATGTTGCTCTCTGAAAATATTGGACAGAGATAAAAATCAAACCAATATTTTTAGTGGCTCATGGACATTTATTTTGGGCATTTGGAATTAATGCATAAATATTTGCATTGGAAATATATTAATTATATATATTAATATATGCCCAAATATTATGCCAATTATAAAAGAGCTCTGGAATAATATAAATAGCTCCTGCAAAAATTGGCATAAGTTAAATAAATGATTTAATATATTTTTTAAATCAAAACAAATGTCAGAAATTAGAAAACAGGAAAAAAACTAAAAGGGAGAAGCTTACCTGGGCTCCTCCCTGTGCAGCCCAGCCAGCTGGCCGGCCCAGCCAGCAGCCGGCCCAGCCCACCTCCCTCCTCTGTCGTCTTCGTCCCGACAGAGGGAGGGGAGTGTGGCCGGCGCGCGCGCACGGCCACCGCGCCACGCCACCTCTCTCCCTGCCTGCCTGCCCTCCCCTCCTCGCCTCGGTGTCCCTGGACGACGCCACGCCTCCCCCCTACTCTCTCTCACTCTCCCCCCGGCTCTCCCCTCCTCTCCCTCGCTCTCTCTCTCGCCCGGCCGAACACCACCGTCGCCGCCGTTCGCCATAGCAGCCATCTCCGGCCACCCCTCGCTCCCCCGATTAGCTCAGGAGCTCCGCCTCGACTCCCTCTTCCTCCCCACCGCTCCACAGCTCCCCGGAAGCCCTGCATCGCCGCCACGTCGCCGTTCCCCTCTTCGGGCTCCGACCACCGTCGCCGTCGAATTCACCGTCTCCAGCGCGTCCCCGAGCCCGCTTCGACGCCCACTGCAACCGCGGTGAGCTACGCCACCGTTTCCCCCTCTCCTTCCCCTCGTTCCCTCACCGTAGCCACCTCCCCACCACGGCCGAACCTCCGCCGTCGCCGAGCTCGCCGTCGACGCAGCTCCGGTGACCATTTGGTCACCCCGGCGAGTCCAACGAGTTCGCAAGACCCTGTAGAGCATCCCTAGCGCCTCGCTTTGCTCGACTTCGAGCTCCAGCACCGTTCCCGTGCACGACCGAACCCCGGCGGCCGCAGCCGAGCTCGCCGCCGTCGACTCCGGCCACCCCGACCCCAACGGGCTCCGCCAAGAGCTGCGGGTTGCCCTTAGCTCCACTCCGGTGGTCTCCGCGGTCCGTTTGGTGGCCGAAATGACCAAAACCACTTCCGCCGCCGCGTCGGGCTCGCCGGCGACTAAACGCCGGCAGCCGACATTAACTTTGACCACGGGTGGGCCCTGGTTGACTCCCCTGAGTCAATGACAGGTGGGGCCCAGCCCTGTTAATTAAACAGGATTAGTTTTAATTAAGTTTTAATTAAAATAATCACCCTGACATGCGGGACCCACTGTCAGGTTTGACCCAGACCTGTTCCGTTGACCTGCTGACGTCACACTGACGTCAGGCTGACGCAGTAATTGATTTTCTGGATTTAAATTAAATCAGGAAATTCCAGAATATTATTTAAACTTAAAAAATTCATAACTTTTATTCTGTAACTCCAAATTGGACAAATTATATATGAAAAATGATCAGAAAAATCCAATCTATCCATCTGTACTATTTTCATGCATGATCAAACAAGTTAAATTGATGTTTCAAGCAGAACAAGAAAAAGGCACTTTAAAAGGCCATATTTGAATTTGAAATTTGAATCTTTGATTCAAATTTGTTCAAACCCTTCTGGCTTTAGTTGCATTAGCCCAATACACTCATATTGCCATGTTTCATGCATGCATCATATTGTTGCACATTGTTTGGTGATGCTTGTGTATCGATGTCCTTTGCGACAGGTTCTGTCCCCGAGGAGTACCGTGATTACCCCAACGAAGAACCGTATCCGTGCATCGAACCATCAGGCAAGCATCCAACCATTTGATCATATCGATACAATCCCATGTTCTCGCTCCTGCTCTCTTTTACTGCATTAAGACAACGCGATTCAAACTGCTGTGTGCTACGGTAGTTGAACCCATTTCCTCTGCATGACCTGTCATTGCCACAGTAACTAGATGAAACCCACTAGCATGTGTAGGATGTTGATTGAGCCATATGTATGTGTTGTTCCTACCTTGCTATGCCTGCTATGCTTAGAGTCGTGTCAGGTCTGGTTCATCTGGGTGATGGGCTAGAGTGAAATGATTATGACAGTAATGAGAGTGGTGTGGTGAACACGATTTGGTAAAGGTATCGATGAGAGGCCATGTAGGAGTACATGGTGGGTTGTTTCATTGAAGCCGACCTTAAGCACTGAGATCTGTATATGTGATTTTAAGAAACAGCTACTACCATGCATTGGGCCCTGAAATATGACCCCGCTCGACTTCTTATTCACCTTAGCTCTCTGTCCAGGAGTTGCACGTAGTTTCTGGTGTTTGTAGCCTACTGGAGGCCGTGGACAGCGCTGACCGTAGGGGTGGGCTGTGATGCGGTAGGTACGTGGCACGGTGTACCGAATACCCGTTAGGTATCTCGGGAACCCTGTTCACATCGTTCGGGGCCGTATGGGAAACCTCGGCCGGACTCCCTGCGGATGGAACCTGAATAGGCGATAAACCTGGACTAGAGGCTTAAGTGTTTAGGTAGGTCGTGGTCTACACCCACGTCGGCTTTCGCTTGAAGTCTGCCGAGAACATGTCGTGTGCAGACGCTAAGTGGTGGAAACATGTATGAAGAAGTACACCCCTGCAGGGTTAACATGATCTATTCGAATAGCCGCGTCCGCGGTAAAGGACTACTTGGTTGCCTATACAGTTCATAGACAAGTAAATGGAAACTACTAAAAGCCTCAAGATAAGTGTGAGTGCCGAGGATGGCTTTTCCGTAGGAAGACGGAGGTGGATCCTCGGTAGTGTATTGAAGTGGTGAGTAGTGGACTCGTGTGCGCAAAACCATTTCAAGTTGGAGTATCGTAGGATAGCCTAGCCAAGAGTCAAAGCTGGCTTGCTGCAATAACTCCACCAACCTTTCTTGATACTATGCATGTATGTAGGATCTGATGTAAGTCTTGCTGAGTACCTTTGTACTCATGTTGCTATAATCTACATTTTTACAGAAGACGCTGCAACCCCTTCTGATGGGTTCTATGTAGACGTTGACATCAACGAGTAGGCTAAAGACCCAGGTGGTGACCCTGAGCTTGTGAAGGACCACGTAGTATAGCTAGGCTTTCCAAGCCTCTTTTATTTTACTAGTTGTCTGTACTCAGACAAGTTACTTCCGCTGCTGGTTTGTATGACTGTATGACTTGTATGTTGGGTCGTGAGACCCGTACCTTTGTGTATGTTATGTATGGCTCACTGAGCCTTAAATAAAGTACTTGTGTCGTAGAGTCATGTTGTGATGCTTCGTTGTATTTGCACATATCGAGCATATTGTGTGTATGATTGAAATGCTTGGTATGTGTGGGATCTGACCATCTAGTTGTTTATCTTTAGTAGCCTCTCTTACCGGGAAATGTCTCCTAGTGTTACCGCTGAGCCATGGTAGCTTGCTACTGCTCTGGAACACTTAGGCTGGCCGGCATGTGTCCTTCTTCGTTCCTGTGTCTGTCCCTTCGGGGAAATGTCACGCTTTGAGTACCGGAGTCCTGTTAGCCCGCTACAGCCCGGTTTACCGGAGTCCTGCTAGCCCAGTGCTACAGCCCGGACCCACTTGCTGATGACCGACACGTTCGAAGCTGGGTCATGGATGCCTGTCCCTGTAAGTCTGTGCCACTTTGGGTTTACAACTAGTCATGTCAGCCCGGGCTCCTTATCATATGGATGCTAGCGACACTATCATATACGTGAGCCAAAAGGCGCAAACGGTCCCGGGAAAAGGTAAGACGACACCCGTGGGGATACCGTGCGTGAGGCCGCAAAGTGATATGAGGTGTTACCGGCTAGATCGATGTGACATCGAGTCGGGGTCCTGACAGCGTTGGTATCAGAGCCGGACTGCCTGTAGGTTCTCCAAGCCAAACTGGTCGATGTTGAGTCTAGAAATTCTTTAGTTATATGTAGGGGAATTGTTTGTGGGTTGGAACGTAAGGCTCTTTTTACTCCTTATATCTTATGACTTTCTGATCTGAGTCAGTCCATTCTTCCACCGGGGGTTAAGGAATTAGGATCTGTTCTCTCTATCAGGATCACGAGTTACTAATCAGTAGTACCTTGTAAGTTTGTTGGTTACAAGCCTAGTTCAGTTCTACTACCACCTTATGCTGTTAGAATGGTTTCAGAACTTTGATATGATGATGTTGAGTATGTACGAAATCCTTTGTCAAATGTCTCAAAATCCTTTTTGAGCATTTACAGCTGTTATGCTGCCGAAATTTTGCTAGAAATTCTAATGACTTTGCATTATGATTGTGCTTTCAGATGGCCACTCGCGACCTTAATCAAGTGGTTCGCCTGACTCGATGCCTAGATGTACCCGGCCATACTGCTAAGTTGGTCAGGGTAATGACTGAGGCTGGATACCGCTGGTATCCTGAGTACACGGTCGAAGAGCAATTCCGAGATTTTAATCAAAGCCAGTATCTCTGCACTGTCAGGATATTTCCATCTTATCCTGGATCCACCGAGCCTCTTCACTGCTCCTATGGACTCGGGGTTACTATTGAGATGGCTGTGCAGGACGCCGCCTACTCTATGATGACCATTATGCGAGTCAGATCTGGTCTATTTCGGGACTCTGATTTCCGGTATATGCCAGGATCACTTCCGGGAGCACAAGGGTATCTCCAAGCTATTTATGCTGACTCCACTCAGGAGGATTCACGGACTCGCACCACTGCTGAGATGCTCGAGGATAAGGACCGTGAAAATGGGGCCTTGAGGTTAGAGCTCTTCAATACCCGTGCTGACCACTGGGCCACTTTGACTCGGTTCGCACCGGCGGTGCAAGCTGGATTCTCAGATATGCGCGATCTCTATCCTGTGAGATCTGCTCTACCGGACGTGATGGTTTGGCGTGACGTAGGAGGCATCACCCCACCTCGCGGTCCCCGCAGGCCACCGTTTGTTGGTCCACGACCTCATCCTAGCCCCTATGGTCCACAAGCTCCGCGAGACCGTCTGTTTCCGGATGATCATGTTGAACTTCCAGGCTATGGAGGTGACTTTTACGAGGACTACTACGGATCGGTCTGAGTTAGTGGTGGTATCACTAGTTCGCACTAGCTGTGTCGTCTATCGTCCCGCGTGACTCGTGGGATATGACCTAGTTTGTACTCTTTCCGGAGTTGTATAAAAATAATGTATAGGAGCTTGGGATGCCTCCGATGAGATGTAATCCTCTTCTCACCGTATTAGTACTTTGTTTGGTCTTGTACTAAACCCTGTATGGTGTGTATGACGATGGAATAAAAGAAGCAGTTTCTGTATCTACCATGTCATACGGATGATCATCTTGCATTCCGAGTTATTCCTTACAATATGTATCCTATGTCGGAATTTTACCATCCTGACTAAATCATTGTCTTGTTTACCTAGGATGGTCAACACGCGCGCTAACCCTGCTTCCCAAGAGCAGGCCGAAGGCAGTGAAGCCAGGGATGCAAATCTGCCTCATCCTCCTTCACTAGCCGAGGTTATGATGGAAGCTGAGAGAAACAAGTGGGAGACAAACCGTTTGTTGGAGCGTATTAAACAGAATACAGCACACCATCAGAGGGCTAACGTGGTGTCACTCAGTGATTTTATCAAATTGCATCCACCCACGTTCCACCACTCCGCCGAGCCTCTCGACGCTGATGACTGGCTTCGCAGTATCTCTCACAAACTGCGTTCCGCGCTGGTAGCGGAGGCTGACAAGGTCACCTTTGCTGCATATCATCTTGAAGGCCCCGCCAGTCTATGGTGGGAGAATTATGGAGCTATGCGCCCAGCGGGCCATGTCACTACTTGGGCTGAGTTCAGCGAGGCTTTCCGTGAGCATCATATTCCGGAGGGTCTCATGGACCGTAAACGAGAAGAATTTTGCAGTTTCACCCAAGGCCGACTTTCTGTGGATGCCTATAGCAGGGAGTTTGGTAATCTCGCCCGATATGCAACTGAGGAAGTGTCTACTGACGCCAAGAAGCAAGCAAGGTTCCGTAAGGGCCTTAGTCCTGAGCTTCGCCGCGACCTCCGTCTGCATGAGTGCACATCTTTTTCGAAACTTGTCAACAAAGCCATCAGTGCTGAAACTGGTCAGACTGACTATGACGCAACACGCAAGCATGGACGTGACATGGGTTCTTCATCCGGTGCTGGTCCTCAGAAGCGCCGCGTGTGGGTACCCAACACCGCCCTGCCACCCAGATTCACACCGAGGCCATCCTTCCAGGCGCCTCGCCCTGTTCAACAGTCTGCTCCAGCCAAGCCCTATGGGGGTCCAACTAACAATGTTCCTCCACGTACCAGTTCCGTGACTTGTTTCAAGTGTGGGGAATCTGGTCACTATATGCGTGAGTGTCCCCAGACCAACCCCAATCAATCTGCTAAAGCTGTTGGCCGTGGCAAGCCGACAGGGAAAGTGTTTCATGCTAAACCGGTCACCGCTTCACGTGGCCATGTCAACTGTATCTCTGCCGAAGAAGCTCAAGAGGATCCCAATGTCGTTCTCGGTACGCTTCTTGTTAATTGCCACCCGGCATCTGTTCTTTTCGATACCGGAGCCTCTCATTCTTTTATATCTGAAAACTATGCTCGCTTGCATAACGTCGCATTCGGTGATATGCCAACCTCTATGGTAATTCAAACTCCGGGATCCAAATGGCAAACTTCTAGAGTAAGCCATGGAAATGAAATCCAAGTCGACAGACTTGTTTTTCTCGCATCTTTGATAGCCCTTAAATCTTCAGATATTAATATCATTTTGGGTATGGACTGGATGTCAGCTCATCAAGCCAAAATTGATTGCTTCTCTAGGACTGTTCAACTCACCCATCCCTCGGGGAAGATAGTCAATGTCTTCACCCGAATAGCCAAGCGACAATTATATTCTCTTAACGCCAGCCCTTTGCCAGACCTTGAGGACGTTCCGGTAGTCCGTGACTTCCCGGATGTCTTTCCAGAGGAATTGCCAGGTGTTCCACCTGACAGGGATGTTGAGTTCGTAATCGACCTCATCCCCGGAACCGTTCCGATTGCTAGAAGACCCTATAAGATGGCACCCCTAGAACTAGCCGAGCTTAAGAAACAACTCGATGAGTCCTTGAAAAAGGGTTTCATCCGACCTAGTTCATCTCCGTGGGCTTGCCCCGTCCTATTCGTCAAGAAGAAGGATGGTACGGACCGGATGGTTGTAGATTACCGACCTGTCAATTTGGTCACAATCAAAAACAAATATCCACTTCCCAGGATCAACGATCTATATGATCAGCTCGCTGGATCCTCAGTCTTCTCCAAGATGGATTTGAGGTTGGGCTACCATCAAATCAAAATCAGAAACGGGGACATTCCTAAAACGGCCTTTGTTACTCGTTATGGCCAATACGAGTACACCGTCATGTCCCTCGGTTTAACCAACGCTCCAGCCACCTTTTCTCGGTTAATGAACTCAATCTTCATGGAGTATTTGGATAAATTCGTCGTAGTTTATCTCGATGACATACTCATTTACTCCAAGAACGAGGAAGAACATGCCGAACATTTAAGGCTAGTGTTGAAGAAACTTCGAGAGCATCGCCTTTATGCCAAATTTTCAAAATGTGAATTCTGGTTGTCAGAAGTGACCTATCTGGGTCATGTAATATCTGGTAAAGGTATTGCTGTTAACCCTGAGCGAGTTCAAGCCGTCCTTAACTGGACTCCACCTGAATCAGTCAAGCAAGTTCGGAGTTTTCTAGGCTTAGCGAGCTATTGCCGTCGCTTTGTCGAGAACTTCTCCAAAGTTGCCAAACCTCTAACCGAACTCCTCAAGAAAGATAAGAAGTTCGAATGGACTCCACAATGTGAGCACAGCTTTCAGGAACTGAAAAGACGCCTGACCTCTGCTCCCGTACTGGTACCGCCAGACTTCTCCAAGGACTTCGTTATCTACTGCGACGCCTCGCGACAAGGACTAGGTTGCATTCTTATGCAAGATCGACACGTAATTGCTTACGCTTCATGGCAATTGCACCCACATGAGGAGAATTATCCTACTCATGATCTAGAGCTTGCAGCCATAGTCTATGCACTTAAGACCTGGCGACATTACCTCCTCGGTAATCGTTGCGAAGTATTCACTGATCACCAAAGTCTGAAGTATATTTTCACCCAACCGGATTTGAATCTCAGGCAGAGACGTTGGGTTGAATTGATCACAGACTTCGACTTAGGAATAACCTACACCCCAGGGAAAGCCAACGTCATGGCTGATGCGCTAAGTCGTAAATCTTATTGTAACAACCTGATGTTACAACAAAGTCAACCGCTTCTCCATGAGGAATTTCGGAAGCTTAACCTTCACATTGTACCTCAAGGTTTTCTTGCCACCTTGGTAGCAAAACCTACTCTTACGGATCAAATCATCGCTGCCCAAAAACGAGATAAGGGAATATCTAAAATCAAAGAGAACATTGCTAGCGGAGGTGCTAGTTGTTTCTCTACAAAAGATCATGGTGTTGTGTACTTTGAGAACCGTCTAGTGGTTCCCAAGAACCAGCATCCGGCAGTTGATCCTTAAAGAAGCTCATGAATCTCCTCTCACCATTCATCCCGGTAGCACTAAAATGTATCAGGACCTACGCCAGAGGTTCTGGTGGACTAGGATGAAGAGAGAAATTGCTCAGTATATTGCAAATTGCGACGTCTGTCGTCGTGTAAAAGCAGAGCATCAACGGCCTGCCGGCACCCTTCAACCCTTAGCTATTCCTGAATGGAAATGGGATAAAATTGGTATGGATTTCATTACCGGTTTTCCCAGGACCAAGAAAGGGAATAATGCTATTTTCATCGTGGTCGATCGTCTTTCCAAAGTAGCTCATTTCTTACCTGTTCGTGAGAGTATAACCGCTAGTCAGCTGGCAGATTTGTACATCTCCCGAATAGTGTCTCTCCATGGTGTTCCTTTGGAAATTAACTCGGATCGAGGAAGTCTTTTCACCTCTCGATTTTGGGAAAGTTTCCAAAATGCTATGGGAACCCGTCTCTCCTTTAGCACCGCTTTCCACCCTCAGTCAAGTGGTCAAGTGGAACGCGTCAACCAAATTCTAGAAGACATGCTTCGAGCCTCTGTTATCTCGTTCGGAATGGACTGGGAGAAGTGCCTTCCATTTGCCGAATTCGCTTACAATAACAGCTATCAATCTAGCTTGGGTAAAGCCCCTTTTGAAGTTCTCTATGGACGACGATGTCGAACACCCCTTAACTGGTCAGAGACCGGGGAAAGACAATTCTTTGGCCCGGATATGATTCAGGAAGCAGAAGAACAAGTTCGTATCGTTCGTGAGAAGTTGAAAACAGCCCAATCTCGTCAAAAGAGTCAATATGACCGAAAACATAAGGCTATGACTTTCGAAGTTGACGAGAAGGCTTATCTTCGGGTCACCCCTCTGAAGGGAACCCATCATTTCGGTATCAAAGGCAAATTGGCTCCTCGTTACATTGGACCTTTTCGCATTCTCGCCAAACGAGGAGAAGTTGCCTACCAGTTGGAACTACCTCCGCACCTCTCCAGAGTTCACGATGTCTTCCACGTTTCTCAACTCAGGCGTTGCTTCTCGGATCCTATCCGTGAAGTGGACCACGAAACGCTTGATCTCCAAGATGATCTTACATATCGAGAGTACCCCATTCGTATCCTCGATCAAGCCGAACGTACCACGCGACGTCATAATATCAAGTTTCTCAAGGTTCAATGGTCGCACCATTCTGAGGATGAAGCAACTTGGGAAAGGGAGGATCGTCTTCGACTTGAATATCCCGCCTTCTTTCCGGAGGAACCCAAATCTCGGGACGAGATTCTTTTGAGTGGGGGTGAGTTGTCACACCCTAGCTAGTCATGCATTAGAGTGTTGCATCATGTTTACTCTTCATCAGAAACTTGAAATGGGGATCTGTGAAACCCTCAGAATCATTATGAAAATGACCCAAATAAAAATTTCTCCAAAAGGGTCCGAGAAAATGCTCATGTTGCTCTCTGAAAATATTGGACAGAGATAAAAATCAAACCAATATTTTTAGTGGCTCATGGACATTTATTTTGGGCATTTGGAATTAATGCATAAATATTTGCATTGGAAATATATTAATTATATATATTAATATATGCCCAAATATTATGCCAATTATAAAAGAGCTCTGGAATAATATAAATAGCTCCTACAAAAATTGGCATAAGTTAAATAAATGATTTAATATATTTTTTAAATCAAAACAAATGTCAGAAATTAGAAAACAGGAAAAAAACTAAAAGGGAGAAGCTTACCTGGGCTCCTCCCTGTGCAGCCCAGCCAGCTGGCCGGCCCAGCCAGCAGCCGGCCCAGTCCACCTCCCTCCTCTGTCGTCTTCGTCCCGACAGAGGGAGGGGAGTGTGGCCGGCGCGCGCGCACGGCCACCGCGCCACGCCACCTCTCTCCCTGCCTGCCTGCCCTCCCCTCCTCGCCTCGGTGTCCCTGGACGACGCCACGCCTCCCCCCTACTCTCTCTCACTCTCCCCCCGGCTCTCCCCTCCTCTC
>NC_041391.1:696863708-696875357 GCF_002162155.2 Triticum dicoccoides | reverse complement strand
TAGCTCAGGAGCTCCGCCTCGACTCCCTCTTCCTCCCCACCGCTCCACAGCTCCCCGGAAGCCCTGCATCGCCGCCACGTCGCCGTTCCCCTCTTCGGGCTCCGACCACCGTCGCCGTCGAATTCACCGTCTCCAGCGCGTCCCCGAGCCCGCTTCGACGCCCACTGCAACCGCGGTGAGCTACGCCACCGTTTCCCCCTCTCCTTCCCCTCGTTCCCTCACCGTAGCCACCTCCCCACCACGGCCGAACCTCCGCCGTCGCCGAGCTCGCCGTCGATGCAGCTCCGGTGACCATTTGGTCACCCCGGCGAGTCCAACGAGTTCGCAAGACCCTGTAGAGCATCCCTAGCGCCTCGCTTTGCTCGACTTCGAGCTCCAGCACCGTTCCCGTGCACGACCGAACCCCGGCGGCCGCAGCCGAGCTCGCCGCCGTCGACTCCGGCCACCCCGACCCCAACGGGCTCCGCCAAGAGCTGCGGGTTGCCCTTAGCTCCACTCCGGTGGTCTCCGCGGTCCGTTTGGTGGCCGAAATGACCAAAACCACTTCCGCCGCCGCGTCAGGCTCGCCGGCGACTAAACGCCGGCAGCCGACATTAACTTTGACCACGGGTGGGCCCTGGTTGACTCCCCTGAGTCAATGACAGGTGGGGCCCAGCCCTGTTAATTAAACAGGATTAGTTTTAATTAAGTTTTAATTAAAATAATCACCCTGACATGCGGGACCCACTGTCAGGTTTGACCCAGACCTGTTCCGTTGACCTGCTGACGTCACACTGACGTCAGGCTGACGCAGTAATTGATTTTCTGGATTTAAATTAAATCAGGAAATTCCAGAATATTATTTAAACTTAAAAAATTCATAACTTTTATTCTGTAACTCCAAATTGGACAAATTATATATGAAAAATGATCAAAAAAATCCAATCTATCCATCTGTACTATTTTCATGCATGATCAAACAAGTTAAATTGATGTTTCAAGCAGAACAAGAAAAAGGCACTTTAAAAGGCCATATTTGAATTTGAAATTTGAACCTTTGATTCAAATTTGTTCAAACCCTTCTGGCTTTAGTTGCATTAGCCCAATACACTCATATTGCCATGTTTCATGCATGCATCATATTGTTGCACATTGTTTGGTGATGCTTGTGTATCGATGTCCTTTGCGACAGGTTCTGTCCCCGAGGAGTATCGTGATTACCCTAACGAAGAACCGTATCCGTGCATCGAACCATCAGGCAAGCATCCAACCATTTGATCATATCGATACAATCCCATGTTCTCGCTCCTGCTCTCTTTTACTGCATTAAGACAACGCGATTCAAACTGCTGTGTGCTACGGTAGTTGAACCCATTTCCTCTGCATGACCTGTCATTGCCACAGTAACTAGATGAAACCCACTAGCATGTGTAGGATGTTGATTGAGCCATATGTATGTGTTGTTCCTACCTTGCTATGCCTGCTATGCTTAGAGTCGTGTCAGGTCTGGTTCATCTGGGTGATGGGCTAGAGTGAAATGATTATGACAGTAATGAGAGTGGTGTGGTGAACACGATTTGGTAAAGGTATCGATGAGAGGCCATGTAGGAGTACATGGTGGGTTGTTTCATTGAAGCCGACCTTAAGCACTGAGATCTGTATATGTGATTTTAAGAAACAGCTACTACCATGCATTGGGCCCTGAAATATGACCCCGCTCGACTTCTTATTCACCTTAGCTCTCTGTCCAGGAGTTGCACGTAGTTTCTGGTGTTTGTAGCCTACTGGAGGCCGTGGACAGCGCTGACCGTAGGGGTGGGCTGTGATGCGGTAGGTACGTGGCACGGTGTACCGAATACCCGTTAGGTATCTCGGGAACCCTGTTCACATCGTTCGGGGCCGTATGGGAAACCTCGGCCGGACTCCCTGCGGATGGAACCTGAATAGGCGATAAACCTGGACTAGAGGCTTAAGTGTTTAGGTAGGTCGTGGTCTACACCCACGTCGGCTTTCGCTTGAAGTCTGCCGAGAACATGTCGTGTGCAGACGCTAAGTGGTGGAAACATGTATGAAGAAGTACACCCCTGCAGGGTTAACATGATCTATTCGAATAGCCGCGTCCGCGGTAAAGGACTACTTGGTTGCCTATACAGTTCATAGACAAGTAAATGGAAACTACTAAAAGCCTCAAGATAAGTGTGAGTGCCGAGGATGGCTTTTCCGTAGGAAGACGGAGGTGGATCCTCGGTAGTGTATTGAAGTGGTGAGTAGTGGACTCGTGTGCGCAAAACCATTTCAAGTTGGAGTATCGTAGGATAGCCTAGCCAAGAGTCAAAGCTGGCTTGCTGCAATAACTCCACCAACCTTTCTTGATACTATGCATGTATGTAGGATCTGATGTAAGTCTTGCTGAGTACCTTTGTACTCATGTTGCTATAATCTACATTTTTACAGAAGACGCTGCAACCCCTTCTGATGGGTTCTATGTAGACGTTGACATCAACGAGTAGGCTAAAGACCCAGGTGGTGACCCTGAGCTTGTGAAGGACCACGTAGTATAGCTAGGCTTTCCAAGCCTCTTTTATTTTACTAGTTGTCTGTACTCAGACAAGTTACTTCCGCTGCTGGTTTGTATGACTGTATGACTTGTATGTTGGGTCGTGAGACCCGTACCTTTGTGTATGTTATGTATGGCTCACTGAGCCTTAAATAAAGTACTTGTGTCGTAGAGTCATGTTGTGATGCTTCGTTGTATTTGCACATATCGAGCATATTGTGTGTATGATTGAAATGCTTGGTATGTGTGGGATCTGACCATCTAGTTGTTTATCTTTAGTAGCCTCTCTTACCGGGAAATGTCTCCTAGTGTTACCGCTGAGCCATGGTAGCTTGCTACTGCTCTGGAACACTTAGGCTGGCCGGCATGTGTCCTTCTTCGTTCCTGTGTCTGTCCCTTCGGGGAAATGTCACGCTTTGAGTACCGGAGTCCTGTTAGCCCGCTACAGCCCGGTTTACCGGAGTCCTGCTAGCCCAGTGCTACAGCCCGGACCCACTTGCTGATGACCGACACGTTCGAAGCTGGGTCATGGATGCCTGTCCCTGTAAGTCTGTGCCACTTTGGGTTTACAACTAGTCATGTCAGCCCGGGCTCCTTATCATATGGATGCTAGCGACACTATCATATACGTGAGCCAAAAGGCGCAAACGGTCCCGGGAAAAGGTAAGACGACACCCGTGGGGATACCGTGCGTGAGGCCGCAAAGTGATATGAGGTGTTACCGGCTAGATCGATGTGACATCGAGTCGGGGTCCTGACAAGTATTTAACGCAATTGGTCTATTGCCATAGGCTCAAGCAACGTACCTCTTCGATCTGTACGATTTGCCATCTTGTTTCATTTATCAAACTATCTGCAGCAAGTAGAAATCTGAATTGATGCAAGCAAGTAGTAACCATTATGGCGGCACGGTAAGCATTGATTTGTTTTTTTACTCCTCGCATCCATCTCCTCCTTCCCCCCAAGCGAGATGGGGTGGAGCCGCGCCTCTCCGGTGTGCCCGCTGGTGCTCCGTCCATCCCTCTTCTCCATCTTTTCCCCCAACCCCTACTCCTCCCAGGACCAACCGTGGTGGACGACATGCCCGCCGGCGCTTCGTCCTCCCCTCTTCTCCATATTCTATCCTCCCCTTCTCCCTCCTCCATCCCTGTCCAGTACCCACCTCCCTCACCCCTACTCCCCACAGGCCCACGAGGAGCGAGCGTGCGCGAACGGCGTTGGTGGACAAGTTGGGCGATGCGTGGAGGACCTCAAGTACTGCCTCCCCTGCACCTCCATTGTCGTCACGGCTACCAACTTCTTTGTCCCCCAAGTACTGGTTTTCAGCAGATCCGGGCGATGTGAGAGACTCTGCTTCTCTCTATTGGCTACAGAGACAGATTTACTCTCTATTAGCTACAGAGACAGATTTAGGGTCAGATTCGATTTGTTTGTATTCAGGAAATTAAATGATGTTGGAGGTTGTGATGCAGCACAAGTTCATCATGTCCACTGCCCTTCATTGAATATCAGGTTCAATTTTCTTGATTTTTTACTTGAGCTGTTACTCATAACATTTTTTTAATTTGGGTATCATAGATTTGGTGTAGTTAAATGATGTAAGGGGATAAGGAACAAAACTGTGTAAGACGATACTAACTTGTACTCATATTAGTCCAACATTGTTGGATATTGCTTGGAGATTTACCCTTTTTATAAGAAATCAAAAACAGTCTGTAATCTGGACGTGTACCAACGTTGTGTGAACATTTTTCTGTTTAAATTGGGCGTCCAATCTCTGTAAGCTGGGTGTTGCCTGTACTTTATATTAGTCAAATGTTTATTCCTGGTTGATTCCCTATTTGATGTGAATCCATGAACAAATAAGTTTATGAACAAGTTCCTGTTTGCTCCCTGTTTGATTCAAGTCTGAAAGATTCATAGATGCTACACTTCAGTTATAAATGCACAAAAAGTTAGGACTGCTAATATTATGAAAGAAAAAATTCCATCCGCCCCTACCCCTTGTAAATATATATTTAAATGTGCATGCCCACTTTGTCGGAACACCGCCCAATGCTGGAAGAAAATCCGCCGTCTGACGGTGTTGCACAGTTCGCCGTAACTTTGTCGGCTTGTTCTTCACTTGAGGTATGTAGACAAGGAGTATTGAAATTATGGTCTTTTGTTTTCTGCAACCTAATGTTCATTGCTTCAGATGTGTCTTTGGTATTATTTTACTACTGGTTGTGATTGTGGTACATAACACTCTGATGTTGAAAGCGTGGATCAGGTCCTATATTAGCTATCTTTGATTTACATCCAGAGTTCAGTTATAATTATAGGCTGGAACTTTATATTATTTTGCTATCTTATTTCGTTTGTGAAAGTAGCTGCAACAAGTAGCAGTTTGAATTGATGCAATCAAGTAAGCAAGGCTTTGATTGTAAAATTTGTGTGTTGGCATAGGCTGAAGCAAGCACCTTTACTATATGTATTTGTCTGAATCTTTGTGTGTTGTCATAGGCTGAATCAGTAGTTGGTGCAGCTAGCTGCCGCAAGCACCAACTTAACTTAATGCTAGCATTTACTTGAAGCCTTGAATATGCTCTTGCCGACT
Organism: Triticum dicoccoides; assembly: GCF_002162155.2. NCBI lineage: Eukaryota > Viridiplantae > Streptophyta > Magnoliopsida > Poales > Poaceae > Triticum > Triticum dicoccoides. Next base: position 696,870,222 of record NC_041391.1, on the reverse strand, counting down.
GGGTAAACAAGCACATCTTCGATCTGTATGCTTGAATCTTTAGTTTGTGCAGCTAGCCACTAGCAAGTAATTAAAGCGTTGATCTGCTCTTGCCGACAAAATAATCTTGGAAGAAGCATCTCACTAGTAGAAAAAGGGTCAAATGTGAGACACATTAGTCCCGGATTGTAACAGAATCGGCACTAATGTGTCCATTAGTGCCGGTTCCAATGGCTAGGCGGGAGGAGCTCTTTAGTACCGGTTCATGGCGAACCTTTAGCACCGGTTCGTGCCACGAACCGGTACTAAAGAAAGTGGTGGCAGGATGTTGTCAGAGTGGGGCCCTTCCAGCACCTTTAGTACCGGTTCGTGGCACGAATCGGTACTAAAGGTCGTCCTATATAAACCCTTCGTCCACCCGCACTCTGTTCTTCCCCTTTCCCCTCTCCCTCTCCTCTGTTCTTCCCTTCTTCCTCTCGAGTTCATCACAAAATTTGCCCCAAATTTGTCAAGATTTGCAGGCCCTCATCCATTCAAATGATCACCAAGGTTAGCAACTTTGTCCTTTCATCTCTCATTGCTAGATTAACTCTTGCATTGGTTTATATAGTGATTAATTGTGGGTTTTAGTAATTTGGGAGGAATTATATGTGGTAGTATTTGATTTATATGCAATTTGAGGTCAAAATAACACTTAGTTTGCATATGTAGGTGTGTTTTACTTAGTGCCTTCTAAATCTCCGTCGTAACCATCGTCGATCGCTCGCACCGTCCCGTCGCCGGCACCACCTTGTGGTGAGCCTCTTGTTCATGAAATTTTATATAAAAAATTGATGTTTGTGTGATTTGGATATATAGTTACTCGTATAATAATTATCTTACCCGTACGTTGTTTGTTATACATAGTGCCATGGTTTTGATATCCGTCCCCGTCGGCCCTCGTCCTTGTTATGATTCGGATGTGGTATATTCTCTTTTAAAACTATTTTTTGCATTTCGTGTTTATGACAAATTATGCCCATCAAGTTGACATAGATATTTTTATCTAGGAGGTATGTGAACCGGAAATTCCAACCGACCCTATTGTCGAGAGGTTAAATTTAGTTGAAAAAGAAAACAAGTACTTGAAAGAAAAATTGAAAAGAATTGAGTGGGAGAAGATGGAAGTGGAGTTGCATGTTGCCGATGTCGTCGATGATCACAAGATCAAGATGGAGAAAATGCGCTTGAAGATTAGAAAGATTAGAAAATATGCCATTGATAGTGAGGCTTGGTATCATTATGCTGTTGGATCAATTGTTACCTTAGTTGCGATCTTGATCGCATTTGTTGTTGCATTTAAATACTTTAGCTAGAGAGTTATTTGTTTGTTGCATTTAAGTGTTGTATGAACTTTATGTATGAACTTGTATTAATTTGGTCTATTCGGTGTTGTGTAATGAAGATGAGCCAGCAATGGATGTACGATGACCGATGCTCTCCCCAGTTCGTTGAGGGCGTGCATACTTTTTTGCTTGCGGCTGAGGCAAACAAGCGGGCGGATGGTTTTATGCCTTGTCCATGTGCCGGCTGTAAGAATGGTCGCAATTACTCTACGTCAAGAACCATTCACGTCCACCTGTTTGAGTCCGGTTTCATGCCCCACTATAATGTTTGGACCAAGCACGGAGAGAGAGGGGTTATGATGGAAGACAATGAAGAAGAAGAGGACGACGACAGCTATCTTGGCCATGGGTTCCCTGAATACGATGATACAACAATGGGGGAAGAAGCTGAGCCGGCAATGCGGGAAGAAGCTGAGCCGGCAATGCGGGAAGAAGCTGAAGAAGAGGCATCAGATGAGCCCGTTGATGATCTAGGTCGGGCCATTGCCGATGCAAAGAGAAACTGCGCAAGTGATTTGGAGAAGAAGAAGGTGCAGGGCATGTTAGAGGATCACAAAAAATTGTTGTACCCGAATTGCATAGGTGACAAGAAAAAGCTGGGCACCACACTGGAATTGCTGCAATGGAAGGCAGAGAATGGTGTATCTGACAAGGGATTTGGAAAGTTGCTGGTAATGATAAAGGATATGCTTCCAAAGGACAACGAATTGCCTGAGAGTACGTACGAAGCAAAGAAGGCTGCCTGCCCTGTAGGGTTAGAGGTGCAGAAGATACATGCATGCCCTAATGATTGCATCCTCTACCGCGGTGAGTACGAGGATTTGAACGCTTGCCCGGTATGTGGTGCATTGCGCTATAAGATCAGCCGCGATGAGCATGGTGATGTCGAGGGCGAGCGCCCCAGGAAATAGATTCCTGCCAAGGTGATGTGGTATTCTCCTACAATACCACGGTTGAAACATTTGTTCCAAAACAAAGAGCATGCCAAGGCGATGCGATGGCACAGAGAAGACCGTAAGAAAGACGGAAAGTTGAGAGTACCCGCTGACGGGTCGCAGTGGAGAAAAATCGAAAGAAAGTACGGGAAGGAGTTTGCAGATGACGCAAGGAGCGTATGGTTTGGTCTAAGCGCAGATGGCATTAATACTTTTGGGGAGCAGAGCAACAACCATAGCACCTGGCATGTGACTCTATGTTTGTATAACCTTCCTCCTTGGTTGTGCATGAAGCGGAAGTTCATTATGATGCCAGTGCTCATCCAAGGCCCTAAGCAACCCGGCAACGACATTGATGTGTACCTAAGGCCATTAGTTGAAGAACTCTTATAACTGTGGAATGGAACAGGTGTACGTGCGTGGGATGAGCACATGGGGGAAGAATTTGACCTAAAGGCGTTGCTGTTCATGACCATCAATGATTGGCCTGCTCTCAGTAACCTTTCAGGACAGACAAACAAGGGATACCGCGGATGCACGCACTGTTTGGATGATACCGCCAGTATATATTTGAATAGTTGTAAGAAGAATGTGTACCTGGGACATCGTCGATTTATTCCACGCAGGCATCTCGTAAGAAAGAAAGGCAAGCATTTCAAAGGTGAGGCGGATCACCGGACGAAGCCTCGCCACCGTACTGGTGTTGATGTACATGATATGGTCAAGGATTTGAAGGTGATATTTGGAAAGGGTCCTGGCGGACAACCTGTTCCAAAGGACACTGACGGACGCGCACCCATGTGGAAGAAGAAATCTATATTTTGGGACCTGCCATATTGGAAAGACCTAGAGGTCCGCTCCGCAATCGACGTGATGCACGTGACGAAGAATCTTTGCGTGACCCTGCTTGGCTTCTTGGGCGTGTATGGGAAGACAAAGGATACACCTGAGGCACGGGAGGACCAGCAACGTATGCACGGAGAAGACGGCATACATCAGGGTCATGCAAGCTACGCTCTTACCAAAGAAGAGAAGGAAATCTTCTTTGAATGCCTGCTCAGTATTAAGGTACCGTCTGGCTTCTCGTCGAATATAAAGGGAATAATAAACATGGCAGAGAAAAAGTTCCAGAACCTAAAGTCTCATGACTGCCACGTGATTATGACGCAACTGCTTCCAGTTGCATAGAGGGGGCTTCTACCGGAAAACGTTCGATTAGCCATTGTGAAGCTATGTGCATTTCTCAATGCAATCTCTCAGAAGGTAATCGATCCAGAAATCATACCAAGGTTACAGAATGATTTGGTGCAATGTCTTGTCAGTTTCGAGTTGGTGTTCCCACCATCCTTCTTCAACATCATGACGCACGTCCTAGTTCACCTATGCGAAGAGATTAACGTTTTGGGTCCTATATTTCTACACAATATGTTCCCCTTTGAGAGGTTCATGGGAGTCTTAAAGAAATATGTTCATAACCGTGCTAGGCCAGAAGGAAGCATCTCCAAGGGCCATCAAAATGAGGAGGTCATTGAGTTTTGTATTGACTTTATTCCTGACCTTAAGCCGATTGGTGTTCCTGAATTGCGGCATAAGGGCAGACTGGATGGAAAAGGCACGCTAGGAGGGGAACAAATAATATGTATGGACGGACATTCTCTCACTGAAGCACACTACAACAGTTCTACAGAATTCCGCCTTGGTGGCTCCGTATATGGATGAACACAAGAATTTGCTACGCTCCAAACACCCGGAGTGGTCTGATGACTGGATTACATGTGAACAAACCAGGAGTTTTGCCAGCTGGTTGCAGACACGTACCATGCATGACACCTCTATTGAAGATGACCTGTACTTACTGTCCCAGTTACCACCTTCGAATATAATGACTTTCAAAGGGTACGAGATAAATGGTAATACATTTTACACGATCACCCAAGATAAGAAGAGCACCAACCAAAACAGTGGTGTCCGCTTTGATGCAGAAACCAAGACGGGAAAGGAAACATATTATGGTTATATACAGGACATATGGGAACTTGACTATCGATGTGGTTTAAAGGTCCCTTTGTTTCGGTGCAAATGGGTCAATATGACACGAGGCGGGGTAACGGAAGACCCGCAGTACGGAATGACAATAGTGGATCTCAATAATCTTGCGTATGCAGACGAACCATTCGTCCTAGCCAATGATGTGGCACAGGTTTTCTATGTGAAGGACATGTCTACCAAGCCATGAAAAAGAAAAGATAAGGAAGCGAATGCATCGTATGATGAGCCAAAGCGGCACATAGTTCTTGGTGGGAAGAGAAACATCGTGGGAGTGAATGACAAGACAGACAAGTCAGAAGATTATGAAAAGTTTGATGAAATTGCTCCATTCACAGTGAATATTGACCTGAGCATCCCATTAAATGATGAAGATTTTCCATGGTTACGGCGCAAAGGGACACACGCGAAGAAAAAGTTTCACACCCAAAGATCTGGGACGTGATAGGCTTCACTATCATCACTTTCTTCTGTGTTTCACACCCAGAGGGGAATCTCTGTAATAGTTAGGGTAGTTATGTGTTTTGGCATTTGAAACGCGAAGAAATTTTATGTGCAAATAAATTCTTTCATGCCTTTACTGATTTTTAAAGTTAAGTTATTCACAAACTAGTGATTCACACTAATTTTAAATAATTCAAAATTTAAACTATTCAAATTTGAAAACTACGGGCACTAACAGAAAGTTTGTAATTTTTTGTACCTAAAGAGGCTGTGTCAGCCTCTGGTCAGGCTATGGCCCCACCATCACTATTTAGTGCCGGTTCGTACCACGAACCGGTACTAATGAGGTTGTGTCAGGTAAGGCTGGGGCCCCACGAGCACCTTTAGTACCGGTTCATGGATGAACCAGACGTAAGCTGTTTTTTAGTCCCACCTCGCGAAGTGAGAGGGACTAGGAGCGGTTTATAAGCCCTGAGTGCAGAGACGATGAAGAAGAGGCTCAATGCTCACGTTGCTTAGCTTCAAGCCTTCAGGAATACGGTAGACTGCACGGAGCTATGCGCAGTGCAGTTTACACTATTCCGAAAGGCTTGAAGCAAATTAACGAGCATTGCACCTCTTTTTTATTTTTAATAACTTATTACAACTCCGGACTTCTTCTATTATGGCAAAAACTAATTGCACGTCGACATTTCTTTTTTTTAAGTTATAACTCCAGTCTTTGACCATCAAGTTTTGCAGAAAAGAAAAAATAGCAGAAAAGAAGAAAAACTATAGCTGAAAAGAAAAAAACTATATAAAAAAACTACTCAAAAATAAATAGAAGAAAATAAATATAGCAGAAAAGAAAAAACTACTCAGAAATAAATAGAAGAAAAAATAAAGCAGAAAAGAAAAAAAATTATATTTGCTATTTTTCAATCGTTTACAAAATGACCGTGAAATTGAAAATCACTACAAAATGAACTCTGAAAATGTTGAATTTTGGCAAACTACATGAAAAACTACTCACAAATAAATAGAAGAAAATAAATATAACAGAAAAAAAAACTATACAAAAAACTATGCAAAAATAAATAGAAGAAAATAAAGCAGAAAAGAAAAAAACTATAAAAAAATTGGGGCGCTGCCCTGTGGGCCTGATAGGCCACAGGTGTGTAATTACAGGCCTTAAAGGCCCAGCAGACTCACAGGGCAGCGCGCAGAGTTTAGGCCCACAAGCTTGCTATATAGAGGAGTTCAAAGTGGTAGCCGCGGCTGGGTTTATAAACCAGTGCGGCTGCCCTTCGCCCGGCGAGGTGGGACTAAACTTTGGGGTGGCAGCGCGAGGCCTTTAGTACCGGTTGGTGGCACCAACCGGTACTAAAGAGCACCCTTTAGTACCGGTTGGAGCCACCAACCGGTACTAGGCCTTTAGTACCGGTTGGTGGCTCCAACTGGTACTAAAGGCCTCTCCTACATATACAACACTTACGAAAATTTCATTCTCCCTCTGTTTCTTCCTCTGTTTCCCCATTGAAGCACCGCCCGCGCGCCCCGATCGATCGACGCCGTCGCCGTCGCCGCCCCCCTCCCCGTCGCCGCCCCCATCCCCGTCGCCGCCCCCGTCCCCGTCGCCGCCCCCGTCCCTTTCGCCACCCTCGTCTCCGTCGCCACCCCGGGCCCGTCCCCGTCGTGCCGTCCCCGTGTCGCCGCCCCCGCGTCACGCCCCGGCCCGTCACCGCC
>NC_041391.1:696857844-696863232 GCF_002162155.2 Triticum dicoccoides | reverse complement strand
CGCCCCCGGCCGTCGCCTTGCCGTCGCCGTCGCCCCGCTGTGAGCTCTCCCCCTCTAACCCCTCTCCCTCGCCCCCGGCGGCCACCATGGGCGCCGCCCCTCCCCGAGCCCATACACACACACACAAGCATGATGAACACACACACACACACATATGTATGAATTAATGCATGTATATATTAGTATATACATATTTTGTATGTTTAATTAGTTTAGATTATTTAGATTATTATTTTTTCACTATTATATATGTATGAATGCATGTTAGATGGATATAATTAGTGTTTAATTAGTATGGAAATTTTTTATATAATGTTGTTTTTCAGTTTTTTAATGGATGTATAGAAGTTGTGTTTTCTGTTTTTAGTGTTAGATGCTTAACTAGTATGAAATAGTATATAGATTTTTGTCATATGCAATGATAGCATAATTAGTGTTATATAGAAATGTTAGAAATTTTAGTTATCAAAATCCAATCATTAAAAAAAATGTTACTTTTTGCGGGCATATAGCTAGTATTTGTTCTCGACGATGCCCGGCCCGCATCCTCGCCGTCGGCCCGTCTGCGACGACGTCCGGCTGACCCATGTCCGGGACTGGGCTCCGCCGGGCTGGCACTGGGAGGTGCTGCCTGGAGGGGCGCGCCACTTGATGAGGAACCCGGCCCCGGGTCCCGTCGTCGACCCTGATCTCGTTTGGTGGCGTTCGCGTGGGCCAGTTTCGGTGCGGAGGGACCCGGCCCCGCCGGAGGTGGTACGTCGCCGTGTCAGGGAGGAGGACGAGCATGTCCATCGCTACATGGTTGCGTTAGAGGGCGGTAGGTTCTCCAATACCTGGCAGTTTCTTCGGGGATCTCACTTCAGCTATGATCCTGTGAGGGTTCCTTCTCTTTGGGTGTCCACCGCCCGCGCCGCAGGAACCGCGAGTGTCCTAGATTCTTCTGTAGTATTCGATCTTTAATTAGCTACCTAGCCAGTGATGTACTATTCAATATTATATATTATTTGAGATGATGTATTCGAGATTATATCTATTATTCTAGACGATGTATTCGAGATTATATCTATTATTCGAGACGATGTAATTTGAATACTAAATTGTTTTATATTTCTTTTGGATTAGTTAAATAAAAGCTATGGTAGACAATACCGACACAGAGGGAGAATAGACCATGTTCGATATGATACGCGGGCCAGATGATGATCAGAATGAAGAAGATTATGACGGCTCCGAATTTCTAAATAACACCGGAGAGGGTGATATGATATTCGATCGCGACGACCGAATTGATGAAGTCATGAACTACGATTATGACGATGATGAAGAACATGTTGATCCTGAAACAACAAAGACCGGCGAGGTATATTTATATAAGCAGGCATCTGGTAATCATCACATGTTTTAAATGACTTGAAGATATATTAACAAATCGATCTTTGTTCTTTCAGCCATCCGGATCGAGCAAATCTTCAGGCAAAAGTACGAAACGAGGCCCGAACAAAAAGTTGAAGGAGGGCGTAAAGTACAATATCGAGGCAGTCAGACCTAATGGCGAACCATTAGCGCCTAAGAAGATTGCGGACAAGTTTGTTCGTCAGTGCGGAGTTCTTGTGAAGGACCAACTCCCGATCAAACTTCAAGAATGGAGAGAGCCAGCAAAGCCACGTCCAGATGTTACTTTTGTCGACAAGAATCAAAAAGATCTGCTTTAGGATACTCTCATGGAACATTTCACCCTACCAGATCATCTCACAAAAGCAGATGTGCAGAAAGTCAAGGACACTACTCTTAGGAAGATGGCGGTTGCATTCAAGAACCACAAGAATCGTGAATGGGACAAGTACGTCAAGGGAGGAAGGAAGACTCCAGTATTTGAGGGAACACTAGAGAACCAACGTGCTCATTGGGACGATTTAGTGAAATTCAAGGATTCGGAATTAGCTAAGGAACGGTCGAGAATAAACAAGAAGAATGCCGAAAAAAAAGGATAAGTTCCATAAGCTGGGGCCAGGTGGCTATGCGGTGGCAATACCTAAGTGGGATAAGTCTAAGAAAGAGATGGAGGATGCAGGTGTCACTCCGGTTACTAAGAGTTGACCGAGGTGCAGGACTTGGTTCTATGCGCATGGGGGGAGTTGGACCCGGAGACAGGCAATGTTTTGACGAAGGCAAGTCTGAAGGGAGCCGACGATGCGATACTTGTTGCAATAGAAGAGGCACGATCGGGGGTGTTCCAGCCCAACAGAGAGAACGACGAGCTTATGCGTGCCCTGGGAAATCCTGAACACCCGGGAAGAACACGAGGCAAGGGCGCTATTCCGTGGTATGAGGGGTTTTCAGACTGGAACACCGACTACAGAACCCGTGCGAGAAAGAAGATTGCGGAGGAGAAGAAGAGGAAGATGGAGGAGGAGAAGAGGAAGCGGGACTATGAACGCCTTCAAGGCCTAGAAGCAAGTCAAGCGAAATTGGCAGTCAAATTCCAGCGGCAACAGGAGCAGATCGACTCACTTACCCAGCAAAGGGGGTCTCAGAAGCTGCAGCAGCTAGCGGATGATCCAGCATTGGATAGCACCGCCCCATCCATGCCGAGAAGCAGCGTGGGTTCTGCCCCGGACGACGCAATGCTGGGTAGATACCCCGTGGATGACATCACGGAGAACACTAACTGCGAGCTACACGTCAAAATGAAGAACATATCCATGAAGCTGGCGGACGCCGTTGCTTTTACAAATCCCCCTGAGGCAACCTTCCATTGCAACCCGATTCCAGTGGGCTATGCTCGTGTCTTGGTTGATGAGGTGGTGGACCCACCATATTCGGAGCTACATCTTGACATTCCTGGAGGTGACGACGAGCGCTTTCTCGGAGAGGCCAAACATCGTATCATCCTATGGAAAAAGGATTGCATCATCTTTCGAAGGCCACCGACATCGCGTCAGCCGACTCCTCGTCGAAGTCCGCCACCGAGTCAGCACACTCCCGCTCCTGCAAGTCCACCAAGTCCGGCAAAGTGTCAGGCCACTCCTCCTCCAAGTCCGGCAAAGTGTCACGCCACTCCTCCTCCTCCAAGTCCACCACAGCGTCAGATGTCCACTCCTCCTCCAAGTCCGGCACAACCTCAGGCCACTCCTCCAAGTCCGGCACAGCTTCAGGCCACTCCTCCTCATCCAACTCAGCCGCGTCAGCCGTCTCCGCCGCCTCAGCAATCGCAGAAGAGACACCTTGCAGCTATGGTGTGTAGCGTATGAGTCGAGGTAGTACAGGAAGTACAGGCAGAGGCAAGCGATATAAATATGGTCCAAGCCTCACGCCTCTTCCGCGGAGGCCTTATGACAAGTCCGAGGAGGAAAACGCAGCCATATCGAAGGCCGAGGTGGAAGCCCATTTTGCACCGAAACCGCCACCGCCGCCAAGGGAGAAAGTGCCTGAGGAAACGATTGCCCACTTCATTCGTATGGCTCAACCACCAGCTCCCAAGCCTGTTGACACAGACTATAAGCGCCATATCAGGAAGTTAAATCGAGCACGTCTACGTAAGGAGGCGAGCTCGGGATCGAGCAAACAACAAGCAGCCGTGAAAAAATGTGGGAAAACCATTCCCCAGCTGGGAGAACAGGTGGCGCAATCGATCCCCTCGCTTGTTTTGCCAACAACACGTGACAGTACGCGCGCCCAATATTATTGTGGGCAAACAGTTTACGTTCCCGAGGTGGGCAATGTGGTAATAACCAAGGACCATATAATGCAGGCTGAAGTTCTCAACATCACTGTTGGACAACTCCTCGAGATCGAGCCCATGCCTGTGCTTAGAGAGGATAAAATAAAACGGAAACATGTCCGGGGCCAACCTTTGGTCGAGCCAGACAAGGTCAAGAACCTCCCAACGAGAATGTATGAATTGAATCAATGGTACATGAACATTACCAAGATTTCAGATCGATTGTCCCTCATGGTGAATGTCAAGGAGGAGCATTACTTCCATGAGAAAGCTCTGTCCGTTGAGTATTCTGAACTGTTTCAGTTATACAATCAAGACGCACTCGACAAATCTATCGTCAGTTGCTATTGTCTGTAAGTGATTTCTTTCTGTAATCTAAGTCTCAAGCTAGCTGTAGTGATCCTTTTGATCAATCATTACCTGTAATTATCCTCACTATATTCTTTTTTGTGGTATTATGTAGGATGAAGATGTATGAAATGAGAAAAGGTGGACGCTTTGGCATTGGGTTCATTGACCCAAACACCGTTAATGAATACACATGGCTAATAAATCCACATCATCAAAAAGACGTAGAGGACAACATGCTAGAGTTCTTGAAGCGCCTCAAATACAATGAAGATATACTACTTCCTTACAACTTCCAGTGAGTCACACTGTCTTGTACTACACATTCTCTGTTTTTGCCTACTAGCTAGCTACATGTTTTTGCTTACATATGCCCGCTTAATTAAGACATGCAAACGTGTGTGCATGCAGATTTCACTGGGTCTTGTGTATCATTAAAGTTGACGCCGGAACAGTTGAAATACTGGACTCACTACTCAAAGCAAATACTGACTATAACATCTTGTTTGGGATAGTCAACAGGTAATTTCAATCATTATTCACTATATATCTTGGCCTATTTAGTTTGTCATTTCATGATATGAACTATTTAATAACCCCTTTATTCATTTTCTTTGTCGGCGGGCAGGGCTTGGGCAAGGTTCATCAGCGTCACGGAAGGCGAATGGAAAAAAAAGCTTAAATGGTTTCGACCCAAGGTAAGTAATTAAGTAGTACTAGCTAGCTAGCTAGCTAGCTACCATCTCTTTAATTATCATGCTTGATCAATTATTATCTGATCAAGTTCCATTCTCGTAAAGGCCGTGAAGCAGGCACAGGGGACTGATCTGTGTGCATTCTGCGTTTGCGAGAACATTTGCATGATGGCGTCCGTAAGGAGCAGATCTCAAAGGCAGGAATGGGTACGCTTGTCAGAACACTATTCACAATTTTTACACCATTATCGATATCTAGTCACACAACTAATACACATGCATATTGATCTCCTTCTTAACAGTTCAAAGAGGTGCGGTAGAAGCTCCTATTAACGGAGCGCGTAGAAGCACTTCAAGAGGAAATAGCGGGATTTTTGCTCGACCAGGTCATAAATCCGAAGGGAGAATACTATTACCCGCTACCGCCCCCATGAAAACCACTTCCAATTGTCATCGTGCTCCGAAGGCACCAATTAGGCTAATGCCACTGGCTTCGAAGGCAACATGCATATGTAGGAGAAATTGTATATAGCTATACATGTGTGTATGTGTGAATTAATTAGTATGGTGGTTTGTGAGACATTGATGATATATATATGCATGATTGGTTCTATTAGAAATTCT
>NC_041391.1:696842392-696857712 GCF_002162155.2 Triticum dicoccoides | reverse complement strand
TATATATTCATAACGTGTACAATGTGTAGTATCGTAAAATACCAGCAAACGAAAAAAGAATCTAAATGGAAACACAAAATTAAATGAAAAAGAAATCATAAAACTAACCCCCCCCCCCAAACCTTATAGTACCGGTTGGTCTTACCAACCAGTACTAAAGGGCTCCAGGCCCCCGGAGCTGGCTCGTGCCACGTGGTTGCCCTTTAGCACCGGTTCATGCTGAACCGGTACTAAAAGGGGGGCCTTTAGTGCCCACACTTTAGTGTCGGTTATGGAACCGGCACTAAAGGGCCTTATGAACCGGTGCTATTGCCCGGTTGTGCACTAGTGTCTAGATCACTCCACTATGGGCCCATCCAGTAGCTTTTCAAGATTATCTGTCACCCCACTATTTACTGTATTGTTATTACTTCTCCCTATTTGATTGAACTCCGTGCTGATTGCATCTTTGGAATGGAATATTGCTTGAACAAGGTAATTGTTGGAGTTTTAACTTCAATTTTTGTTGTCGTTACACAAAATGTCGCCTCCGCTGACTTTGCTGGAAGACCATCAGCCATCACCTAGACTGACTTCGCTGAAGGTATCTCTTTTTCTTTGTGTAAATTATGATGGAGCTATGTTTTATTTACAGTGATTTACAGCCAGGGTTTACTGATGTTTAAACTAGAAATTTAAATTGATTTGAGAAAGTATTTAACGCAATTGGTCTATTGCCATAGGCTCAAGCAAAGTACCTCTTCGATCTATACGATTTGCCATCTTGTTTCCTTTATCAAACTATCTGCAGCAAGTAGAAATCTGAATTGATGCAAGCAAGTAGTAACCATTATGGCGGCACGGTAAGCATTGATTTGTTTTTTTACTCCTCGCATCCATCTCCTCCTTCCCCCCAAGCGAGCTGGGGTGGAGCCGCCGCCTCTCCGGCGTGCCCGTTGGTGCTCCGTCCACCCCTCTTCTCCATCTTATCCCCCAACCCCTACTCCTCCTAGGACCAACCGTGGTGGACGACATGCCCGCCGGCGCTCCGTCCTCCCCTCTTCTCCATATTCTATCCTCCCCTTCTTCCTCCTCCATCCCTATCCAGTCCCCACCTCCCCTCACCCCTAATCCCCACAGGCCCACGAGGAGCGAGCGTGCGCGAGCGGCGTTGGTGGACAAGTTGGGCGATGCGTGAAGGACCTCAAGTACTGCCTCCCCTGCACCTCCATCGTCGTCGCGGCTACCAACTTCTTTGTCCCTCAAGTACTGGTTTTCAGCAGATCCGGGCGAGGTGAGAGAATCTGCTTCTCTCTATTGACTACAGAGATAGATTTACTCTCTATTAGCTACAGAGACAGATTTAGGGTCAGATTTGATTTTTTTGTATTCAGGTAACTAAATGATGTTGGAGGTTGTGATGCAGCACAAGTTCATCATGTCCACTGCCCTTCATTGAATATCATGTTCAATTTTCTTGATTTTTTACTTGAGCTGTTACTCATAACATTTTTTTTAATCTGGGTATCATAGAGTTGGTGTAGTTAAATGATGTAAGGGGATAAGGAACAAAATTGTGTAAGACGATACTAACCTGTACTCATATTAGTCCAACATTGTTGGATATTGCTTGGAGATTTGCCCTTTTTATAAGAAATCAAAAACAGTCTGTAATCTGGACGTGTACTAACGTTGTGTGAACATTTTTCTGTTTAAATTGGGCGTCCAATCTCTGTAAGCTGGGTGTTGCCTGTACTTTATATTAGTCAAATGTTTGCCAGTTCCTGGTTGATTCCCTATTTGATGTGAATCCATGAACAAATAAGTTTATGAACGAGTTCCTGTTTGCTCCCTGTTTGATTCAAGTCTGAAAGATTCATAGATGCTACACTTCAGTTATAAATGCACAAAAAGTTAGGACTGATAATATTATGAAAGAAATATATTCCATCCGCCCCTACCCCTTGTAAATATATATTTAAATGTGCATGCCCACTTTGTCGGAAAACCGCCCAATGCTGGAAGACAATCCGCCGTCCGACGGTGTTGCACAGTTCGCCATAACTTTGTCGGCTGGTTCTTCACTTGAGGTATGTAGACAAGGAGTATTGAAATTATGGTCTTTTGTTTCTGCAACCTAATGTTCATTGCTTCATATGTGTCTTTGGTCTTATTTTACTACTGGTTGTGATTGTGGTACATAACACTCTGATGTTGAAAGCGTGGACCAGGTCCTATATTAGCTATCTTTTATTTACATCCAGAGTTCAGTTACAATTATAGGCTGGAAACATTATAGTATTTTGCTATCTTATTTCATTTGTGAAAGTAGCTGCAACAAGTAGCAGTTTGAATTGATGCAATCAAGTAAGCAAGGCTTTGATTGTAAAATTTGTGTGTTGGCATAGGCTGAAGCAAGCACCTTTACTATATGTATTTGTCTGAATCTTTGTGTGTTGTCATAGGATGAATCAGTAGTTGGTGTAGCTAGCTGCAGCAAGCACCAGCTTAACTTAATGCTAGCATTTACTTGAAGCCTTGATATGCTGTTGCCGACTGGGTAAACAAGCACATCTTCGATATGTATGCTTGAATCTTTAGTTTGTGCAGCTAGCCACTAGCAAGTAATTAAAGCGTTGATCTGCTCTTGCCGACAAAATAATCTTGGAAGAAGCATCTAGATCACTCCACTATGGGCCCATCCAGTAGCTTTTCAAGATTATCTGTCACCCCACTATTTACTGTATTGTTATTACGTCTCCCTATTTGATTGAACTCCGTGCTGATTGCATCTTTGGAAAATCTGGAATATTGCTTGAACAAGGTAATTGTTGGAGTTTTAACTTCAATTTTTGTTGTCGTTACACAAAATGTCGCCTCCGCCGGCTTTGCTGGAAGACCATCAGCCATCGCCTAGACCGACTTCGCTGAAGGTATCTCTTTTTCTTTTTGTAAATTATGATGGAGCTATGTTTGATTTACAGTGATTTACAGCCAGGGTTTACTGATGTTTAAACTAGAAATTTAAATTGATTTGAGAAAGTATTTAACGCAATTGGTCTATTGCCATAGGCTCAAGCAAAGCACCTCTTCGATCTGTATGATTTGCCATCTTGTTTCCTTTATCAAACTATCTGCAGCAAGTAGAAATGTGAATTGATGCAAGCAAGTAGTAACCATTATGGCGGCACGGTAAACTTCTAATGTTCCATCCAGAATATATTCCAGCAATATATTTTTTTCGAAAAGGGGGGACTCCCGGGCCTCTGCATCAGAAAGATGCATACGGCCACATTTATAAATAAATAAATAAGTTCAACAAAGTCTTGCAGTCTGCTCCAAAATGAGAAGCTAGCTCACAAAGAGCAACAAAAGCAAATAAAGGCCCAAAAGCCACAATCGGCTGGCATAAGATAGAGAGGTAAACTAGTCGCATATCCTATTACATGACCGCCATCCAAACCGATTGAAGATATCCCATGCTACCATCTCCCACCGGAGAGATCCAGTAACCAAACGCTCCCCGGCCTCCGTCGGAGTGAGTAAGGACCACATACGTATTAGCGCGGTACCCTGGAATAAAACCTGCAAAAATGAATAGTTGGTGTTCTGTTAAAAGCCAAATCATTTCTGCAGTTCCAAATTGCCCATAACAACGCACACGCTCCTACTCGAATTTTTCTAGCTGTTTCAGACTCTATCCCAACAAGCCACGTTCCAAATAACGACCTGACCGAATTCGGAGGAGTAATGTTAAAGGCAACTTGCACCGAGCGCCACAAGACCCTCGCCAATGGGCAATCAAAGAAGAGGTGCTTGATATTTTCATCCGGATCACAGAAACTACACCTAGTAGATCCTGTCCAGTTTCGCTTAACCAAATTATCTTTCATTAAGATGACTTGTTTATGTACAAACCACATAAACACTTTGATTTTCAGAGGAACCTTAACTTTCCAAACATGTTTGGAACTAGGAATCACACTAGAATTGATGACATCGATATACATCGACTTGACTTTGAATTCCCCAGATCTAGTAAGCTTCCAACACAACTGATCAGGCTGATGCGTAAGCTGAACCTCCATTAGTCTACTCACCAGATGAAGCCAGGCTTCCCACCGGTCTCCAACAAGCACCCTCCTAAACTGAATATTAAGGGGAGTGGACTGCAAACTCGTTGCAACCAGAGCATCACGACGCTGCACAATACGATATAGCGATGGATACTGAAGCGCCAACGGCGCTTCCCCCAGCCAAGTATCCTCCCAGAAGCGAGAATTGTTGCCATCACCAACAATAAACTTTGTTCTATTAAAGAAAGTAGCCTTGACTCTCATTAGCCCTTTCCATAAAGGCGAATTAGTCAGTCTGACTGTCACCTGTGACAAAGTCTTTGAGTGGAGGTACTTGTTACGCAGAATCTGTGCCCAAGTAGCTTCAGTCTCAGCCGCTAACTTATATAGACACTTAATGAGAAGACATCTATTCTTCACCTCAAGATTTTCAACACCAAGACCCCCTTGGTCTTTCGGTCGGCAGATGACGTCCCATTTGGCTAAACGGTACTTTCTCTTAATTTCATCACTCTGCCAAAAGAAACGGGACCGATAGAAGTCCAGCCTTTTCCTAATTCCAACTGGTACTTCAAAAAAGGACAAAATGAACATAGGCAGACTCGTGAGCACCGAATTAATAAGAATCAATCGGCCTCCATACGACATGAGTTTGCCCTTCCAGTAGCTCAGTTTCTTCTCAAACCGATCCTCGATACACTTCAATTCGCTGTTTGTCAGCTTACGATGATGAATGGGGATACCTAGGTAAGTGAACGGAAGTGCTCCCAATTCACAACCAAACAATTGCTTATATGCATCTTGTTCCTCTTTGGCTCTCCCAAAACAGAACAACTCACTTTTATGGAAGTTAATCTTCAGACCGGTCAATTGCTCAAACAGGCACAACACCAGCTTCATATTTCTCGCTTTTGCCAAGTCATGCTCCATAAAGATGATCGTATCATCAGCATACTGCAGGATTGACACACCACCATCAACTAGATGAGGCACCAAGCCACCTACCTGGCCGGCCTCCTTTGCCCTACCTATCAGGATTGCCAACATGTCAACGACAATGTTGAACAAAATAGGAGACATTGGATCACCTTGTCTCAGGCCCTTATGTGTCTGGAAATAATGACCTATATCGTCATTCACTTTAATTCCAACAGTCCCTTTTTGCGTGAACGATTCGACTTGTCATCTCCAAGCTTCATCAAAACTCTTCATGCGCAGTGCCTGTTGAAGGAAAGGCCATTTGACTTTGTCGTACGCTTTCTCGAAATCCACCTTGAAAACAACTCCATCAAGTTTTTTCGTGTGAATCTCATGGAGCGTTTCATGCAAGACCACAACCCCTTCGAGGATGTTCCTGTCTGGCATGAAAGCAGACTGAGTAGGCTACACCATAGTATGCGTAATCTGTGTGAGCCTATTCGTCCCGACCTTGGTAAAATTTTTGAAACTAACATTGAGAAGACAGATAGGCCGGAATTGCTCAATCCACACTGCCTCTGTCTTCTTGGGAAGTAAGGTTATCGTTCCAAAATTTAGCTGAAAAAGGTGAAGCTGGCCAAAGAATAAGTCATTGAACAATGGCAAGAGATCTCCTTTAATAATGTGCCAACACTTCTTGTAGAACTCTGCCGGGAAACCATCCGGGCCAGGAGCCTTATTATTCTTCATCTAGGAAATGGCCTCAGACACCTCTTTCTCAGAGAAAGGAGCTACTAAAATATCATTCTCAAAAGCTGTAAGTTGAGGCACATCCTCAATCCTAGACTCATCCAACGACACACAGTTGTCCTCTAGAGGCCCAAACAGCTGCTTGTAATACTCAGTAATATATTGCTTTAAGTTTTCCTGACCAATAATCGTTCCCTCGTCTTGTTCAAGCTGAAAGATCCTCTTCTTTATATGCTTACCATTGGCGATCAAGTGAAAAAATTGAGTGTTCGCGTCCCCCTGAACGACTCTACTGACCTTAGCCCAAAGAGCCCACTTTAGTTCTTCCTCGCGAAGGAGCTCTTTCAACCTCATTTCCGCATCAAGTTTGGCATGAAGCTCCAAGGTTGGCAGGATCATGGTTTCGGCCTTTACATCAAGGGACTGAATAAGCGCAAGGAGCTGTTCCTTTTCAACCTTATAAATCCCACTGAGATTCTTAGCCCACCTACGTAGGAAGCTTCTCAAATGCCTAATTTTATTCTGCCAGCGCTCGAGCGCAGACCGACCTCCTGCATCCTTAGCCCATTCTCTGGCTACGAGATCCAAGAAACCTTCTCTCTCAAACCAAGCAAGCTCGAAAGAAAAACATTTTTATTTCCCAAGTGGGTGGCCTCCCCAGAGTCAAGAAATAATGGCGTGTGATCATAAATACCACGAGTAAGCGCCTGGACCGTAACATATGGGAATTTCTGCTCCCATTCGACGCTAGCCAGGACTCGATCCAGCTTCTCAAACGTCGGATTTGGCAAGGCATTAGCCCAGGTAAACTTTCGGCCCAAAAGCTCTATCTCATGCAGATCCAGGCTTTCAATGATTGTGTTAAACATGAACGACCATCGGTCGTCAAAATTGTCATTATTCTTCTCATCACTCCTCCTGATGATATGAAAATCACCCCCACCAGGATAGGAAGTTGTTCAGAACCACAAATCCTAACCAGATCAGCCAAGAAGTCTAGTTTGAGCTCGGGCTGAGTGGCACCATATACTGCCACCAAAGCCCAGCTAAACCCATCTGCCTTCGACCTCACCCTAAACTTAACAGCGAAATCTCCCATGACCACGCTTCGGACTTCTAACGAATCACATCTAACTCCGAGTAAAATCCCACCCGATCTTCCTCGCGGAAGTAGACAATGCCAATAGAAATCAATACCCCCCAAAAGAGTATTTAGAAATTGTGGCGAGACGTTGGCTCTACCCATTTCCGACAAAGCGATAAAGTCCAACTTATGCTCAATAGAAGCCTCAACAAGAAACCTTCTTTTAGCCAAGTCTTTCAGACCTCTGCTAGTCCAAAAGATTCCTTTCATATCTCATTGTGGAATTTTTTAGCCGTTCGTATCCGAGCGCTCCTCCGCACTGCGAAAACCGGGTAGATCTTCCGCTTCCATTTGCGTTTAGGAGCATTGAAACTCTCCAACTGGTCCTCACAACCAGTCGCAGAGGTGCGCAAATCCACATTGTCTACTCGCTCATCCTCCTCCTGAGGCTCAGAAGACGGTTGAGCCAGATCCGCACAAAGATTATTGAGCGCCCTGACCCCTAAAGCGTCGATATCTAAATCATTCATGGGTTTGACCGCAGCTAAGTTATGAATCATCTCAAGCGCCTGTTCGGCCTCTAAATCCAGCATATCATTAACCGAGGTTAAGATTTCACTTTCATTACTACCTAGTGAAATTCCTAGCTGATTTGCATTATTGATAATCTCATCATTGGAAAAATGCAAAATAGAATTAGAGGTATTGACCGACATACCAGTAGTGACCTCCATGTCACGAAGCTTGGCCGCCCTCATAGCGCACCGCTGCTGAATGTCGTCCACTTCCGGATGGTCCTGGAGACGTCTACTCAACCGTCGCCCCTCAGAGACCGGATCCGGAATACCCTCGAACGCAATCACCTCCTCCCGAGTAGCTGCACTGGAGAACTCCAAACTGAGGGAAGGTGCAACCAGGCCTCCTGCCCGAGCTCCCCATCCATCCCGGCCCAACGGCCAGCTAGCATCACCGGCGCTGAAGGCAGGCAGGCCTCCCTAGGAGCCCCCGGAGGAGAGAGCCCCGAGGCCACCTGCCCCGAGGCCTCTCCGGAAAGCAATGCCGGCGCCAGCGAAACCGGCCCGGCAAAAGGGAAGGAAGGAGCCGTGGCTGGCAGCCTCGGGCCCCCTCCCGAAGAGTCAAGCAGCACCGTGTGGAACCCGTCCTCCGGAAGCCCCGATGAGAGCGCGGAGGCCTCCTGCCCCACGCCCCCACCATCCAAAGGCACCGCCTGCTGAACCTGAGAGACCACGACCGCAGCGGAGGAATCCGAAATCACCAACTTCGGACCCCCGCCAGCGAGAACAGTCTCCTCCGCCTCATCCCTGACCGAAAATCGGCGACGCACCAAGAAGAGGAACCACAGACTCCTCAGACTCCAGCACCGGCAGCGTATGCTCGAACACCTCATAAGACTCCACACGATCACTCCAAAGTCTCTGAGGCGCAGATGCCGGCTCGAAAGACCTGAATCTGAGAGTAGTCGTAGGCACGGTAGAAGGTGGTGCCGTACCAACTGCAGACGTCTGAGAGTCAGCACCCGGCGTAGTGGACAACTCTCGTCCACTGTCAGCTGATGGTGCCTCCTTTAGAGCCGAGCCCATCATCACCCTCGTCCATATCAGTATCCGTCCCGCTGGCCGCCTCAGCGAACAGACTCTGATCCTCGAACTCAATGACAAGGTTATAAATGTGGCCTCGATATGCCCACTTTACCACCTCAGGCACATACTCGATGTTCAGCACACTAACCAGTATACGGGCAATGCCGTGGGCTCTGGTGAAGTCCATATCCACTCGCTCTGGTCTGCCCACCATGATACCCAAACTGGCCACGACCCGGGCATCCTGCATTGGCTTGGAGGGGGCCCCAGAGAACCGCAACCAAACCCGAGTCAGCGGCTTGCCCGTAGGCTCAATCCTCTTCCACTCGTGAAACTCAAGCACACCATCAGTACCCGGCACCTTGCACATTCCGAAGCTCAGAAGTCTCTAAAGATCCTCAACTGACGGAAACTCAACCCGAAACAGTTTGTCGTCGATGCTAACAAGCTCCCACTGGAAATCCCCAGGAGCTAACTCCTTGAGCCTCTGAACAATCTGTGCCTCTGAGACATCTCCTCTAGCAACTTTGACTAACCCAGTCGTTAAACTCAAAGTCTCGCCAGGAACCTCCATCTCCGTTGGAGATTCAAGAAAGTAAGCTCAGCACAATACACTCCATACATCATGAGTGCTGGTGCCTGATCTATCAAAAACGGACAATCCCCCGAGTCGTGTGCTGGTTTTCCACAAGTGCCACATAGCTCTGCAACACACTCAGCAATAAAGTGTCCCTTTCCACCACATCTATAGCACAACATATTTTCTTTCTTACACGCCCACTTGGCCGCCCGCTCAGAGTCAGACCTGCTAGTTACCTCTACTATCTCAGTCGACCTGGGCTCCGATCCTGGAATCTCAGCCGAGGCAAGCGCGGAGACCACCTCCATAGCTTGTCCTGACAGAACCTGCTCCTCAACAGTCTCGTAGACCACCATCTGGTCAACCACAGGCGGCGGTGGCAGTCGAGGACGGTACCGGCCACCTCGACCCCCACGGCCACCACGATGACTGCGGAATCCACCCCGCTGTCTGAAGCCCGGGCCAGACGCCCCCTCAACAAAACCTCCTGGTGGCCCCATGAAGGGACGCTCCGCCATGCCATCGCTGTGCCAAGCGTAGCCCCGACCACTGCCCGTCGACGATGACCCACGGTATTTACCAGCCCCATACGCATCGAACCCATCATCACCCCACTGCCCCTTGGGCGCGGCAGAAGCTGGAAGCGGCGGCGGTTGCTGCTTCTGCACCAGCCCGACTCTGTTCTGTTGTGGCTTCGCAACGACGTGAGGCGGAGGGGCCGGCTTCGGATGCTGCATGTTCAAAAGCCCAGGCGCAGTCGGCCGTGGCATCGCGCCACCACGGCCCGCCGGGATCATCCCGGTCGCCTCCGGCGGCGGAGGCCTTAGCCCCGTAGTAGCATTGGCCAGCAGTCTCGGACCAGAGACTCCACCACGGCCCGAAGCCACCACCGCCGATCCACGGCCAGCAGGCAACACCTGCGGTGGAGGCACCCCACAGCCTGACCCCTGGTTGACTAGCAGCCCCGCCCCTCGACCGCTACCCACAGGCAACAGCAGTGCAGCCCCACTTCCTGTTGCAGAATTTGGCACGGCGCGACGGCCAGCGCCGGCGGCTAGCGCCGGAGCAGCCTGCGCTCGGCCGGTCCCCGACTTCTTGCCCGGCGGCACAGCACCTTCGCGGCCCGCCATCAGGCCAAGCGGAGGAATGCGTCGCGCTCGTCCAGCCCCGGCCGATCGCAAGTTTGGACTCCGGCGTCTCTGAACCCTAGCCGACGGCGCAGAACAAGACGACGTGCAAACTGACGAAGCTACGTGGCCCCGAGCCTCGATCAAAACCGTATCCCCCGGGCCACATACCCAGGCGATATCGGCCCGATCCGCGCTACACCGACGTCCCGATCTATTCCCAGCATGAGCTGGTTCGACACCGAGTTAGTCTGGGCCTCATACCCAGCTAACCTCAGCCCAACTTGACACAGCCCAACATCGGCCTCAGTCAGCCCCTCACGGCCAACGAGGATCTTCAAACGGCGCCGACGATCCACAGCGATCCCGAGACCCGGAACGCTCGGCGAAACAGACACCAGCGCCGCCGGCGACGATCTGGCCGTCGTCTGGCGACCCTTCTTCTTATGATTTACAGTGATCCACGACTCTGGCCGAACGAGATCAAAAACAGTGAGATTTGGCAAACTAACCTTCGGTAAAGGACCCTTCCAAGGCATGACCGCCGCCGACGATAATCTCCGATGAACTAGGCGGCGAACCATCTCCCTTTTGTCGTCCGTGCGCAACCCGATCCTTGCCGGATCATGGGGTGGCAAAACCTCGCCAATGGAAGAAGCGACCTCCTCCTCCGTGTAGCCCGCGTTGAACCAATATATGTGAACAGAAAAATGGTGACCTTTTGAAACAATTATATGGTTCTATATATCCAAAGGAATTGACGTCAATTATTATCCTCGAAAAGAGTGTTACCTGCCATAGTGCTTCTTGCTGTACAAATATCCGAATATTATATTTTACACATGTGACGCAAGTCTTATTCGTTTGCAAAAATATGGTTGTACAAGATGAATGTGAACTCCGAAAACAAAATTTGGGACAACTGCTAGCATTCAACGAGAACGAATATGAAGACAACATACCTGCCGATGTACTAGAATTCCTCAGTTGTATCAAGAAAACCAAAATTAAAACTGCTATGTAAGATCTCCAGATATTTGTGCAGATTGATTATGTAAGCTACTCTGGAAACTTGGTGCTAACTTCCATTTTCTCTCAACAGGACATGTGCTATTTATGAAAAATGAGCTTCTCTACTACTGGCTGGCAGCCCGTGATGGTGGTTTTAGATATGAAGCTAAGGAAAGCGTGCCTCATAATTCATTGGATGTAAACCAGTAGGGCCAATTAGATATTGATGGCTGTAAATGACATGAGTATTTAGCTTCAACAAAATCTACTCCCTCCGTCCCATAATATAAGAACATTTTTGCTTGAAAAAGGTTCTTGTATTATGGATGAAGGGAGTAGATATGTACTCTTTAACAATAAGTTGTGGATGAGGCTGGTACTAAATGTGCATTGAATTTACCAGCATTGGTTAATATTGGTTTTACTGTCGACATTGCATAGTGAGTTTATATATTTGATACAAGTGAAGACATATTTTACAAGAATGATTATAGATCCACCTATGCTGGTACTAGATCTATCGCTGACATGAATTGTGTAAAATAATATGTTAATTCTGTACTTGTAACGTCCCAACTCACCTGTCTAGCTGAAGTGCTGCACTGCTCATCTCGCCTCTTTAAGTGAAGTGATGCACTGCTGCTCTATTTTGGCGTGTGGTAGCAGCCAGTATCCTTGATCTACCTTCGGCTAGAGGAAAATATGACGATGTAACTTTGATCTAGAGCTCGACTCTCCAATGTCAGGACAATTAGGCCAGCAGGCTGCTGCTTATACTCGTGCGTAGCATCATCCATAATTTCATATTTAAAAAATCGATTGATCCGCAAACCAATATAAGAATAGAAAAGCACTGTGCAATTTCCCAACCAGATAATGTTCGTCTCCAAAAAATCATTCCATTTTTAAAAAAATCCAAAAACTATTAACCAGATAATGTTCGTCTCCAAAAAAATATTTCATCAAAAAAATCCAAAAACTATTGTCCAAATTTAAAGAAAAAAATCACCTTTTCAAAACAAATAAAAAATCATGCTAATCTACCATGTATTCCATGCACCCCAACTCTTTCATGAGATGAAAGTGTCGAGCTGAAGTTGGTCCACACAAACGATTAGGATGGCTTATTCACGTTCAAATTACATGGCCCAAAAAGCGATAGTTCAGTGTAACCTTATTTAAGAAACGTTTGCCAAAATTGGATATAAGAAGTGTTGTGTAAAGGCACACAATGTAGATTTTAAAATTTTTTCCGCCCGTTACAACATATGGGCATTGAACCTTGCCGCCCCTGTCACTGCCGCCGCACCGCCGAATAGGCCGGAGTAGCATCTTCTCCACCACCGCGTCGCCACGGTCGCCCTGCTCGCGCTCGTCTTGGCACGCTGCCCTACCAAGCTCGCGGCCTCCCTCCACCCAGCTGCAACAGCTCGTCGCAGGTCCCGCGACAACCTCTCTCCAGCGCGTGCGAGTTCCCGCGACGGTGTCCTCCGAGGGCCTTGGCCCAGGCGAAAGTCGCGGCCTCCTCCTTGGCGGGCGTCCAGGATCTCGTCGGCGGTGCTAGCCTGCGAGGTGTTTGACGAAATGCTCAAGGCGGACACGCCCACAAATGGGGCAGCACCGTTGGGCAATGCGGTTGGCCGAAATGAAAAAGCGAACAAACATGTCCGCTTCGCCGACCCAAATGGTCAAACTGCGCGTCCGTTTGGGTCTGCGTGTTGGAGTTGCCCTGAAGCCCGTTTTGGTCGCCGGGAGAAGGGCGTGCGAGCAAGCGGGCAGCACATGACCTAAACCCCCTACACTCTCAATGGACCAAACCCAAAAACAGTGCAAAATAAATAAGACATAAAATACAATATTTCAAAAAAATCAACGGCACCATAAAAATAATTCCAATTTTTAAAACATTCTCAAAATTATAAAAAAAACCTTCTCAAAAGTAAAAATAATAATCGTGTTTTTCTAAACAACAAAAAATAGAATTGATTGAAAGAATATTTCATACACAAGTACTTTATCATAGGTTGAAATGGAAATGGTGAGCTGAAATAGGTCATGACAAACATTATTAGGGGACGCCCAAATTTCATAGTGCAAAAAGAAATGTTCAGCGTAACCTTATTTCTAATGTTTCCAATAATCGAATTAAAAAAGTGTTCCATAATGGCACATCGAGCAGGTTATATTTAATTTTTCGCCCGGTGCAACGCACTGGCATTTGTACTAGTAAGAATAAACAACAAACCCCAAGAAACAGGGGAGGAAAGTATTTGCAATACAAGTCCAGCTGTCATCGGTCGACTGAGGATTAGTGTAGGCACACCTTTGTTATACGATATACTAGCACCAGCTGCTTCATAAGGTTTTTGTGCTTGGATTGAACGTGCCCCAGTAGATTCCATCTTGAAGGGATAGGTGGGACACAATAGATATTACAACACTTTCAAAAGGCTGACAGCTGCAGAATACAAACAAATACAAAATGAAACTTACGAGACGATACATGTGATACTACATTAGCGTTGGTCCAAGCTTGTGTTTACATCGAGGACACGGGAAATAAAAAGGGACAAGTTGGCACATCAACCTAAGTAACCCAAGTGCTCCATCGTGTGCGTATATGCTTTTGCTCCATAGGGCCGCACACGGTGCATGTGAGACCGTGTGTGGGTAAATTCATTGTTACTCCGTAGTTCATTCGTTCAAAATGAGTTGGCAATATTAAGCCAGTCCCTTTTACCCACTTGTTTTCAAATCACAAGCCACTTATCAAACCTTGGAGCCGTTGGTTGCAAGTTGTAGATTAGCGTGAGGCATCTTGCAGCTATATACTACTCCCTCCATTCCTAAATATTTGTCTTCTAGATATTTCAACAAGTGATTACATACGGAGCAAAAAGAATGAATCTACACTCTAAAATATGTCTATATACATTCGTATGTGGTAGTCCATTTGAAATCTCTAGAAAGACAAATATTTGAGAACAGAGGGAGTATATTTTTATTCTCGTGCAGTTACATGTAAGTACAAGTTAGAGGCTAATCTTTTCTCCTAGAAAGCTTGTCGTCATTATCGCTGGCTGGCATAGATTAAAATGCTGTAGGAGATTTTCGGTAAATCCTGGCTTCGCACGCTGCATGCACACCATTTCCCTGTTTACCGGACAAGGATGGCCTAGGGAGCTGTAACCTGTAAACCACCACGCTTGTCCACTCTTTACTCTCACACATGGTCATGGTTAGGCTGAACTGAAACAAAAACCCATGAGAATCTTGCAGCTACCACACACCCATTTGTTGGTCCTCTTTCTGCACTCATCTCCACTCTGAGCACACCCCAAACACAAACTAAGAGATGGGTTTGAGAGAGGAATAGAGAGATCAATGGCGGTGGTGAGTTCTTCCCTGGGCGTGCTGGGTCCCCTGCTGGGGAAGCTCGCTGGTTTGCTTGCCGACGAGTGTGCCCGTCTGAAAGGTGTCCGCCGCGAGATCCGCTCACTCAAATCTGAGCTGACCTGCATGCATGCCGCAGTCCAAAAGTACACGACGCTGCAAGATCCCGATGTCCAGGTGAAGGCTTGGATATTGTTGTTGAGGGAGCTGGCCTATGACATGGAGGATGTCATCGACAAGTTCATCCACCAGCTCGGTAATGGCGGCCACCACCAGGGTGGCTTCAAGGAGTTCTTCCGCAAGACTACTCGCCGTCTCAAGACGCTGGGCTCTCGTCGTGGAATCGCCAGCCAAATTGACGATCTGAAGATTCGTCTCAAGGAGGTAAAAGAGTTGAAGACTAGTTACAAGTTGGACGATATTCCATGTCAGCATTCATCTGTGGATCCCCGCTTATCTGCTTTGTTTGTTGAGAAAGCACATCTCGTGGGCATTGATGGTCCAAGAGATGATCTTGCCAGTTGGATGCTGAAAGATGAAAATAGCTTGACAAAGCAGCGCAAGGTGCTGTCCATTGTTGGCTTCGGTGGGTTGGGGAAAACAACACTGGCAAGGGAGGTCTACCGCAAGATCCAAGGACATTTTCATTGCCATGCTTTTGTCTCTGTCTCGCAAAAGCCTAATGTAAAGAAAATTATGAAGGATTTGATCTTCCAGTTGCCTCGCAAGGAAGATTTTGCAGAAGGTATCGACACTTGGGATGAACCCAAATGTATTGGGAAGCTAAAAGAACTCTTACAA
>NC_041391.1:696775914-696842152 GCF_002162155.2 Triticum dicoccoides | reverse complement strand
ATATTTAGGAAAACTTATAAATATCAGCGTGACTATACAACAACGGAATAGAACCAAACCGTAAACAAATATGTATAGAGTTTAAAGATTAGTGATGTACTCAGTGGACTATGTTTCTCCCGAAGCTTTAAAACATGAATAGCGTACACATAAGTCGTTGAAAATGAGTATACACATGGATAGCCAAAAAATATTTTATGCACAAAAATAATCAACAAGTATTGTGAAATGATGCGTGTATAATCATGCGGCAAACATTGTTAAAGTAAGTTTTTTTTAACTTAAGTTGGTTAGTTTTACGTTACATCTATGTCTTGAAGCTTCAGTTAAGTAAGCAAAGTACACATGACAACATAAGCAATAAGCACATGGCAGAACTTAAATAAATTTTTGAGTACTTGCAGCTAAAATGTTGCTTAGATTATCATGGTTTATTTGATTTTTGTTTTTTTATCACCATCCTGCTAGATTTCGTAGTTTTTTTTTTTGTATTCTGGTTGAGTTTCTTATACGTGACATTGGTATATTTATGTTTTTGTATTTGAAATCTTTTTTGTGGTTAACAATATGCGCTTATATCTATTAGCTATCTCATCGTTATTGATGATATATGGTCCATATCAGCATGGGACACTATAAAGTATGCTTTCCCGGAGAATGATTTATCTAGCAAAATTATTGCTACTACACGCAATGTTGATGTAGCAAGATCATGTTGTGAAGGTGGTAATGGCCGCATGTATGAAATGGAGGCCCTAAGTGATCTCCACTCCAAAAGATTATTTTTCAAAAGAATATTTGGTTTGGAGGACAGTTGCCCAGATGTGCTAAAACAAATTTCAAATAAAATATTGAAGAAATGTGGAGGCCTCCCATTGGAAATTATCAGCATATCAAGTTAATTGGCAAACAGATTGGTGGTCAAAGATGAGTGGGAGAGAGTCAGAAGGTCTATTGGTTCTGCATTGGACAAGAACCGAAGCTTAGATGGAATGAACAGCATACTATCCCTTAGCTACAATGATCTTTCACCTAACTTGAAGACATGCTTGTTATATTTATGTATATATCCCGAGGATCATGTGATTGAGAGAGATATTTTAGTGAGGCGGTGGATAGCAGAAGGATTCATCTCTGAAGAGCGTGGACAGAATAAACAAGAGGTTGTCGAGAACAATTTCTATGAGCTAATAAACAAAAACATGGTCCAACCGGTAGAAATTGGCTTTGATGGAAAGGCTCGTGCTTGTCAAGTCCATGACATGATGCTTGAGCTCATCATTTCAAAATCGGTTGAAGATAATTTCATCTCTTTGGCAGGCCAAGGTCAAACTGATTTGGGTAGTAGTAATGGTTTTATTCGCCGACTATCAGTCCAATTTGTTGACCAAGAGCTTGCATCTATATTGGCAAAAGAAGATCTAAGTCATGCACGATCTCTGACGGTGATAGCATCAACTTGCATCAAACACTTGCCTAGGCTTATTTTGTTTGAAGCTTTGCGTGTACTTGAATTTCAATGCTGTGAGAGTCTGCATGAGTATGATATGAATGGTATAGATAAACTATTCCAACTGAAGTACCCGAGCCTTAGGGGAAGTCACATATTGAAGCTACCAGCGGGAATTGTGAGGATATATGGTCTAGAGACGCTAGATCTCAGAGATACACTTCTAGAAGAATTGCCCGCTGGAATTGTTCAGCTCGTTAAGCTACAACATCTACTCATTGCAAGATATCCATATTCCGATGTTCCTCACGGTGAGGTGAAGATACCAAATGGGATTGGAAACATGAACAATTTACAGGCGATCTCGGGCTTTAATATTATCAAGAGTTCATTATGTGTAGTCGAGGAACTGGGGAATTTGACCAATTTGAAGGAACTCTATCTACAGTTGGCCGGTGGAGGATCTCATAAATACAAGATGCATGAAGAGATGTTACTCTCCTCACTATGCAAGCTTGGCACCCACAAACTTCAGTCTTTATGGATATACTCTGATGATTCAACAACACCCCTCCAGTTCTTAGATTCCTGGTCCCCTCTGCCATATAACCTCCAAATATTTCAGATGGAAACTAGCTACAAATTACCAAAGATGCCAAAGTGGATTCTACCAGCACTTACAAGTCTTGCATGCCTGGATATTAATTTGATTGAAGCAACTTGGAGAGATGCCTGCTTTACTTCGCCTGAGTATAACATTCAGCACTGTCCAAAAAGAAAGGCTTACCGTACAAGGCGCTGCATTCCCGTGTTTGAAGGAATTCAACCTTATCCGTACTTTCCGTTGTGCAAGTGCAATTTACTTGACATTTGAAGAAGGGGCACTGCCAAAGCTGGAGAAGCTTGAGCTGCCGTTCTTTGTTTCGGTGGCAGAAGCCCATGGGTTCTACTTGGGTCTTGGCCACCTCCCATGTCTGAGAGATGCTACAGTTAATCTTTGCAATGATGCTGACACATCTTCCGAAATCAAGTCTGCTGCAGCTGCCTCTATAAGGAATGAGGCAAATGGGCATCCCAATCATCCCAGGTTATTTATCTGGGACAGAACGGAAGATATCTACTTTGACGAGGAAGGGACCTAGCTGTCAGGGAATTGTTATATCATGACATTTCACAACCAATGCAAGAGGTATTAATCATAATTAACAAATTAGTTTCGTACAATACTTTTTGTGCGCAGTATATCCTGGCATTTCATCAACAATTTCTCATGCCCATACGTGACATGTTCTCCCTTCATCTATTCAGGGGATCTTCTGTTGAATGCAAGTGTCTGATGGTGTGCTGCTGGTTTGATTGGAATTTTGTGGTGATGCCTGAACCATGAAGATGCATTGATTAGTTGTGTGTGGAAGCTCAAATAAAGGTGTCCCTGATGAAGTGGTGTTACTTGCTCTGCTATATGCTACTGTACTATTTGGTTTCCAGGGACTCTTGTACTATCAGATTTTGTTGCGATGATTACTATTGCTAAGAACTTAAGTTCGCCTCTAGGTGAAGTTTCTCTTTTGTGTACGTACTCCCTCTGTAAACTAATATAAGAGCGTTTAGATCACTAAAAGTAGTGATCTAAACGCTCTTATATTAGTTTACAGAGGGAGTGCTCGAGTACTTGTGTATGTAACTTAATTTGATGGACTGCTGGGTTGAGATATGTGTACATTCAGTTGAGTTGAAACAGCTGGGTTGAGAGAGATATGTTGTCAGGTTTCAGAGTTGTAGTAACGTTTTTGTCACTCATATACTCTGAACCAGTGGCGGGCGTAGGATCTGCACAATGGGTATTCATTCATTGAAGAAAAACGAATTCACCGAGCATAGATCACTCGACAGCTAACAAAAACTGAAGAACCGGTTGATGGTCTGCTAGTGCATAGACTGAAGAAGATTAATCAAAGGAGCAGCCATGATCCTCACCTTTACATCGTTGTTTCAGGCCTGGCCGTCGCTGTAGTGCCGCCCGCCGGTGAGCGTCAGCTCCGCGCTGAGTCCCGGAGTTGCCGTGACGGAGAGCGAGAGGCGGCTGCAGCATCAGGCGCAGACTGGCGTAATTGGGACTGCTGGGAGGTTAATTGGGCCATGGGAAATTCTGTTGGAAGCCTAGTGTTCTTGTTTTTGAAAGTTTTCTGCAGGGTGAATTCAATCATTTGCTTGACCATTTGTGCACTGAGGAGACAGGCGTCAAAGATGCAGAGTCGGATAGACACAGGGGGTGAAGTACAGTACAGACAGGGTGTGCTACAGGTAGCCATGAACGTTGCCAGATAATTGACTCAACTGCACATATCTACGCAATGCTACTGGGTGAATTCCTGAACAAGTTGAGTTGTGCTACCGGGGGAAGCTCAGCATTCTTCTTGTGTCAGGGCCCTCCCCCTAGCACATATGAGCTTGCCTTTGGACATCACATGGGCCTGGCCCGGCTGGGAATCCTCTGGCAGCTGCAGCTACAAATACTTGGGCAAAAGCAACGAACAGCCTATCCAGTGGATCAACGGCAAACCCGGCGGCGGCTCTCTTCCCTTCCACCTCTTTCTCCAATTCGTGTATCCCAAGTTGTAACATAAATTGCTACCTGAATTCGTGAGAAGAGCTACTAGATCGAGCAATATATCACTGGGTTGCTAACATCTGGTATCAGAGCCAGCATCGCCATGCCTTCCTGAGGGGCTTCTCAGGGGGATGGGATGTTAGGGCTGCTGTAGGCCGGTGAGGCTGGCTCGGTTTAGTCCCACCTCGCTTACGGGAGGAGTCCATGACCAACTTATAAGGAAGAGATTCCTTCCTCCTATCAGTCCGGGCTTTTGGGATGGAGTGGGCTCTTCGCTGAATGTTGGCCCATGTGCGCATAAACGTCTAGAACGTAAGTAGAGTGTGGGCTAGATCGAGTTGGACGCTAACATCTGGTATCAGAGCCAGGTCTACCATCCAACAATCTTCGAGAAGTGCATGGTTGGTCTGAACTACAAATTCTGGAATTTACTGAGCATCAGTTTATTAATCATGTGCACATCAGTGAGTTGGCTGGTTGTTTTTGCGTTGAGAAATTATGGGGTGCTGGTGACATTGTGCATCAAAGCCAGGAGCAGTGGAACTTGTCTGAACATCACTTTCTGGAGCAAGCTGCTACATGTAATATTCCTTGGCATGAGAAATTGCTAGGGACCATGAAGACAATGAGCATGTATTGGCCATGGTTTTCAATTTCAGTTTCAGAAAAAATTCAGCACCAACCGAAATCACTGAAATTCAGTGAATTTCAGTGATTTCAGTTTTCATTTCAGCCAAATGACCGAAATATTCACTTGAATTCAATTAAAAATTTGAAAAATTTAAAAAATATTTTGAAAAATATTGGACTTGCTGTGCTATACTGAAATTGCTGAAATATTTTGGCCGAAACATAATATTTCAGTGTCTGCTGAAATTACTGAAATTCAGTGAATTTCACCGAAGTCTCACTGAAAGTGAAAACCATGGTATTGGCTATTTTTGAGTCAAAGTGAATATAAGAGGAGTGACCATCTTGATATGAACTGCAATTCTAAACAAATGACTGGTGGTTCCGGAGCTAGAATTCCGCTTACTGTACTACTGGTCCCTTTCGAGTTTCGCTCCCCATTTGGTGAAATAATGCTGGGTGGAAATGCTTATCAACTGCTTATGGTACATATCACCGCAGCCTTCCCAAGCGATCTACCAGCGAAGTACTTGTTTGACGACGCTACTGGACCTGTTCACCATTTGATACAGAAACCTATTGTAGCTAAGTTGCAGCAACATGTTACAGAGCCTGGGAATTATTTTGCATTGTTTCAGCCGAAGTCCCCAAGGCCACTTAACATCATTATTCTCTCTCAGTTATCTTGCTTCGGTAAGAAGGCCATAGGTGAATCTTTGCTTGACAAGAAGGTCTCTTGGACGCCGATTAATTTTGAGGCTATTGTGCTAGCTGACAAGTCATCTATGTTTATTTCCCTTCTTTCTACAAGGAAGTGGAGCGTAGCAGGAGACTTTTGGTTGGATATAACATTCAGTATCCTGAGAGGCCCATCACAAGACGTTGCTGAACTAGATGGTATGGTGGGCAAATGCGGAGCTAAATACTTGATCACCTTTGACATCACTGGACTGATATGTGTCATGCTGCTGGGATTTATGTTGCCTTCCGACGACATAACTTCTGGGATGAGGATCTGTAGCAGCAAAGCGATCAAAAGATGGCACTTTCTGTTTATGTCTCCTTTGCTGCAAGAACTCTTCCAGGTCGCTCCCTATCATGGGGATTAACTGCTTTATTGCCCGCGTAAGTTGCTTCTGTTTTTCCATTGACAAGGTAACTATAAAGCTTAACATGGTTTCCGGATCATAATGGCAATAGACTGAAGATAAACCAACCACTGCAGCCTCTTTCAGCTTCTTGTTTCTATCCTTGAACAGAAGAGTTAGCTTCCCAAGCCACTACTTAAGAAAACTACTACCAGAATAGATGTCAGAACTAACTGTGCATTTCACAAAAGAGGCCTTGGCAAAGTCAAGAATTGAAAGCTTTGACTTGGGGGATTTTTGCTCGTCTAGCGAACGAAGCAGAGCAGGTAAGAGAGAGTCAATGGAGTAACTTTCACCTGCAAGTTTCAAAACTGCTAAGCACTGCTGCTTGGTTGACTCCTTTGGATCATTTAATCGAGAGAAAACATGGGGCAACATCTTGTCGAGATAATGTTCAAAAGGCTTCTTGAAAACCGGCATGATCTCAGCAAGTGATGAGAGAGCAGGATGTGCCACTTTATGGTGTGGATCATCCAAATACTCACTAACAAGCCTCATAACCTTCTCAAAATTTTGTGCAACCTGTTAGAAGTATATTTACGTTTAAGATAGAGATAAGAGATAGAGATAGGATAGGTTTAACTTGTCCTCTACTCCAAGTCTCTCTCCCTCCATTGTACCTCTCTATATACACCATACACGGGTTAGATCAATACAACATAATATTTAGCCATCTCATATTTTCTACACAACCTCCTGAATGCCTTTTGGTCCTTGCTCTTGCAAGTGTTGGCGCAAGAAATTGAATGCATATACCCTCATCATCCAATCTGACTTGGGGTTAAGGCCTAAAGAAAGTGCCCCAGTGAGAGATGAGGGCACATCCATGCTATTGGCCATTTCACCAATAATGAGCTGTTTACCATCTAAATCACCTCTTGAACTCGCATAGAACCATTTTGTCATCAGCTTACTCAGGAGAGGTCGCCGGAAGTTAGGAGTGTGGTTATTCGGTGACTGTTTCAGGACTACACTCTTACGAGGAGTTCTGACACAAGGCCTCTCTTCGTGTTGAGTCCTTAATCTTCCACCTGATATTCCATTAGAGCTTGATTTAGTGGGCCTTTGGTTTAGCAAGTTTCCTGACTTTTCCGAATTAGCAGGAGTGCGGCTCAACATCTCAGAAGGATCCTCTGATGCTTGAACTTTACAAGAAGTTGTATGTTCAACCTCCGGCCTGCACTCGGCCTTGTATTGGAAAGTTGCTATGATAGTTGCTTCTGACAATAAAATGTCTGGAGTTGGTTCAAATGGAGTGGCAAAGGGAAAATCACGGGATGATGAACTGATACATGCATTTTGGTCTGAATTCAACAAGTTGGCCAATAAAGCACAGAGTGGTCCAAACCGAGAAAAAGAAGAAATAGCAAGGTATTTTTCGATGACATATACCTGAAACGCGTGCATCAGGGTCTGGAACTGGAATTCTTTCTTCTTCTAATGTGCTCATATCCTCAAATGAGCTTCCAATAGCTAAACCATCTTTACTTTCTTCCGCTGGAATTCGAGGGGTCATATGAGAATGGTGAAGAGATATTTTCACCAGTGCTGATTGCAGGTCTCCAAAAGACAGTGATGTCTGAGAATCGACCATGACAACCTTGTCCATTGTAGTTGGAATGCAAGGAACAGATTGAGGTTACCTGAGCTTAATTCCTTCTATTGGACATTCTGCTCGCCAACGTGGCCACGACGAGTTGCAGCAGCTGTGCGCCACCCAGCCGCTCCAGGTGCGGCGCCACCGCCTGCCCCAGCTTCAAGTACGTGTCCACTAGGCACAACAAAATAGCCTGCAATAATATATGCAGCACAGGTTTATTCAAGGTTGACATGATTCAGCAAGAACATCATGTGTTTGCCAGAAAATAGAAGATGATCTAAAAAAATCTACAAAAGTAAGTGGGAATGAACGAACCTTGCGAACATATGGGCTATGGTTTTTGAAGGCGTCCAAAAGCAAGGATAGAAATGTCGACAAATGAGCCATCAGGTCGTTGTGTGACAGCCGCATCACAAGCTGCAAAACCAGAGAGGAAGAGAAAAGTTTATGCCAGCACCGAGATCAGATCACGTGACCACACACACTATTACATACTCCCTCCGTACGGAAATACTTGTCGAAGAAATGGATACACATGGATGTATCTAGAACTAAAATACATCTAGATTCATCCATTCCTCAGACAAGTATTTCCGGACGGAGGGAGTGGTACGTACATCAACGGTATGGCCTGGGAGGGATTTACCTTGCTCAAACTGTTGATGCTGACAATAAGGATTTTCTCATCATGGGAAACCAACTAAGAAGCAATTGCCTGTGTATTTAAATGAGAAAGATAAGATCCCTAAAAAAAGATAAGAATCCAACGGCCGTGAAAAAGAAAAAAGAAAAAGGAACAACAACAAGTTCTCCAATTCATCTATATCAATTAAAGTCCCAAGACTATTCATAAAACCAAAAGCATAATCTGAAAGAATCTTACCTGAAGGCATCCCAGTGGATCAAATTGAGTAACCACAGTTGTCAGACAGATATGCGCCAGATTTACTACCTGCAATGACAATGACAGAAAAGGCCTGAGAGAGCGACTTTACAGTTGAGACAATGAAAATCCTAGAAGAGTGCCCTAGTATAGTAGCACCTTCAAGGCAGAATCTTTGGTCGCATGCAGCAATTTAACTACGAGAGTCTCGATATACTTCTCGAATGCCTTTTCCTAGAACACATGGCCATAGCAGAGGTCATTTCCATGGAAGGCACATCAATGGCACAAATACACACTATTTAGTAGTTCAGAAAAAAAAGTTCCCACCAAAAAAAGAAACTCTTACTTGTTTTCGAGAATTCCAACCAATAGAGAAAGTGCAAGCTTCCTGGTGGATTCAATTGGGTCATCAAGCATCTCAAGGAGAGAGGACATCTGATGTAAATTCCGAAAGAGGAATAAGTATGACGTGACATCAGAACCAACAAACCTAGGATTGGAATACCCCTTATTAAGATAAAATGAATAAATAAATAAGGTGATACAAATAGATCAACCTAAATGGAAATACATGTTAATCCCTATGTCAAAGTGGAAATACGCTTAAAAATAATGATAAGAAATAACAGCAAACAGGTTAATCAAATAGTTACAAACCTGATGATACATCTGGGAAATGCTTGGCTCATGACTCTGACTACCATTCATCATCATATCCTTGCTTAGCCTTGCAGGACTAAACATTTTACCCATCATTTCAGCTCTGTGACCATAAGATTCACTACCCAATTCAGATTGAACCTTCGCGGTATGACGCCCAAAGACTTCCAAGTGAGTGCTCGGGAGATACTGAAATGCGGAGCTAAATACTTCATTGGCTCTAACATCACTAGATTGATATGCATCATGCTGCTGGGATTTATGTTGCCTTCCAACATAACTTCTGGGATGAGGATCTGTAGCAGCAAAGCGATCAAAAGACGACACTTTCTGTTTATGTCTCCTTTGCTGCAGGAACTCGTCGAGGTCGCTCCCTATCATAGGGATTAACTACTTTATTGTCCGTGTAAGTTGCTTCAGTTCTTCCATTGACAAGGTGACTATAAAGCTTAACATGGTTTCCGGATCATAATGGAAATAGACTGAAGATAAACCAACCACTGCAGCCTCTTTTAGCTTCTTGTTTCTAGCCTTGAACAGAAGAGCTAGCTTCCCAAGCCACGACTTAAGGAAACTGCTGCCTGGATAGATGTCTGAGCTAACTGTGCATTTTGCCAAAGAGGTATTTGCAAACTAAAGAATTGCAAGCTTTGACCTGGGAGATTTTTGTTTGTCTAGCAAACGAAGCAGAGCAGGTAAGAGAGAATCAATGGCGTAACTCTCACCTGCAAGTTTCAAAACTGCTAAGCACTGCTGCTTGGTTGACTCCTTTGGATCATTTAATCGAGAGAAAACATGGGGTAGCATCTTGTCCAGATAATGTTCAAAAGGCTTCTTGAAAACTGGCATAATCTCAACAAGTGATGAGAGAGCAGCATGCGCCACTTTATGATGTGGATCATCCAAATACTGACTAACAAGCCTCATAACCTTCTCAAAATTTTGTGCAACCTCCTGAATGCCTTTCGGTCCTCGCTCCTGCAAGTGCTGTCGTAAGAAATTGAATGCATATACCCTCATCATCCAATCTGACTTGGGGTTAAGGCCTAAAGAAAGTGCCCTTGTGAGAGATGAGGGCACATCCATGCTATTGGCCATTTCACCTATGATGAGTTGTTTGCCATCTAAATCACCTCTTGTACTAGCATAGAACTAGTTTGTCATCAGCTTTCTCAGGAGAGGTCACCGGAAGTTAGGAGTGTGGTTATTCGGTGATTGCTTCGGAACTACACTCTTACGAGGAGTTCTAACACATGGTCTTTCGTCTTGTTGGGTCCTTAATCTTCCACCTGATATTCCATTAGAGCTTGTAGTGAGCCTTCTATTTAGCAAGTTTTCTGACTCTTCTGAACTAGCAGGAGAGCGGCTCAACATCTCAGATGGATCCCTTGATGCTTGAACTTGACAAGAAATTATCTGTTTTCAACCTCCGGCCTGCACTCAGCCTTGTCTTGGGAAGTTGATATGACAATTGGTTTTGACAATAAAATATCTGGAGTTGGTTCAAATGGAGTGGCAGAGGGCAAATCACGGGATGATGAACTGATACCTTCATTTTGGTATGAATTCAACAAGTTAGCCAATAAAGCAGAGTGGTTCAAACCGAGAAAAAAGAAGAAATAGCAAGGTATTTTTCTATGACAGATACCTGAAACGCGTTCTTCAGGGTCTCGAACTAGAATTCTTTTGTTTCAATTGGGATCATATCCTCGAATGAACTTCCAATAGCTAAATCATCCTTACTATCTTCCGCTGGAATTTTAATGGTCATATCAGAATGCTGAAGGGATATTTTCACTAGTGCTGATTGCAGGTCTCTAGAAGAAAGTGATGTCTGAGAATCGACCGTGACAACCTTGTCCATTGCAGTTGGAATGCAAGGAACAGATTGAGGTCGCGTGAGCTTAATTCCATCTATTGGAGACAACTGCTTTTGATGTGTCTCAGCATGATCATCAATTATCATCTACAAAATTTGATTTCATAGAATCAAATTGTATGACCAAATAGGCAAATATGTAAGAAAAATTTGAGGATATATATATACTTTCTGCCAGGATGGTTTGAATGATGAGAAGAGCTGATGAGGACATTCAGGCCAAATTCTGGAGAATATCATGTAGCAATTTCTAGCACCCGACCGAACCTTCAAATAAAGAAAATTGCTTAAAATCTAGAACCAAATCATCATGCAGAATAGTTTGGAAAGGACATCCACAAAAAGAACACAAGTAGCTCAGAGTGCCATGCCATGTTGTAAAATAGAAGTCCTAGGCGAAATATAGGAACATTCCAGAAAGATTAAAAGAAAATGTAATAATGAATGTAGAACCATATTTTCTGAAAGAGATTCAGAACCATGTTTCAAATATCGAGTGGAGTAGCCAAATGTGTTTGTAACCAAAAAGATAAATTGTGATCATAGTTTATCTTTGAAAAAATTATTAAATTACCCCCTCAATTAACACAAACCAAATAAATCACCCCTTGAGTCCCATTGAGCGGTTTCTCTGAGAGGTTTTGCCTAAGCGGCGAGACAGAAAAGTCCCCACTATGCTGGTCATTATGCCGAACACTTTGCACATGCACCCATTCAGAAGTCGGTGTTGCGTACCAAGATTGATTGGTCGTAGCAGCCGAAGGCGATGAGTAGGCCGTGGTTGTCATCTGGCAACAATGTCGAGATCTCGCGGGAGGTGTGGCAGGGGGTGAAGACGGTGTACCGAGAGACGGTCCCAACAAATTTGGGGCCTAGGGCAAAATAAAATTGATAGTTTTATACCAAACTTTTATACTTATTTATTTTTATTTTAATCTTATACAATATTAAGGAGTATAATTTTAGTTTTAGTTGGTAAAGTTAATCACATAATTTAGTTGGTATAGTTAACATGTGTTCTTTGTTGTGAGTTGTAATGTTTATGACCAGTCACTTTGTTTATGCTAAATTCAAATTAAATGATGTGACATAAGTTATCTTTGAATTATTTTTGTGACAATTGAAAAAATTGCATAGTGCACACCTATGTCGTTATATGTGTGTGCATATGTCCATGTATGGTTTATTTTCATTAAATATCATGTGAGAGATTTCTATAGAATAAGGTCCAACTAATATTTTTAATAGTGATTTCTAGTGTATTACTAGGTGTGCATATTTCTAGAACCTAAAAATTGTACCAATTGCAAATGTGCTTCAAGTTAGATACAATAATAAATTTATCTTATGCATGGTATTGAAAATAGTCAGCGACGAATATAACATATCACCAATTTAGCTATGCTTACATACAATTTATTGACTTGGTATGCTCATCTGGACATCTGGTTTCATCTAGTCTATACAAAGAGCTCATGCCAATTTCTAAAATGAAAGGTTTTGTACAGATTAAACTTATAATCTATCTATCGAAGAGAAGCTAGGATGCTAACTAAGCCAATTGTCACCTATCGGATGATGGAAATATGCCCTAGAGACAATAATAAAGTGTTATTATTTTATATTTACTTATTCGTGATAAAGGTTTATTATTCATGCTAAAATTTTATTGACCGGAAACTTATGTGAATACATAAACAAATATTGTGTCCCTAGTAATCCTCTACTAGACTAGCTCGTTGATCAAAGATAGTTAAGGTTTCCTAACCATAGACATGAGTTGTCATTTGATGACGGGATCACATCATTAGGAGAATGATATGATGGACAAGACCCATCCATTAGCTTAGCATTTGATCGTACAGTTTATTGCTACTGCTTTCTTGTATATCAAATACATGTTCCTTTGACTATGACATCATGCAACTCCCGGATACCGGAGGAATGCCTTGTGTGCTATCAAACGTCACAACGTAACTGGGTGACCATAAAGATGCTCTATGGGTATCTCCGAAGATGTTTGTTGAGTTGGCATGGATCAAGATTAGGATTTGTCACTTCGAGTATCTGAGAGGTATCTCTGGGCCCTCTCGGTAATACATATCATAAGAAGCCTTGCAAGCAAAGTGACGAATGAGTTAGTTGCAAGATGATGTATTACAAAACGAGTAAAGAGACTTGCCGGTAACGAGATTGAACTAGGTAGAGAGATGCCGACGATCGAATCTCGGGCAAGTAACATACCGGCAGACGAAGGGAATTACGTATGTTGTCATAACGGCTCAACCGATAAAGATCTTTGTAGAATATGTAGGAACCAATATGGCCATCCAGGTTCCGCTATTATTTATTGACCAGAGAGGTGTCTTGGTCATGTCTACATAGTTCTCAAAGCCATATGGAAGATATGGATCGACTCGAGCGATTGTTTTTGGCAGAACTCTCTGTGGAGACTAGTGACACTGAAAACTGATGGATGTATTGCTGCAGGCAGGTCTCATGCCTGTTGAAACTTTATTGCTTTTGATCTGGTGTTTACATTGTGGGGTTACATGAGTATATAAAGGAGCTAAACAGCCCAAGAGCTAACCTAGTCGGTTCCTACCTGATCCGTTATTATGCTCATTGGAGCAAGGCCATCCATGCACTCCAAGAATGCCTCCACGCATGCTAAAGTCTTGGTCCATTATTATGCTCATCGGAGCAAGGCCATCCATGCATTCCAAGAATGTTTTGAACAACTAGGTGTAGCCATCGATATCTCCGGCTTGTACAAGACCGCAACCGAACTACAACGACTGGCTGTGGTTATTGATTCATATGAATGGAGCACATGGCATCTTGTACATATCCATGAGATATGTTGCATCAAAAGAAATGCAGTCATGAAAGTGCTTATAGGCTCTCCGAGCTAGACCATCCACCCAATACATGTTCTTCATGCGGTCCTCATCATGATTAATTTTGTAAAAAAAATAAGGATCTTCCTTCTATTTCTCTTTGAAGTAGGCAATTGTGTCTTCTATGTCTGCTAACTTACTCTCTCTGTGGTATCTTGCCTTCAAATTTGTGACATCTACAGGTAGGTGTAGGTAGGGCA
This sequence comes from Triticum dicoccoides, assembly GCF_002162155.2. Classification (NCBI taxonomy): domain Eukaryota; kingdom Viridiplantae; phylum Streptophyta; class Magnoliopsida; order Poales; family Poaceae; genus Triticum; species Triticum dicoccoides. Next base: position 696,828,188 of record NC_041391.1, on the reverse strand, counting down.
GGCTGCTCAGCTTTCCCGTTTTGTTGTGGATAAGATATAGTATCTGGACCATTCTCGCAGTGTTGACATTGCAATCATGCAGCAATTTTATAAACTACTTCTCCTGGGGGTTGAATCCTTGGTGGGCGCTCAGAAATTTTACCAGATCAAACTTCTTAATCATGTCATGATTGTGTTCATCGACAAACTCTCTGACCACCCACCAAGCTCCTTCCACATTGAGCCTCATTCTGGCAGGGCATTCCGTCTTCAAAAGGATGCCTCTTTTGCAATCTGGGACGACTGGCCCATCACCCATATATACCTTTCTTATTCCTTCTTGCCTTGTGGCATCTTAGCTCACCTCTTTTGTACTTCCCGGTTGTTTCTAGTCTCCTACGGTATTATGTGTTTACCGTGAAGCCATTGGACTTTGCATAACTTTGATAACATTTCTTGGCATCCTCAAATGAATTAAAATTCCAGGCCAATGTAGGGTGGTTTAGTTGGTATCATTTCTGACCATTGCTCTTCTTCTTCCTATTCACTCTCCTCATCTATTTTGTGATGCACCTCTGTATTGATGGTTGTTTCATCTGTTTCCACTTTGCTCGTGCTTCGGCAGACAACCGTGTTGGTTGTCATGTCTGCAACGATAGCAAGTGCACTTCAAGGACCCCAGCGTGATCAAGACAAACTCCAGCGAAAGCTTGGCGTGCACTTCAAGGATTGTTACGGTTGCCGGCGTAAATATTCCCTATTGGTAATCGACCATATGTAACCTTAGATGCACCCGGTGCCTATATAAACCGTGTGGTTAGCCCGTAGAGGGACAAGTTCACAAGTACGATCACCTCCATTAGGGTTTTGTACAAAACATATGATCTTGAGGTAGATCAAGTATGTACATGATACATCATCATCAATAGAATCAAAGTAGGATGTAGGGTTTTACCTCTTCGAGAGGGCCCGAACCTGGATAAACTATTGTCTCCTTTATCTCTTAATTACCCATTGATCCGAGATCCACAACTTGGGCCTCCTACCCGAAATCCGCCGATTTTAGTACCGACACTCGTGTGAGATAACGAGGGAGGAGGAGGGGCTGCGATGAAGATGGCGAGTGCGAGAACTTGCCGGTTCAAAGGACTCGGGGGCTCGGATGGCTATAGAATGACGAGGATGGGAGGAAGAAGAAGGATGAGGAGGAGCCAATCTCGATCTCCAGGCTTTTATAGGCTGGGACTCATGGCAAAGCGCACCTCCACTCGACGCCGAGCAATCAATGCACATGATGGGCCTTCAGGTTTCTCGATGTAAACTCAAATGCCTACTGGATGCGTCGATTCACAAAGTGGAGTTTAATGGTTGCCTCGGACGAAGACGAAGAGAGAGACGGACATTAGTGTATGTTCAGAGGGAACGCTTCTGCATGATTACATTTCAATAGAGTGGTGAGAGCTGCAGCTGTAGATCTATGTACATACCAACATATGTATGGTGCCTAGGAGGTGCACGATGAAATGTCCACACTGTAGATAGATGAGTAGATAGATGAAAGGGAAGAGAAATATTTCCCTGTGGGCCGAAGACCGCTCAAACCTGTATGATGTGTCTGGTTCTGGTCAAAACTATGTCCATGAAACCACCTGAAACGGTATGAGAGACTAAACCTATCCGGTTTTAAACTTTAAGGACTAATATTTACTGGTTTTCAAACCAAGGGATCATTTATGTATTTTCAAAAGAGTTGAGGGACAAAAAAACCTTTCCCTTTTAAGTAGGGCGACATTACAAGGTTTAGACATGTTGCACTAGTTTTCTTTTTTGCTGAAGTCAAATAAACAAATCTTTTTTTGCAGAAAATTCATCGAAAGTATAAAGCATCCCAAACATAATAAAATTACATAGAGATTCCAAGATCACCGAACAACCACTACTGCCATCAGAACGAGCCTTTGACGCGCCGATGTCGCTACTCCCTTACCGGAGCCGGCTTGACCTTCTCGACGACAGCCTGAAAGTTTTCGTGCACGTGCCCCTATGGACCAGCGCCCTGGAGCTACAGTCGTCGCTGTTGAACCCTAAACAAATTTTTAATGTTAGAATTTTAAATACTACGATTTGATAGCAAGTACGACACAAGGAAAGAGCACAACAACCGTGACATGCACATGAGTTCAAGGATAGAACAATTTTTTATGCTTCGTACACTCTCGAATACTCTTTTTGTTACACCTAAAAATACAAGTTTTTGTACATTTAGAAACATCTATCAAGTTATTTGCTAGTTTTATGCACTCTAGATGGCTCTAAACGTTCCCAAGTTTAGCGCAAATCTAAGGATAGTATTTATAAACAAACACATGATATAATAATAATATATTAACAACATAGACTAATTTTGCAGAGTATGACAACATCTTCTCTGGAAAATGGAAGATGACTAGTCTTAAACAGAATCTACGAAAGTAATGTGGGCAAATGAGACCTTGCGAACATATGGACTACTTAAGATTTTCGAAGCCATCCAAGACCTTGCGAACATATGGACTACTTAAGATTTTTCGAAGCCATCCAAGACCACAGGTAGAAATGTGGGCAAATGAGTCATCAGGTCGCTCCTGTTACAGTCGATCGAATCTCAAGCGGCAAGATCAAAACAGAAAACAGTCTGCTCGTCGACGTGGCCAGGACGAGCTGCAGCAGCTGCGAGCCGCCCAACTGTTCCAGGTACGGCGCCACCGGCCCCAGCTTCAGGTACCTGTCCACCAGGCACAGCAAAATAGCCTGCAATAATATATGCAGCAGCACAGGGTTACCCCAAGGATGATATGATTCAGCAAGAACATTCTGCAGGAATTTTTATTATAGTCGAGTTTCAGTGCTCTTCTTATTGGTTTTCCAACTAATCAGAAGGCGGGCATCTGTTTGACAATCTGTGTGCTGAGAAGACGGGCATGGCAGATGCAGACTAGGCTCAGGGTTCATGATAGGCACATAGGGTGCAGTACAGTCTGCACACACACAAGTGTTGTTACACTTTCCGTGAACAAATTCAGAGCTCCGGGCAGGTTTAGATTCTTGCAGAGCAGCACAATGTACTATACATGTTGTGATTCGTGCAAGCAAGGCCTCGACGGTTGCAAGATGATCTGGGTTATCGTGTTAAGTTTTCATCTTCTGATGGTTCCATGAAATTTTGCTTTCCAGTATTCAAGAATTTCTGGGGATATCAAAGCAAAGGAGCGGTGTTTGCCGGAAAATAGAAGATGATCTAAACAAAATCTACAAAAGCCAGTGGGAATGAACGAAAACATACGGGCTGTGGTTTTCCAAGGCGTCCAAAACCGCAGGTAGAAATGTTGATGTTACGCAATTCTGGGTCCGCTATCATCAGAGCTTTCGACTCACATGCGTCAACCAGGCCCAACCGGAGAGCAACACCGACTTATGAGAGGCCTTGAACCCTCTCCCCCCAAAAGACTAGCATGTTAGGAGGGGACACCTCCACTTTTATAAATCGTGTTATGTCTCCTCCCACAATCAATATGGGACTAAACCCAACAGTTGACAGTCACATCACAAGCTGCAAAACAGAGAAAGGAAAAAGTTGTGCAGTCGATCGAATCTCAAGCTGACATCAAACAAAAAAAAGCGAAGTTAACTTTTGTTTTTTGAGAAACAATGAAGTTTTTTGGTAACTTTCGGTGAACCAAATTCTGTCTTTCAGACAGGTCTTTTTTCTTTTAGAAAAGGAGGATGACCCCGGCCTCTGCATCTGGGAGATGCATACGGCCACTTTATTGATTATTCTCAAGGACCTTACAAAGTATTACAATAATATGCCTGAATCCGCCAACTTGGCAACATATGCCACTACTCCTATCCAAAAGATGCAGGGGTGCTACCTGGGCCACATACCCAGACTACTCACCTAATCCTATCATCAAAAGCCAGAAGCCCCAGCCGAGCCACATACCGGGTCTGGGGCATAAACTGGTCTGACGCACTCACATGTGTCGTCGCCGCCATCTTCCACAGGTCCGTCTTCAGAGCAGATATTGAGGCTTCTACCTTGTCAGGTCACTCCGTCATCGACGCCACCTTGACGCCAGACAACTACCTCCACCTGCACGAGTCCATCACCGCGCATCGGATGCCGAGTCTCCACTGCACCACGCCGTCGAGATCCGCCGTCATCAATGTGAAGGATGAAGCACCGCTCCACCAAAAAGGCGCCCGCTGGTCCCTCAGTCCCGTGTACGCCTCCAAGAATGATGCCCCCAAGGAGGAAACGACACCAACGCACCGCCGTCATCCGATCAACTGATCTAGGGTTTCCCCCGGAGGTAGCGGATAGAGGTCTAGAGCTTCTCCACGGCGATGCCTTCAAGAAGGTAATGACACAACAGGGTGCCACCAACGCCGGTCATGGCATCAAGCCGAGCACAAGGTTTTCACCCGGATCCGCTCGAAGAACCTCCATCACGTAATGTGTGCACGGGTCGCCGCCGATCTGAGCCGCCGCACAACAAGCAGGCCGCACCAGCCAGATCAGATCTGTCCGGAGGGCACAACCCGCATGGTGCCGACCCAACCACTAGGCCCTCCATGCCGCCACCGCCGATCCGAGGTCAGATGGTGTGTCGCCGCAGACCCGACCGCCGCCGCCGAACGCCGCCACGCAGCCCGAGGCAGAGCCGGCTGCCGCACCCCACCGTCGCCGCCCTTGGCCGAGGCAGCCGCCGGGCCGCCGCCGGAAGGCAGGCCCGCCGCGCCGCCAGGCCAGATCGTCCCTTGGCCAGGGCAGCCGCCGCGCCGCCAGGCCAGATCGGCCGCGCCACCCATGCCGCGGGGCGCCGCAACACCCCCACGGCGCAGGCAAGAGGGAGGACCCCCGCCACCGCCGTCAGCCCCGGGCCATCGCCGGCGGCGTCCTTCGGCGGCGGCGGAGGGAGGGGAGGAAGGGAGGGGAGGGGACCCCCGGCGGCTAGGGATCGAGATCCTGTCCGAGTCGCCCGAGCGGGGGCGACGCGGGTTTAAATTCTAGAAATGTTTAGATGTGATTCATGTGTGTGAGAACCTTGCAAGACGACCTAGGACCTGGCTTACTAAGTTAAGCTTGAATCTTCTATTTGCTTCCCTGAACTCTCGCTTTCAGGATACAGACCTCAGGAAAGATGAAAGAAAAGGGAATATTTTAACAACTGCACGCTGAACTTTTTGAATACAAGATAAACATTTTGCAGATCCATCTTGAATACTTTTCAAATATATGTTGAATACTTTTTAATGAGCGTTAAATATTTTTGAAATACACAATGAATGATTTAAAAATACATGTTGAATATTTTTGAAATACACGTCGAATATTTTTGAAATACATGGCATACATTTTTTTAAATACGCGGTGAACAATTTTTAAATAAGTTGATTTTTTTAATACATGGTGAACATTTTTTAAATAAACGATGATCATTTTCTAAACACATGAATCATTTTTTAAATTCAAGGTGAACATTTTTCAAACACACGATGATATTTTTTAATACATGTTGAACTATTACAAGTACATGCTTGACATCTTCTCTTCCTAAATAGCTACAACACACTATCTATTTTTCTAGCCATGCAACCATGTCGCATAAGCAAGCCATAAATTACATTTTTTTATATTACTCTATGCAAGCAATGTTGCCACATCATCAATTCATGCATGTAAATAATTAATATCTTTGTGCATTAGAGTTTATCCTTCACATTTTGTTAGAAACTAGAAGGGTTCTGCGTGTTTTGTTGGGCTGTTCGTGTTGTTGGGATTTCATAAATTTAATATTTGGTTTGGCGCGTGAGGGAGGATGATGGTGCATATTTTCTTTTTTATAATGCGGTGTTTTGATGGGCTCTTCCTGGATAATGACCCCACATGTATTTGGGAAAGTTTCTTGCACTGGTGATCACATCTACTATATTGATGCTACAATGTCGCATGTTGATGATTCTTTTTTGCGAGGTGATGAGAGGTGCACAGGATTCATGTGATTTTTTAGGCTGGTTGTTGCCGATTGATTTGTGAAATCATGGAAATAATAGACTCGGTCAAAATCATGAATCGGATCCAGAATTGGACACCTCAATTGATATCGTTGACCCAATCAAAATCATGAACTAGGTTTAAAATTAAACACCTCAATTGAATAAAAATCATGAACCAGATCACAACCAAGTCATCCCTTATGCCGACTGATCTCCCTATTATTAGAATTCCTTCCTTATGTTGGATAATATATTTATTTCTTGACCGACATGCAGTTATGGATGACACCCACAGGGTTTGGGTAGAGCTGGAGTTACCCCCATACCCTTATATCCATCCCCCTGAGCTTACCCATCACTCCTATACCCGTCAACGGGTACAATTTTTTCTCATACTCATTACCCGATAGAGTAGACGGGTACCCGCGGATAAAATTACCCATGTTTGCAAAACATCAATTTGAACAACTCATACTCATAAACAACAATATATACTCATAATTTATAACAAAAGATTATAACAACAACACATACTTATAAACAACAAAACATCATAAACAACAACACATTTAATTAAAAAAATCACTTCTCGTAAACAACAGCACATAAAAAAGCATCACATAGTCATAAACAACAACATAGTTATACATCTTGATTTCACAAATTCACGAAAAGTTTAGTCTGTAGAGATAATTTTGAGTTCACATATATTTTGTATGGGTACATGGGTATGGGTTTTACGTTCCCATACCCGTACCCACTCTACCCGATGGGTTACAAAATTTTCTATTTATACACCCATGGGTAACTTTTTATCCCATCCCCTTACCCTAATAGGAGTTACCTGCCGGATACGTGGGTAATGGGTACCCATATTGCCATCCATACTACTGCAGGTTGGAGATGAGACATACTAATATGACCTTCCTTTAGTCCAATTTTGGAAGGCGCTTCGTCCAATCAAGTGGCGCGATAATTAGATGTGAGTTATTTCGTCTGTGTTTATCAGCCATGTAAAAAAAGAGGACTTGTCATCTGAGGATGCCCGTAATGTGTACTATCATGCATGATACCTCTGCAATGCATAATAGTATTATAGACTAGTGACTAGGTCAAATCAATTAAAGTGGCATTTGAATAATCACATATGGAATTTGAATTTGAATCTTGTATTCAAGCCAACTCCATTTAATTTGTTGCTAGCTGCATTAGCCCAAATCACAGCATATTGCCATGTCACATTCATGCATCATATTGTTGCATTGCATTGATTGTGTTCCCTCTTGTTTGCCGGTATCTGTCCCCTCTCAGTGGACGTAGTTCCGACGATGAGTTCGATGACAATGATGAAGATCTATACTATCTTCAGAAGTGCCAGGCAAGAAAACCCCCATTGAACATTCCGATACAATCCCACTCTCTCGCTCTTGCTCTCTTTTACTGCATTAGGACAACAACGTGTCAACTGTTACATGTTGCGGTAGTTGAACCCCTTTCCTCTGCATGACCTACCTTTGCCATAGTAAATAGTTGAAACCCATTAGCATGAGTAGGATTTGTTTGAGCCATGATGTGCCTACTCATTCATGCTTGCTTGTTATGCCTGCTATGCTTAGAGTTGTGTCAGGTCTGATTCATCTGGGATGGATTGGAATGGTGTGATCATGTCCTACTGTTGAGAGCTAAGTGTGTGAATATGATTTGGTAAAGGTATCGATGAGAGGCCATGTAGGAGTACATGGTGAGTTGTTTCATTGGAACCGTCCTTAGGAACTGAGATCTGTATGTGTGATTTAAGATCAGCTACTACCACGCGTTGGGCCCGAAACCAATGGACCCTCTCGACTTATTAACCGCCCTTCCATGAGTTGCAAGTAGTTTCTGGTGTTTGTAGTATACTGGAGGCCGTGCGCAGCGCTGACCCTGTGGGTGGGCTGTGATGCGGCAGGTACGTGGCCCGGTGTACAGAGTCGCCCGTGTGGTGACTCGGGAACCCTGTACACATCATTTGGGGCCGTGGAGGAAACCCCGGCCGGATCTCCCTGCAGATGGAACCCGAATAGGCGATAAACCTGGACTAGAGACTTGTGTGGTTAGTCAGGTCGTGTCTACTACCCTCGCTGGGCTTCCGTTTGAAGGTTGCCGAGTACATGTCGTGTAAGCGGCGATAAGTGGTGTAAGCGTGTGTGAAGAAGTACATCCCTGCAGGGTTATCAAACTATTCGAATAGCTGCGTCCGTGGTAAAGGACTACTTGGTTGCTTATGCAGTTCATAAACAAGTGAAAGTGGATACTCTAAAATGCGCAAGATAAACGTGTGTGCTATGGATGGCCTTCTCGTAGGAAGACGGGAGCGGATCCATAGTGGTGTATTGATATGGTGAATATGTGGACTCGTGTGTGCCACCTCAAAAGAGTTACCAGCAGTCATAGTACAGGATAGCCACTGAGTCAAAGTTGGCTTGCTGAAGTTAAACTCCACCATCCCTTTGTTGATACTGATGCATAAGTAGATAGTTCTGATGTAAGTCTTGCTGGGTACATTTGTACTCACGTTTGCTTAATTTATATTTTGCAGAGACACTTCAGTCTCACTAGTAGTTCCGTGTGGAGTTTGACGTTTAGCTTGTTATCTCAGCTACGATCTTGTACCCTTGGGAGGGTCTTGTAGATAGTCAGGCTTCACAACCTTTTTCATTTGTAATTGTATGTACTCAGACATGTTATGCTTCCATTGCATGTATGCTTTGTATATTGGGTCATGGGACCCATGTTTGTAATATCTGGCTTCTCGGAGCCTAATGAATAAATACTTTGAGTTATAGAGTTTTGTTGTGATGCCATGTTGTATTTGCACATATCGAGCATATTGTGTGTATGATTTTGAAATGCTTCGTATGTGTGAGATCCGACAACCTAATTGTTTATCCTAGCCTCTCTTAGATGACCTTATTTATTTTCATGTAAGACATATAATATTGTAGTATTTATTATGATATGGTCTCATGATATGATACTCAACCATCTCTTTGTTCATTTAGTTCTATGTCATCTCACACAAATTGTCTAGTTGGCATGCATGATACTAGCTACTATGATATTTTCGCTACAAGCAGCCTACCCCGAATAGCGAATGTGAAGTCCAATGATAGTGATAGGGCGCAGTGTAATAGTTTGGTTATGGTGATTTATGATATGGGCTTATAGTAAACTGAAAGGAAGAAGCAGGATTAACCAAATAACTATATAAGACTGCCGATATATCTTCAGAACAAAAGGTATAATATAAAAATGTTGCTCGCACATGCGTATGCCACAAAGAAAGGCGGATGCAGGTGTCAGATTACATAGTTGCCCCTTGTGCTACAAGATACCATATGGGGTATTGTACTCTTTCTCTTTAGAAGAACCCTAAAAGAATACTCTTCGGCAAGAATTATCCTGCCACAATATTCTCCATATCGACTACTCTTTGTCAGGTGACACAACACGGCCGGGTGCAATGAACCGTGTGTCGGGCATTTCCTTGACTGCAAGATGCCCTTCGTAATCAGCGTGCCCCCGACGCGTGCTCATTCTTCAGGCAACTTGATGATACCTTCTGTGTGGGGCATGTAATGGGGCGAACGAGACATCTGGCACAACTTGTACTTCCGCCGCCCTTTTTACTTCGCATATAAGATTTGTCTGAAGTCAAACTTTGTAAAGTTTTATCATATTTAAATTTTGAAATATCAATATCTATAATACTAAAGTTATAGAATATGAAACGTAAATTCATGATGCATCTAATGATGTTGATTACATATTTTGAATGTTGAACTATTTCTCTATAAAGTTAGTTGAGATTTATGAAGTTTGACTTCAAACACATTTTATATGCGAAGTAAAAAGGACCAGAGAAAGTATATTGTTTCCTATAGACCAAAGAGCAGCTTGCCAATAATTGCCATGACCGTGCATGTCTTCAATAAAAATGATGAGTGCCACCGTACCCATCAATACATCATTTTCCAACTTGCCAACGCATATATGCATATGCTCTCGACCGGAATAACTTTAGCAAAGGGGTAGGCGACGTATCACTTTCCATTGCTCTAATCTTTCTGACTTTTCTTGATGCTTCGTGCTGCTTGTGGCTTTATCAGCTCGCATCGTCCTCATCGAGATTCATAGCTCCACCATGCAGAGGAGGAGAAAAAAAATTATACTCCTCTGCACCGCGAACTCTTATATTTACTCCGCTGCTCACTTGCCCAAGTAAAAAAATGCCTTCACTCCTATATTGTGTGAAGACGGAGAAAAAAGAAGTGTGCAAGCTCGAGAAGTCAATAGAGAAAAACAACAATGTAGGCAATGAAGACATAGAGAATGACAAGTGCACGTTTTAAATATGATCAATAGCAGAGCTCGCGTAATTACTCCATTTCCCTTTGTCTGCTTTCTTGAAAAGTAATGATATGAGATGTGTGAGAGAAGGATATTTATTTTTGTGATATAGGCCTACGGAGCTGTGACCTAGACAGGACGCTGTCAACTGTTTACCCTCAGCTATCGTCATGGTTCGGCTGAACTAAAGCAAAAACTCTATAAGAATCTTGCAGCTAGTGCGTACCCCATTTGTCGATCCTGTTCCTGCACTTCTATCCACACACTGAGCACAAACCAAGCACACACCAAGCACATCTGAGCACAAACCAAGCACAAACCAAACTCTATAAGAATCTTGCAGCTAGTGCGTACTCTGAGCACACACCAAGCACAAACCAAGAGGAATAGAGAAATCAATGGAGGTGGTGAGTGCTTCACAGGGCGTGTTAGGTCCCCTGCTGGGGAAGCTCGCTGGTTTGCTTGAAGGTGAGTGTGCCCGCCTCAAAGGCGTCCGCCGCGAGATCCGCTCGCTCAAAGCTGAGCTGACTGGCATGCATGGCGCCGTCCACAAGTACACTATGCTGCAAGATCCCGACATCCAGGTGAAGGACTGGATATCACTCGTGAGGGAGCTGGCCTACGACATCGAGGATGTCATCGACAAGTTCATCCACCAGCTCGGTAATGGCGGCCAACACCACGGTGGATTCAAGGAGTTCTTCCACAAGACTGCTCGACGTCTCAAGACTCTCGGCTCTCGCCGTGGAATCGCCAGCCAAATCGATGATCTGAAAATTCGTCTCAAGGAGGTAAAAGAGTTGAAGACTAGTTACAAGCTGGATGGTATTCCCTATGAACATTCAGCTGTGGATCCCCGCTTGTCCGCTCTTTTTGTTGAGGAAGCACATCTTGTGGGCATTGATGGTCCAAGAGATGATCTTGTTACCTGGATGCTGGAAGATGAAAATAGCTCGACCAAGGATCGCAAAGTGTTGTCCATTGTTGGCTTTGGTGGATTGGGAAAAACCACACTGGCAAGGGAGGTCTATCGCAAGATCCAAGGACATTTTGATTGTCAGGCTTTTGTCTCTGTCTCGCAAAAGCCTAATGTAAAGAAAATGATGACGGATTTGATCTCCCAGATGCCTTGCAAGGAAGATTTTGTGAAAGGAATCGACACCTGGGATGAAACGATATGTATTGCGAAGCTAAAAGAGCTCTTAAAAGATAAGAGGTAATTTCATCCCCCCCCCCCACCCCCACCACCACCACATATTTTTTAGTTTTTTATTACAAGCTTGACTATACTGCAGTGAAATACAATCAAATTGTAAACAAATATGTATCGAGGTTAAAGATTAGTGATGTACTCAAACGATTCAAAATATTATCCTCAACCTTTAAAGCATGAATAACATACATGTAGGCTGTTGACACATGAGTACACGATATTAAAATTGACTTCTAAGTATGACACCACACACATTACATATTCAAACAAATATTATGGACGGAAATACTCAAACAAGTATTTGAAATGACGTGTATATGAACATGGGCAAACATTGTTAAAGTGAGTTTTTTTTTGAACTTAAGTTGGTTAGTTTGGTATTGCATCTATGTCCGAAGTCAAGTAAGCAAAGTACACATGGCAACATATGTAATAAGCACATGGTATACCCGCAAAAAAAAGCACATGGTGGACCTTAAATAACTTGTTGAGTACTTGCAGCTTACACGATGCTTAGAGTATCTTGGTTTATTTTGATTTTTGATTCTTGTTTATTACCATCCCCTTGGGAGTTTGTAGTGTTTTTCCTGCGTGTATTATGCTTGAATTCCTTATACATGATATTGGTATCTTTATGTTCTATATTTGAGCTCTTTTTCATAGTGGTTAACAATATGTACTTATATCCATTAGGTATCTCGTCGTTATTGATGATATATGGTCGATATCAGCATGGGATGCTATTAAGTATGCTTTCCCAGAGAATGATTTTTGTAGCAGAATTATTGCTACTACACGCGATGTTGATGTAGCAAGATCATGTTGTCAAGGTGGTAATTGTCGCATGTATGAAATGGAAGTCCTGAGTGATCTCCACTCCAAAAGATTGTTTTTCAAAAGAATATTTGGTTCCGAGGACTGTTGCCCTGATGTGCTAAAACAAATTTCAAATAAAATACTGAAGAAATGTGGAGGCCTACCATTGGCAATTATCAGCATATCAAGTTTACTGGCAAACAGACCGGTGGTCAAAGATGAGTGGGAGAGAGTTGGAAGGTCCATTAGTTCTGCATTGGACAAAAACCGAAGCTTAGAAGGAATGAATAGTATACTATCCCTTAGCTACAATGACCTTCCACCTAATCTGAAGACCTGCTTGTTATATCTATGTATATATCCTGAGGATTATGTGATTGAGAGAGATACTTTAGTGAGGCGATGGATAGCAGAAGGCTTTATCTCCGAAGAGCGTGGACAGAGCAAACAAGAGGTTGCCGAGAACCATTTCTATGAGCTAATAAACAAAAGTATGATCCAACCGGTGGAAGTTGGCTATGATGGAAAGGCTCGTGCTTGTAAAGTCCATGATATGATGCTTGAGCTCCTTATTTCAAAATCTGTTGAAAATAATTTCATCTCTTTGGCAGGCCACCGACAAACTGATTTGGCAAAGTATGATGGTTTTATTCGACGACTATCAGTCCACCATATTGACCTAGAGCTTGCATCTATATTGGCAAATGAAGAACTAAGCCATGTACGATCTCTAACAGTGATGGCTTCAACTTGCATCAAACACTTGCCTGGGCTTGTTTGTTTTGAAGCTTTGCGTGTCCTGGAATTTCAAGATTGTCAGAACCTGCATGAGTATGATATGAATGGCATAGATAAACTATTTCAGTTGAAGTACCTGAGCTTCAGGGGCACTGACATGTTGAAGCTACCATCAGGAGTTGTGAGGCTTTATGGTCTAGAGACATTGGACCTTAGAAATACACATATAGAAGAATTGCCCACTGGAATTATTCAACTTGTTAAGCTACAAAATCTACTCATTGCAAGATATCCATATTCCCGTTTTGCTCACGGTGAAACAAAGATACCAAATGGGATTGGAACTATGAAGAATTTACAGGTGATCTCGGGCTTTAATATTATCAAGAGTTCATTATGTGCAGTTGAGGAACTGGGGAATCTGACCGGTTTGAAAGTCCTCCATCTACAGTTGGACGGTGGAGGATCTCAGGAATACAGGAGACATGAAGAGATGTTACTCTCCTCGCTGTGCAAGCTTGGCACATGCAAACTTCAGTCTATATGGATACGCACTTCTGATTCAACACCCCTCCAGTTCATAGATTCCTGGTCCCCTCTGCCATATAACCTCCAAATGTTTCGGATGACCACTAACTACTATTTACCAAAGATGCCAAAGTGGATTGTACCAGCACTCACCAGTCTTGCATACCTGAACATTAATCTGATTGAAGCAACACAGGAGGATCTGCGGATACTCGGAGAGATGCCTGCCTTACTTTGTCTGAAGTTAGCAGTCAAAACTATCCAAAAAGAAAGGCTTACCGTACAAGGCGTTGCATTCCCATGTTTGAAGGAATTCTGTTGTGAAGATGCAATGTACTTGACGTTTGAAGAAGGGGCACTGCCAAAGCTGGAGAAGCTTGAGCTGCCGTTGTTTGTTTCAGTGGCAAAAGCCAATGGGTTCCTATTGGGTCTTGGCCACCTCCCATGTTTGAGAGATGCCAAATTTTACCTTTGCAATGATGTTGACACATCTTATGAAAGCTACTCTGTTGCAGTTGGTGCTATAAGGAAGGAGGCAAATAGCCATCCCAATCATCCCAGGTTATCTATCTAGGGCGAAATGGAAGAGAGAAGAGAGCTCCACCGACAATGAAGAGAGGTAGCTTTCAGAGAATTGTTATATCATGACATTTTGCTACCAACACAAATTTGTACAACACTTTCTGTATGCAACCTTTCGCATGCTTATATGTTCTCCCTTCATTTATTCAGGGGATCTTCTGTTAAACGCAGGTGCATGATGGTGTGCTGTTGGCTTGATTGGAACGTTATGGTGATGCCTGAACCCTGAAGACGTCACCGAAGAAGTGGTGTCAGTCGCTCTGCTACATGACACCGTTTGGTTTTCAGGAAATCTTGTATCAGAATTTGTTGCATTGATTAGTATTGTTAAAAACTACTCCCTCCGTGAACCAATATAAGAGCGTTTAGATCACCACTTTAGTTAACTAAACGCTCTTATATTAGTTGACAGAGGGAGTATTAAGTTCACCTCTAGGAGAAGTTTCCCTACTGTGTGTGTATTCATTGTTCTGTCACTCCAATACTCTGAACTCTTCTACTGTAGTTTGAAGTGCTGTACTCTAAACTGCTTCACCTAGCTGGTTTCCGTCTGATAGATTGATGTAAGCGGGGCGTGAGATTTGGGATATACAGTAAGGTAATGATTCAGTAGAAACTATCCAGCACTGAACTTCTGGCCAGCTGCATCAACTCGGCACTTGGCAACAGCCAGCCATTCACCCTCTTGCTCTGTTTCCTTCCTCTGCTGCCTAGTGGAAACAATCGACCATCTGCATGGATCTCATCACTCAAATAAGTACCTAGTCTGAAAATTTATAATCAAGCTGGTTGCAGTTTGATTATAGCTAGTACAAAGTTGAGGGTGCACAGGTAGCACAAGAAGAAGATGCAGCAGGGTGTTGAGGGTGCTACATGCCACTATTTGCTTTTCAGGGGATCTTGTATTATCAGAATTTGTTGCATCGATTGCTATTTTTAACAACTATAAGTTCACCTCTAGGTGAAGTTTAGCTGTTGTGTACGTACTCAAGTACGTACTTGTGTGTGCACCTCTAGGTTGATTGATCATGCATTCAGTTAAGTTGAAACAACTGGGTTGAGAGTTATGCTGTCAGGTTTCAGAGTTGTAACGTCGTTTCGCCACTTCTGTACTCTGAACAACTATACTCTGAACCAGGGGGAAAGGATATTTCGCCACTTCTGTATTCAGAGTTGTAACGTCGTTTCGCCACTTTTTGTGACCCACGAAATTTCGGATATCTCATGAAATATTTTGTTAACTTCACACCGAAACAGGTCCACAGATTGAAATGAAATATGACTGCAATTTCACTGAATTTTTGCTGTTAGCTAGTGAACTCAAGTAATTTACTAAACATAAAGCAGAGGACATTGCTATTTGATGCTTCGGCTACTGCAGAGAGGTTCAGACCAGCGATGTCAATCGTCACCTCATGAACAACTTGCTCACCTTCTCCACAAGGAACAGCTGTAGCCGCTGCTCACCTTCTCCACAAGGAACAACTTGCTGCAAGCAACTACTAGTACCAGTACTGTAGTCTGTAACTATGCTAGTATTTGAATAGATTGTGTGCTGGTGGCGGCAAGGTTGCTCACCTTCTCCGCCGTCGCTCCTTTCTGACGACGCCAGCACCATTCCACCAACTGGCTCCAGGCAAGCAGCGTCGCCGCCGGCACCGGCTGCCGCGCCGAGGGGCGACTTTGTGCTCGTCCCTGCCATCTTGTGCCGTCACCGGACTCGAATGTTCGAGGTTGTGCCACTGACGCCGCAGGATTTTCTTGCAACGGAGACTACGAGAATGTTCGAGGTTTATTCGATTTTCTTTGTCTTTTCATTCGTTTCTTTTGTTTTTCTCATACTTTTCAAACATTTCTAAATACATAGTATATTCCAAACTTATATCTAATTCAAAGAAATAAAAACCTAAAATTTGAAAAATGTGATGCAAATTTTTGTTAGTATAATTTATAAAAATAACTATAGCCTTCAAAAAAACTGTTCACGACATTTCAAAAATGTTTAAGTACAAATATATGTGAATTTTAAAAAAATATAATACAGTGCAATAAAATGTTCAAGTATTAAAAAAAAGTAATTTACCTTTTCACAAATGTACATTACATTTTAAAAAAAATCATGCATTTCAAAAATATGTTTTTGGCATTTCTAAAATAGATTTTATACAATGTAAAAGAAATTCTCACATAGTTTTAAAAAATTGAATCATTCAAATAACTATTTCCACTGGTATTTGAAAAATATGAAAATATATATTTTAAAAAAATGTTAATCATGTATTTAAAAAATGTAAACATGTACAAACAATCTTCCCGGCGTATAATAGAGAGGGAAATGTACGATCCGCATGAAAAAATTAGACATGTGTTAAAAAATAAAGAAATAAATAAAAAAATCTTCAAGAAAGTCATAGAAAAACAGAAGAAACCCTGAAGAAAACCGATGCAAAATAGTTAAAAAATAACAGAAAAGAAGTTGCGTGCAGCTACAGTATTGGGCCGACCCGGTAGCGCCTCGTGGTGTAGGCAAGACGTATTACATACACGAAGGGAAGAGCAACTAGTTGAGGAGCGCTTCTTCCGGAGCCTCGCCAACGATCACATGGGGTGGCTGCCGCCGCCACGTGTCGCGCTTTGAGCGCTCCTTCCGAATTTTGTTTTTCAATTTTTCCGAATGCGTTTTCGGCTTTTAAAATGTTTTTTTCATATTTTTCGACTTTTCGACAAAAAGAAAAAAATTAAAAAAATTGAGCGAAAAACCCATTTTTTGCTCCGTGAGAGGCATGGTTTTGCTTCCACGAGAGGCACGGTCACGCCTCTCGGAAACGATTTTTTTTATTTTTTTTCTTCCATGAGAGGCACAGTTATGCTTTCGCGAGAGGCAAGGCCTCTCGGAAACGAAAAAAACATTTTCTCTTTTTTATTTTCTTCCGTGAGAGACATGATTTTACTTCCACAAGAGTGAAAGAACATGCGGTGCCCCATGTTTGGTTTTGGTAATTGATGACAATCTCTATGGACTAATGGTTGTCTTGAGTTGTATTTGAAGGATTTGTCCATAGGCTTTTCTTGAAGTCCATGTGTTGGCTTCAAGGAGTTTTTGAATTGACCAAAGTGCTATTAAGGAATTATCCAAAGATTGGTCATGCGAGTGTTGAGCTTATTGCAAGCATGTCTTGAAGAAGAAGGTTGTGTGATCATTCATGTTTACCTTCAAGACATCATCCAAATGAAGAGAGTTGCAAAGATTCAAGGTTGATCAAGACTAAGTCAAGAGTGAATCAAGTTGATCAACTCACAAAGAATAGAAGATGTACCAAGAGGGATCAAGTGATCCCATGGTATGGTAAGCTTTGTCCATTACACTTTATGTACTAACCCATGGTCTATGTGAGAGTTGTATGTGGGGTTAGGTACGTATCCATGGGCTTGAGTCAATAGGAAGATATCATACAACCCATGGAAAGGATGACATCAAGTGGTGATCGTCATCAAGATTGCCGTGTGCAAGTTCAAGTGGAGCATCATGAAGAGATCAAGTGCTTGAATCTTGCCATCCATTGTGGTGTCAATGGACTTGTGAAGATGTGCCGAAGAGTGTCTCACCCATAGTGAACTATGGGGGATCAATCATCTAGTCTTCATCGAGCCAACGCAATCAAGAAAGGTGGTCCAACTTGAGGGAGTCAAGATCGTCTTCATCTAGCTCAAGTGGACCATGTGCAAGGCAAAAGGTTTTCCCTTGATAGGTTTTCTATTTTACCGGTCTTGTGGTGGTAGTTGGGAGACCGAGTTATAGGATCGTTTGCGGTACTATCAAGGTGTGCTCTCAAGTTGGTAGCTTGATCGTATCGTTAGTAGAGAGCTCAAACCATTGCATCCTTGCATCATGTTTCTTGGTTCTTGTTTGGTTATCTTTGTGAGTCTTAGAGCTTATGGTCATCTTGATGACAAGCTTGAGTTCATCGAAAACGGAGTTCGCATGCGTCTTCTATGATGTTTTCGGTGCTGGCGGTTTTACCGGTCTTATCCGATGAAGGGTTCTCACCATTTTCTTATGGGACTTTTCTAATTTGCTTATTCTTGATATTTCTATCAATATTGTGTTAGCCCATGTCGTTAGCTTTCCAACAAACTTGGTTTCGTTGAATTCGGAGTCCGTTTGCAAAAGTTGTGGCTGTTTTGATAAAGGCTGCAGCGGTACTACCGCGACTAGAGCGGATGTAATTTTTTACTACCGCTCCAGAGCGGTACTGCCGCTGCTCCTGAGCGGTAGTACCGCTCCAGAGCAGTACTACCGTGGCTCCTAAGCGGTAGTACCGCCCCGGACCAAAATCTCGTGTTTTCTCTCTCATTTGGGCTGTTTTGACCGTGCTAAGCGGTAGTACCGCTCCTCCAAGCGGTAGTACCGCTTGTGCACGACATGAGCACATAACGGTTGGATTTGGGAGGTCCTATAAAAGGGGGTCTTCTTCCCCAATAAACCTAATCCTTTGAGCTCGTGTTCTTCCCCCATTGTTGACCTTCTTCGAGCTTGCTAACTCTCAATCCCTCCATGGATTCTTGCTAGTTTTTGAGGGAAAAGAGAGAGGAGATCTAGATCCACATTTCCACCAATCACTTTCTCCTCTATGTGAGGGGAACCCCTTGGATCTTGATCTTGGAGTTCTTGGTGTTCTCCTTTTTGCTCTTCCTCTCATTTTCCTCCCTAGCATTAGTTGCTTCGGTGGGATTTGAGAGAGAAGGACTTGGGCACTCCGTGTGCCCTTGCCATTGCATTTGGTGCATCAGTTTGAGTTCTCCACGTGATACGTGGAAGTTATAAGTTGAGAAGCTTATTACTCTTGGGTGCTTGGTGCCCTTGAACTTGTTCCTCTTGGGTGCTTGGGCGCCCTAGACGATTGGTGGTGTTCGGAGCTCAATCATTATGGTGTAAAGCTCTGGGCAAGCGTCGGGGTCTCCAATTAGGTTGTGGAGATTGCCCCGAGCAATTTGACGGGTACCGGTGACCGCCCCCAAGGGTTGCCAAAGTGTACGGGTTCGGTGACCGCCCCCAAGGGTCGCCATTTGTACGGGT
The DNA here is from genome assembly GCF_002162155.2 of Triticum dicoccoides. Lineage (NCBI taxonomy): Eukaryota > Viridiplantae > Streptophyta > Magnoliopsida > Poales > Poaceae > Triticum > Triticum dicoccoides. Next base: position 696,808,827 of record NC_041391.1, on the reverse strand, counting down.
TCGGTGACCGCCCTCAAGGGTCCCTTAATGGAATCACGGCATCTTGCATTGTGCGAGGGCGTGAGGAGATTACGGTGGCCCTAGTGGCTTCTTGGGGAGCATTGTGCCTCCACACCGCTTCAAACGGAGATTAGCATCCGCAAGGGTGTGAACTTCGGGATACATCGTCGTCTCCGTGTGCCTCGGTTATCTCTTACCCGAGCCCCTTTACTTATGCACTTTACTTTGTGATAGCCATATTGTTCTTTGTCATATATCTTGCTATCTCATAGTTGCTTATCTTGCTTAGCATAAGTTGTTGGTGCACATAGGTGAGCCTAGTTGTTATAGGTTTTGTGCTTGACAAATTAACCGCTAGGTTTATTCCGCATTTGTTCAAGCCTCTACCGTAATTATTTTAAAACGCCTATTCACCCCACCCCCCTCTAGGCGACATCCACGATCTTTCAATTGGTATCAGAGCCTCGTCTCTCTTTATTTGGCTTTACCGCCTAGAGAGTAAAGATGTCGACTAGGGGATTAGGATTCTCTGACACTCTTAGTTTTAATGGCACAAATTTTGATGTTTGGGTAATTCACATGCTTAATCTCTTTAGGGTCATGGACCCAAATTTAGAGCGAATTGTAGATATGGGTTTTTCTCCTCCAAAGGATCCCCAAAGATTATCTTTAGAGGATGAGAAAAACTCTTATTTGAATGCTCAAGCTTCTAATGTGCTTTTCGATGCTTTGAGCAATGTAGCTATATTTGAACTCATGCTGTTCCGGGATGCTCATGAGTTGTGGACAAAGCTTCAAGATAAATATGGCGTGTCTAAGATTTGTGGGGATGATTGTTCTCCATCCACCTCCGGTCGTATAGTCTTCTCAACTTCTTCTACTTCACCTACATGTGGTTTGCCACAAGGTAATGATATGGTGAGTAGTGTTGGTCATTGCAATGGTGATAGTATGCTTATTGTGGATGATCCTTCATCACTATATTATTGCAATGCTCCTTTTTTGGGCTTTAACACTTCGAGCACTCCAAATTTTTCACATGCTTGTGTTGATAGTCCTTGCATATCATGTAGAAATTGCTTGACTAAATCGCATGATGATATGCTTGCTATGTCTTGTTGCCATGATAAAAATGCATCTGTGTCCTCGAATTATTGTGCTAACAATGTAGAGGAAACCGAACACTCCATGGAACAAGATGTGGTGTTTAATGGGGCCTCAAGGGATCCTACATCATCATCTATTGCTTTTTGCCTTATGGCTAAGGCATCAAAGGTATCTCCTACTTTGTACCCCAATATGTCTCTTGATGATGATGTTGATGCTAATGATGATGAGGATAATGATGAAGAGAATGATAATGTTGCCTCCTTAAAAACTAAGGGGGAGATGATTTTTAAAGCTCTTCATAAAAATAAAATTGCTCGTTCCAACTTCATGGAAATTATGTCCATTGCCATTGAGGGCAAGAAATATATTGAGGAGTTGGAATCTCATCTCGAGGAGCATGAGGTCACCATTGAGAAAATGGAAGCTCATGGGCATGATTACGCAAATGAGATCGCGGAGCTATCTCAAGCTTTTGAACATGAACAAACCACCTCTGAATCTCTTGAGGAGACTTTTGCTCTAGAATTATCTAGAGTGAGGGAATCTCATGATAGAGCTCTTGAGGTGGCCAACGATTTCAAAACAGAAAATGCTAAGCTTGAAGTTTCTCATGCTAGACTCCTTGAGGATTTTGAGCACCTCGAAAATGGCTCAAGGGTCATCCAGGGTGAGCTCATCAAACTCACCGAGTCTCATTCCCAACTTGAAGCTTCTTATATAAAAGAGCTTGCCATGTTGCCTTGTCCTCTTGTTGTTAACGATGATGCTTGTGCTACTAATTCTATTACTTGTGAAGCATCCATTTTAAAGGAGAATGTTGAGCTACGGGCTCAACTTGAGGTGCTATCTAGCAATTATGGGAAATTGGAAGAAAGTCATGAAAAGCTCTCAAGTTCTCATGATGATCTTCTAGTATCCCATAGTGTGCTAAATATAGCTCATGAGGCCATGATTGCTAAGGTAACATCTAGTGAGCCTCATGTGGATACTAGCACTACTTCTAGTCAAAATAGTATATTGCCATGTGCTAGTCCTTGTAATTCATCTACTCACAATGTTGGTACATCTTGTGATGAATTGCTTTCCTTGCCTTGTTGCTCTAACGATGAAGCTTATACTTCCTCTAGTACTTGTGTTGAGACTAACCATGTAGAGGAAATCAAAGAGCTCAAGGCCCAAGTCACTTCTTTGAAGAAAGACTTGGAAAAGTGTCATGAAGGGAAATCCACACTCAACAATATCTTGAGTGTGCAAAACTCCCCCAATGACAAAGGTGGACTTGGATTCAACTCCAATAAGAAGAAGAAGTCCAAGATGAACAAAAAGAAGGGCCAAGAACAAGTCAAGAATTCGGCCAAGATTGTTTGCTTCAAGTGCAAAGTAGAAGGGCATCATGTTAGATCTTGCCCATTGAAGAAGAAGGCCATTAGTGTCAAGCAACAAGGGAAGAGGGCACAAGTTCAATCACATGCTCAACCTCAAGTTGAAGAAAGGCCTCTTCCCAAGAAGACTCAAGTTAATGCTTCTCAAGTTGAGAAATCAAGTGAGAAGTGAAGAGTAGACGTTGCTACTTATGTCGTGAGAAAGGTCACGTCGCTTCTTCATGCACTAGTGGTGACTTATCCAACCCAATTATTATTGATGATATTTATTCTCTTGGTAAGGATAAGGTTGGCAATGTGTTTGCCAAGTTTGTTGGTACTCAAAGTGGTGTCAAGCAAAGAACCATTTGGGTAGCCAAACCTATTGTGACTAACCTCTTAGGACCCAACTTGGTTGGGGACCAGCAAGCTCAAACTTGATCAATAGGTGTTGTTGGAGGGCATTGGAGACTTGGCTACATTATGAAGAATTAAGGGGACTTCATCACTCTTATTGTCTCAAGCCAAGTCAATTGAATCATCAAGTTTATATCTTATATCCAATGTGCCTCCTTGCGGTAACTTGTACTTAAAATTGCTTACATTGAAAGTTACTTGACCCCTTGCATGTTTTGGTTTTGTTCCTTGCATGTGTTTGTATATGTTGTGATTCCAACTTGCTTATCTTGAGCAATCAAGTATGTGTGTGTTGGTTTGCACACCATGTACGTGTGTGTCGTGCGTTGAGCCTTTATGCTTCTTGTTTGTATCCTAGTTGGCTCGTGTGAGAGATTAATGGAACATCCCATTTTGGGGGAGTGATGTGCTTTGTGCACCTCACAATCCTATAAATGTGTGTACATGAGGAATACCATCTAGTATTGATATTACAATTATCTAGTCGCTAGGTGGTATATCTCTCATGAGAAATTCAAACTCTAAATAGTCCATTAATTATCTCTTGTTTGTTCCTCTTATTGCCTCTTGTTAAGTTCTTATTGGTATCACATTATGGGGGGGTAATATTCTAAGTGCATATTACAAGCCTAGAAAATGTGTACATTGAGATATTGTCACCTAGAATTGATATTGTAGATTATCTTGTTCCTAGGTGGCATGTTAGCTCTATAAGTTGCAATTTGCTTGTGTTTGTTGTGAAGATGATGTTGGATGTCCTTGTTATCTACCACCGGGAATTATTTCCAAATACTTCTTGTCTTTTGACAATTGGCAGTCACTTATGTGTGGTAGAATTTCTTGATCATCTTTACTTTGGCTTTTGTTTTTATTTGCCTTTTCTCTTGCCAAGGTTTGTGTCAACTCCCGGTGTCTTCCCTACCACTTGTGGATTTTGTTTATTTCTTGTTCTTGTATAGTGTTTTCTAGATATAGTGAAAGTAGTGATCCCACCTTGTGCATTTTGTATTCAAATGCAAATCCTATATAATGCACAACTCGTGGGGGAGCTATCCTATTTTCTTTAGAACACTCTTCTTGTGATCCTTATCAAGTGTGTTTTGGTGGAAGGCAAGCCATTTCTTTTTGGTACTTTGTGCCATCATGAAACTTTGTTGAGAGCCTGGTTTGTTTGGAACCATCCTCTCTTTGGGAGTTTGACATCTTTAGTTTAGTGTGTATCAATGGATATCTCATTCCTTGATGTATCTTTAATGATATCTTCCAAGTTATGATTTCTCCATTTGGTATCCTTTTCACTTGGCATTTCTTTGTTTTTGGTTTCGGGTTTTGAAAGTCTTGAGCATGCATGTTTACTTCATGTATTTCATTTGGCATGCTTTCTTTCTTTGACTTAATATACAGGGGAAACTCCACCTAGTCTCAATTTGGATGAGATGTGCATGAAATTCATTTTCATATCTATATGCACATATTTATGTGGAGTTTGTCCTATGTATTGGTGTTTCTAACTTTTTGGTCCCGATGAGTTTGGGTACCGTTTAGTTTGTGTTGTTCTTCTGGGAACATTTGGAGATGCATTGGATGCTCGGCTCACTCACAAGGAAGGTGTTGTCACCATGTGCATATTGGAGTCAAGCAAGGATGATCAATGAACTACTATCTACCTTCAATTGGTATCTACTACATCCTTCCAATGATATCTCGGTAACAAGTATCTATTCATGCTTTCTCCTCTTGCATTCAACCTTGTGTAGATTGCATCTTGGCATGATATTCATTTCATATCTTGTGATACTTGTTTCCTTTCTCAAAGCATCCCAACGATAATCTCTTGTTGCTAGTTGTGATGCCTTTGATGGATGTGTGTTTGGACTTCATTTATATATAATAAGACCATATCTATCCAAGTGCTATGCTTTCAAGCAAATATCTTATTGGTATATTTATGACTTCCTTGTGGATATCTTGTTCCTTCGTGTTGTAACTATTTCGGGTGTACATCCTTCTTTGTAGATATATATATCATCATGATTTCGTCTTGCATAGAACCTTATACACTTGAGAGAAATTACATCTCTAGTTGATATCTTTTCTTTCACGTCCACCTTGTCTTTCTTATGTTATTTCTTTGGTGGCTCCGTGAAAGCTTTTGCCTTGAGTGCGTGTCCTCTATCGTTGCATCTTGTTGCACTCTTGTGTGGTGAAGATTATTTTCCTCTTGCTTATCTTTACGAGGTTTTTGCCATCTTAATTGGTATCCCTCGTCTTGATGAGCCTCCCCTCGTCTATCTTCATCACGGGTTGTCACAAGCATAGGTTCTCTTTTGGTTATTAGTAAGCTTGTGAACCCATTTGCCAGTTGTGTGTGGGAATGATAGGCCTTGCATCGTGTGCCTCATTATTTCAAGACTATGTTGATGCTTAATGCTCATCCTAATCTTAGTCTTCTCAAGTGCTTCGCCATGACTCACACACATCATTTTGGTTGAGCCTATTCTTAAGTTGCCTCTTTTACATGTTGCTCAACCATGTGCTTGTTGCAAGCGCTAGGCTTTGTTTCCTATATGCTCACTTGCACTGGATGTGAGTTTCTATTGATTTTGGGGGAGCTATGATCCTATTTTGTGCACTTTGTATTCAAATACAAAAATTCTTATGTGTGCACAAATCATGGGGAGCTTCTCTAGTTTCTTTAGAACACTCCTTTGCACTTTTCATAATATCTTTATTCTTGTGGCATGTAGGATCATTGGTCTAGTTGGTTCAATTGATATCCGTTGATTGCTTGCTTCAATTGGTATCTTTTGGTTGCTTGTGTCTCTCTTTGTTATGTCTTTGTGGCATATCTTTTTGTTGCAATCTTTGGGCATCAATATAGTTTGTCTTCCTCCAAGTATTGGCAGTTGGGTATGTGTATTGCATTCCACTCTCTTGTTGAGAAATACACAATTTATGGAGGACCACAATTTATATTGGCCTTCTTAGATTTTCGCCCATTTTGGCAATCGATGCCAATGGGGGAGAAGTTTCAGAGAGTTTTATGGAGAAGTTTAGAGAGTTATCTCTTCTTGCTTTGTTTTTGTTCCTTAGCATTTGCATCTCATTCGCATGCACTATTAGTTGTTGCATTGCATGGTGATGCATAATTCCTTATATAAACTCTCTTGAAAGTGATTGTCATCAATTACCAAAATGGGGGAGATTGAAAGAACATGCGGTGCACCCATGTTTGGTTTTGGTAATTGATGACAATCTCTATGGACTAATGGTTGTCTTGAGTTGTATTTGAAGGATTTGTCCATAGGCTTTTCTTGAAGTCCATGTGTTGGCTTCAAGGAGTTTTTGAGTTGACTAAGGTGCTATTAAGGAATTATCCAAAGATTGGTCATGTGAGTGTTGAGCTTATTGCAAGCATGTCTTGAAGAAGAAGGTTGTGTGATCATTCATGTTTACCTTCAAGACATCATCCAAATGAAGAGAGTTGCAAAGATTCAAGGTTGATCAAGACTAAGTCAAGAGTGAATCAAGTTGATCAACTCACAAAGCATAGAAGATGTACCGAGAGGGATCAAATGATCCCATGGTATGGTAAGCTTTGTCCATTACACTTTATGTACTAACCAATGGTCTATGTGAGAGTTGTATGTGGGGTTAGGTACGTATCCATGGGCTTGAGTCAAGAGGAAGATATCATACAACCCATGGAAAGGATGACATCAAGTGGTGATCGTCATCAAGATTGTCGTGTGCAAGTTCAAGTGGAGCATCACGAAGAGATCAAGTGCTTGAATCTTGCCATCCATTGTGGTGTCAATGGACTTGTGAAGATGTGCCGAAGAGTGGCTCACCCATAGTGAACTATGGGGGAGCAATCATCTAGTCTTCATCGAGCCAACGCAATCAAGAAAGGTGGTCCAACTTGAGGGAGTCAAGATCGTCTTCATCTAGCTCAAGTGGACCATGTGCAAGGCAAAAGGTTTTCCCTTGATAGGTTTTCTATTTTACCTGTCTTGTGGTGGTAGTTGGGAGACCGAGTTATAGGATCGTTTGCCGTACTATCAAGGGGGGCTCTCAAGTTGGTAGCTTGATCGTATCGTTAGTAGAGAGCTCAAATCATTGCATCCTTGCATCATGTTTCTTGGTTCTTGTTTGGTTATCTTTGTGAGTCTTAGAGCTTATGGTCATCTTGATGACAAGCTTGAGTTCATCGAAAACGGAGTTCGCATACGTCTTCTATGATGTTTTCGGTGTTGGAGGTTTTATCGGTCTTATCCGATGAAGGGTTCTCACCATTTTCTTATGGGACTTTTCTCATTTGCTTATTCTTGATATTTCTATCAATATTGTGTTAGCCTATGTCGTTAGCTTTCCAACAAACTTGGTTTCGTTGAATTCGGAGTCCGTTTGCAAAAGTTGTGGCTCTTTTGATAAAGGCTGCAGCGGTACTACCGCGACTAGAGCGGATGTAAATTTTTACTACCGCTCCAGAGCAGTACTACCGCTGCTCCTGAGCGGTAGTACCGCTCCAGAGCAGTACTACCGTGGCTCCTAAGCGGTAGTACCGCCCCGGACCAAAATCTCATGTTTTCTCTCTCGTTTGGGCTGTTTTGACCGTGCTAAGCGGTAGTACCGCTCCTCCAAGTGGTAGTACCGCTTGTGCACGACATGAGCACATAACGGTTGGATTTGGGAGGTCCTATAAAAGGGGGTCTTCTTCCCCAATAAACCTAATCCTTTGAGCTCGTGTTCTTCCCCCATTGTTGACCTTCTTCGAGCTTGCTAACTCTCAATCCCTCCATGGATTCTTGCTAGTTTTTGAGGGAAAAGAGAGAGGAGATCTAGATCCACATTTCCATCAATCACTTTCTCCTCTATGTGAGGGGAACCCCTTGGATCTTGATCTTGGAGTTCTTGGTGTTCTCCTTCTTGTTCTTTCTCTCATTTTCCTCCCTAGCATTAGTTGCTTCGGTGGGATTTGAGAGAGAAGGACTTGGGCACTCCGTGTGCCCTCGCCATTGCATTTGGTGCATCAGTTTGAGTTCTCCACGTGATACGTGTAAGTTACAAGTTGAGAAGCTTATTACTCTTGGGTGCTTGGTGCCCTTGAGCTTGTTCCTTTTGGGTGCTTGGGCGCCCTAGACGGTTGGTGGTGTTCGGAGCTCAATCATTATGGTGTAAAGCTCTGGGCAAGCGTCGGGGTCTCCAATTAGGTTGTGGAGATTGCCCCGAGCAATTTGACCTAATTGTGCGAGGGCGTGAGGAGATTACGGTGGCCCTAATGGCTTATTGGGGAGCATTGTGCCTCCACACCGCTCCAAACGGAGATTAGCATCCGCAAGGGTGTGAACTTCGGGATACATCGTCGTCTTCGCGTGCCCCGGTTATCTCTTACCCGAGCCCCTTTACTTATGCACTTTACTTTGTGATAGCCATATTGTTCTTTGTCATATATCTTGCTATCTCATAGTTGCTTATCTTGCTTAAGATAAGTTGTTAGTGCATATAGATGAGCCTAGTTGTTGTAGGTTTTGTGCTTGACAAATTAATCGCTAGGTTTATTCCGCATTTGTTCAAGCCTCTACCGTAATTATTTTAAAACGCCTATTCACCCCCCCCCCCTCTAGGCGACATCCACGATCTTTCAAAGAGGCACGGCCGTGCCTCTCGGAAACGGGAGAAAAAACGTGTTTTATTTTTTCTTCTTTCGTTAGAGACGTTTTTGTTTCCGCGAGAGGCAGGGATTTGCTTCCGGTTTGGTTTTTTCGTTTGGTTTGTTTTGTGAAAAAAATAGTCAAAACCTGTGAACAAGGAATCTAGTTTTGAAGATCTCGACGTGAGAAATCCAATGGTGAAAATGGTTCGAGATTTGGACGCACGGTTTAAGAGGTAAAACGTTTTGAAAAAACGAATTTACGATTTTTTTTAAAAAACTCTCTGGTTGCTACAAGTGGCGCACATGCAGTGCACCACTTGTCACAAACTAAGAAGTGTGAAGTGATCTTTGAAAGGAGTACTACTCAATTAGTGATTTCGCATGAATGGGAGTCACGTTCGTGAATGGGCTGGGCTTGTACTAGCATGTTTCTGGGCTGGGCTCAACTCTCAATGGCCGCATCCAAAAAATTGACTGGTAGAATGAAAATCCCGGGCCCATGGAAATTTCGAAACGGCAAAGGAAGAACTGACTGCTGCTGCTCCTACTAGTAGCGAGATCCCGGCGAGGAGGAGCAGTCGCAGCATTATGCCGAGATCAAGACGGACATTATCTGGGTTCATCGGCGGTGTTTTTTCATGGGATCACTGATCCTTTAACTTTGGAGACTTACGCTTGCCGTGAAGCCCTGGCACTGGCTGACGACCTTGCAGAGCAGAAGGTGTGGGTGGCCTTGGACTGTCAAGAAGCTGTGAATGACATCAACAGAGGGACAGGATGACCCAATGCTGCGTTGGTGCATGAAATAACAAATCACTGTAATAGTTTTATTTCTTGCTCTTTGTTTTTGAGCGTAGGAACTTTAATTTCGAGGCTCACAATCTCATCAAGTTTGTGTGTAATTTAGACATAGGTAGACATGTTTGGTTGGGCAACCCCCATGACTCAAACCTTGTACCTATGGCAATTGTTTTGAATGAATAAAGCAGGCGAGAATTCTCAAAAAAAAAAAAAGACTGCTGCTCCTACCTGCTTTCGCTTTCAAGTGATGTAAGCTGGTCGTACAGTAGGAAAAATGATACAGCAGGAAGTATGTATCCACCATTGAACTAGTGGCGAACAACCACCACTACATCTACTCGGCAACCACTTGGCAGTCCTGACGTTGCCTGATGGAACTGACTGGTAACATGAGAAACCTCGCAACAGCCGGCAGTTGCTCCGTTTCCTTCCTCTATCGTTGCCTGCCTAGTGGAATTGATCTCTGCACTACATTTGGCATCGTCTTATCAAAAAGGCAGTGAGCCGAACGGTGATGCCATGGCCGTTGAGCGTCCGTCGCGGGACGCAGCCAGGTCCTGCACTCGTGACAAGCAAGAGAAGCCTGATTTTGTCCTAGAAGAAGGGATACCAAGCAAGCCCCAGGCTAGTACAGAATTCAGGGTTGTTTGGTTTCTAGCCATATCTTGCCACACTTTACCACATCTCACCTTAAACAAGTTTAATCAAGTTAGGTGGGTGTTTGGTTCTAGCCACACATAAGGCAACAATTTTTTTATGAGAAGTGAATCCCACATGTTATATACACAAAAAGTGTGGCAAGATTTCCTTAGGCAAGCCAAAGTATGGCTAACAATTTAAGCAACTCAAGTTAGGCAAGTGTGATAAGTGTGGCAAAAAATAATATGGCAATATATGGCAAATATAGTCACAATCCAAACAGCCCTGAAATCATCTCCTCTGCTAGAGCGAGACAACTAGGTAAAAATCTGTTCAACATGATAGAATCAACAGCTCACCCGGCTCCGTAGAAAACACAAAAACCACAGCGCTGAACCAATCTTGTGCCTTTTTTAGGGCAAAAAAGAAAGAAGAAAGAAAGAAGACGCTGCCAAGTCTTGTCCTGAAAATGGACCGCTCAACGGCTCTCGTCGTTGCGCGGAAACACACGGGGATAGAAAACAGAGGAAAGGTTGCTGATCAGTTTAACTAGTATCCGGTCGGTTGTCTTACTCTCTGTCGACCGCGTGCTTGTCTTAGACCCGGTATACACGCTGACAGACATACCAACTCGATCGGTCCGACGAGGATGGATGTGGACGTTTGAACGGTAGCGAGGTGAACGCACTAGTTTATGTTGGTTCATTTTGTAATGAAAAAAGTATGTTTTTGTCCTTCAAGTTCCTAAAAAGTACAGACTTAGTCCCTCAAGATTTTTTGATATACATTTGGTCCCTCAAGTCTCAAAATCGAACAAGTTTGGTCCTAAACCAGATTTGACCCCGTTGACCGGGTTTAACCGCCACAAAACAGCCCGATGAACAGTAAATTCGAGTTTTTTTAAAAAATATCTTCAAAAAAATCTGAAATTTTTTGGGGTCCAATATGCTTACATGCGCAAGGTGCGACCAAATTTTCATGGTCTTTCGACACTCGAGGAGCTCGTGGCAAAAAAAGAAAAATATCTACGTCCGATGAACAGTAAATTCGAAAACTAAATCAAAAAATTCAGAAAAATATGAAATTTATTGGGGTCTAATATGATTGCATGCTCAAGGTTCAACCAAAATTTGGTGGTGTTTCGAGACTCAAGGAGCTCGTGGCAAAAAAAAACAAATTTTCGCTCACAAAAAATAGCAAAAATTTGTTTTTTTTTGCTAGAGCCCGTCCTACGTCATTTCATGACAAAATATTGGTCGCACCTTGCGCATGTAACCATATTGGACCCCAAAAATTTTCTGATTTTTTTGAATTTTTTTATTTTATTTTCGAATTTTCTATTCATCGGACAGATATTTTTGTTCTTTTTTTCACAAGCTCCTCGAGTGCCGAAACACCACAAAAATTTGGTCGCACTTTACGCATGTAAGCATATTGGATCCCAAAAAATTTCAGATTTTTTTGAAGATTTTTCTAAAAAAAACTCGAATTTACTGTTCATTAGGCGGTTTTGTGGCGGTCAAACCCGGTCAACGGGGTCAAATCTGGTTTAGAACCAAACTTGTTCGGTTTTGAGACTTGAGGGACCAAATGTATACCAAAAAATCTTGAGGGACCAAGTCTATACTTTTTGGAAACTTGAGGGACCAAAAACATACTTTTCTCTTTTGTAATCGTTCGAGTATGAAGCGCACAAGGCCTTCACGTCAGAACGGGTCCATTCACATTGGCTTTTTTTTATATTCATATGTGAGTGCATCTAAAAATCTCAATCTTTCAGTTTTGTAAGATCTTTTTCTTTGGAAATAGGCAAATTTTAATTACAATCACATCAATTTTCGGTCTGATTTTGATTTCCAGTATGGAATACGAGTGAAGGAGAGGAGTATCCAAACCACGCAAGTTGCATTATTACATCGTCCAACACATGATTGGGATCATTTTCTCTCAACACTGAGAATTTTTGACTCGTCCTTGTCGACATGATTTGAAGGACTTGTGTTGAATCTGAACAGGAGGAACCCATGCATTCTTTCGAGAATCTCCAAACCTGTTATAGTAGTGATTTTTAAGATATGCATAATAAATTCACAAGAAAGGAGTATAACTAACTCTACCCATTAGACCACCATAATCTCTTGATACATGCAATTACACAGCAATTGCGTCCAATCCTATATGAGCTCGGCCACACATCACTAGCTAACCTCCACGAAGAAAGAAGCAACAGCTCACCCCATGTGTTAGAAAAAATTACCAAAACTAAACCACATGGCTGGCTTGCCTTTTTATTTTTTTCCGGAAAAAACTTCTGATCTATTCATCTTCAACAATTTAGTACAACAAACACTAAAAATAATAAAAAATTATATCCAGATCCGTAAACCACCTAGCGACGACTACAAGCACTGAGCGAGCCTAAGGCACGCCGATGTCATCGCCCCTCCCTCGCCGGAGTCGGGCAAAACTTGTAATACTCCCTCCATTCGCTTATACAAGGCCACAAACTCATATTACAGGTATCAAGATAAAATTTAATGACTCCTTTGCAAGTCAACTTTTCATTTCATTAACTGGGATCATTAATACACCACAAGCATGCAACGAATGAATGGGAAGGAAGTGCCTAAGTGTCATTATGACTACATGCATGTAAGTATTAAAAAGTTGCTAGTACGAGGAAACATCATTAATTTTGCCTCGATTACTGTTGGTGGCCTTGTATTGATGCAAAATGTATTTTTGATAGTGGCCTTGTATAAGGGAATGGAGGGAGTAGTAGACAGTCGGGAAGTCGTCGTGCTAAGGCCCCATAGGGCCAACGCACCAGAACAGCAACTACCGCCGATGAATAGTAGTGTAGATCAGAAAGATCCAACCTCAAAACACATGAACATACACAGACGACGACCAGATCCGAGCAAATCCATCAAAGACAGATCCGCCGGAGACACACCTCCACACGCCTACCAATGATGCTAGACGCACCACCGGAAGGGGGACTAAGTGGTGAGACCTTTATTTCATCTTCAGGGAGTCGCCATCATCTCGTCTTCCTGAGCAGAACACAAACCCTAACAAAACTCAGAGAAAAATATGAAGATGGAGCTCTCCCACCAGCAAGGACCGGGATCCACAACGCTTCCATGACCCTACGACCACCGGAGACGAGGCGGACCGGCAGTGACGCCGGCAGGAGGCCAAGAAACCCTAGCTTGCCTTCTAGCCAAACAAAAAAGACGCCACACGCTTTCCCAAAGTCTTTGCCTAGTAAAGATGGGGGAAAAGAGGAAAAGTTGTTGTCTTGCTGATCAATTCAATTAGAGAAATTCACTACAGGACATATAGCTTAGTGCATAGCTTGTTGCATGTACACGTAAAACTACAAGTGTGGGCGTCCTATATAAAAACTGCTAAGTGCTGGCTTGTTTCTCATAATCCCCTCCATTGAATGTTGAATGGACGCTGAATTGATGGCCGTATGCTACGACGTGACTGCCAGTGGGCAACTCACCTGATCCCAGTCCGTCCACAACCAGTCTCCCACGACGTTCAAGCGTTGGATGCTCCCTCTGTTCAATGCTTTCAGCTCTTCTTTTTTGGCCTGCAATGATAAATAATCTGGCAGTAGGACAACTCGCTTACTCCACTTGCCTTTCTCTGCTTGATTTTTTTAAGAGTCAGTTGCATATGAGATGTACCCTTGATTTTTTTAATGTGCAAGAGAATCTTTTTTTAGATGTACCCTTCATTTTTTTCAAGAGGCACTTGCAGTAATATATACTCCATTAGTCGGTCCTCTTCCTGCACCAGTCTCCACTTTGAACACACACCAAGCACAACCTAAGAAATGGGTGCGAGAGAGGAATAGAGAGATCAATGGATGCTGTGAGTGCTTCACATGGCGTCTTGGGTCCCCTGCTGGGGAAGCTCACCAGTTTGCTCGCCGGTGAGTGTGCCCGCCTCAAAGGCGTCCGGCGTGAGATCCGCTCGCTCAAATCTGAGCTGAGCGGCGTGCATGCTGCCGTCCACAAGTACACGACACTACAAGATCCTGATGTCCAGGTGAAGGCGTGGATATCGTTGTTGAGGGAGCTGGCCTATGACATCGAGGATGTCATCGACAAGTTCATCCACCAACTCGGTACTAGCGGCCACCACCAGGGTGGTTTCAAGGAGTTTTTTCGTAAGACTGCTCGTCGTCTCAAGACGATAGGCTCTCGTCGTGGACTTGCCAGCCAAATCGACGATCTGAAGATTCGTCTCAAGGAGGTAAAAGAGTTGAAGACTAGTTACAAGCTGGATGATATTCCCTGTGAACATTCAACTGTGGATCCCCGCTTGTCTGCTATTTTTGTTGATGAAGCACACCTTGTGGGCATTGATGGTCCCAGAGATGATCTTATCAATTGGATGCTGGAAGATGAAAGTAACTCGGCCAAGCAGCGCAAGGTGTTGTCCGTTGTTGGCTTTGGTGGTTTGGGGAAAACGACACTGGCGAGGGAGGTCTACCGCAAGATCCAAGGACATTTCCATTGTTGGGCTTTTGTCTCTGTCTCACAAAGGCCTAATGTAAAGAAAATTATGAAGGATTTGATCTCCCAGATGCCTTGCAAGAAAGATTTTAGAGAAGGTATCGACACCTGGGATGATGTGAAACGTATTGCGAAGCTAAAAGCGCTCTTAAAAGATAAGAGGTAATTTCACACACACCCCCCCCCCCTTCCCCACCACATCTTTTTTAGTTTCTTATTAATACAAGCCTAACGATACTGCACTGAAATAGAATCAAATTGTAAACAAATATGTATAGAGGTTCAAGATTAGTGATGTACTCAAACGATTCAAAAAGAAAATACTCAACCTTTAAAGCATGAATAACATATATGCAGGTTGTTGACACATGAGTATACGATATAAAAATTTACTTCTAAGTATGGCACCACACACATTAGATATTCAAACAAGTGTTATGGACAAAAATACTCAAACTAGTATTTGAAATGATGTGTGTATGAACATGGGAAAACATTGTTAAAGTGAGAATTTTTTTGAACATAAGTTGGTTAGTTTGGTGTTGCATCTATGTCTGAAGTCTCGGTTAACTAAGCAAAGTACACAAGGCAACATATGTAATAAGCACATTGTGGACCTTAGATAACTTGTTGAGTACTTGCAGCTTACATGATGCTCAGAGTATCTTGGTTTATTTTTATTGCTGATTTTTGTTATTACCATCCCCTTGGAGTTTGTAGTGCTTTTTCTGTGTGTATTATGCTTGAATTCCTTATACATGATATTGGTATCTTTATGTTCTATATTTGAGATCTTTTTCATAGTGGTTAACAATATGTACTTATATTCATTAGGTATCTCATCGTTATTGATGATATATGGTCCATATCAGCATGGGACGCTATTAAGTATGCTTTCCCAGAGAATGATTTTTGTAGCAGAATTATTGCTACTACACGCAATGTTGATGTAGCAAGATCTTGTTGTCAAGGTGGTAATGGTCGCATGTATGAAATGGAAGCCCTGAGTGATCTCAACTCCAAAAGATTGTTTTTCAAAAGAATATTTGGTTCCGAAGACTGTTGCCCTGATGTGCTAAAACAAATTTCAAATAATATATTGAAGAAATGTGGAGGCCTCCCATTGGCAATTATCAGCATATCAAGTTTATTGGCAAACAGACCGGTGATCAAAGATGAGTGGGAGAGGGTGAGAAGGTCTATTGGTTCTGCATTGGACAAAAACCAAAGCTTAGAAGGAATGAATAGCATATTATCCCTTAGCTACAATGACCTTCCACCGCATCTAAAGACCTGCTTGTTATATTTATGTACATATCCCGAGGACTATGTGATTGAGAGAGATATTTTAGTGAGGCGATGGATAGCCGAAGGCTTTATCTCTGAAGAACGTGGACATACAAAACAAGTGGTCGCCGAGAACCATTTCTATGAGCTAATAAACAAAAGTATGGTTCAACCGCTGGAAGTTGGCTATGATGGAAAGGCTCGTGCTTGCAAAGTCCATGACATGATGCTCGAGCTCATTATTTCAAAATCGGTTGAAGATAATTTCATCTCTTTGGCAGGCCATGACCAAACTTATTTGGCAAATCGTCATGGTCTTATTCGGCGACTATCTGTCCAGCATATTGACCAAGAGCTTGCATCAATATTGGCAAATGAAGATCTAAGTCATGTGCGATCTGTGACAGTGATATCATTACCTTGCATAAAACACTTGCCTAGGCTTGTTCATTTTGAAGCTTTGCGTGTCCTAGAATTTCAAGATTGTCAGAATCTGCATGAGTATGATATGAATGGCATAGATAAACTATTCCAGCTGAAGTACCTTAGCTTTAGGGGTACTGACATGTCAAAGCTACCATCAGGAATTGTGAGGCTATATGATCTAGAGACGCTAGATCTTAGAAATACACATATAGAAGAATTGCCCACTGGAATTATTCAGCTTGTTAAGCTACAATATTTACTCATTGCAAGATATTGCCCTTCTGGTGATCCTTACGGTGAAACAAAGATACCAGATGGGATTGGAGATATGAGGAATTTACAGGTTATCTCGGGCATTAATATTTTCAAGAGTTCATTATGTGCAGTCGAGGAGCTAGGGAGCCTGACCGGGTTGAAAGAACTCTATCTACAGTTGGAAGGGGGAGGATCTCAAGAATATAAGAGGCACGAAGAGATGTTACTCTCCTCACTATGCAAGCTTGGCACCTGCAAACTTCAGTCTTTATGTATAATCTCTTGTGATTCAACGCCCCTTCAGTTCTTAAATTCCTGGTCCCCTCTGCCGGATAACCTCCAAATATTTTCGATGTGCAGTAACTACTATTTACCAAAGATGCCAAAGTGGATTGTACGAGCACTCACCAGTCTTGCACACCTGGATATAAATTTGGTTGAAGCAACAGATGAGGATCTGCGGATACTTGGAGAGATGCCTAGTTTACTTTGCCTGAGTATAACATTCAAGACTGTCCAAAAAGAAAGGCTTACCATACAAGGCGTTGCATTCCAGTGTCTGAGGGAATTTTTCATTATTCGTTCTGCCTCGTGTGCAAGTGCAATTTACTTGACGTTTGAAGAAGGGGCACTGCCAAAGCTGGACAAGCTTAGGCTGCCGTTGTTTGTTTCAGTGGCAAAAGCGTATGGGTTCTACTTGGGTCTTGGCCACCTCCCCTGTCTGAGAGCTGTCGAAGTTACTATCTACAATGGCATATTGTTCAAAAGCACCTCTGCAGCAATTGTCGCTATACAGAACGAGGCAAAGAGCCACCCCAACCATCCCAGATTAACTATCAGGAGTGAGGGAACTACACGGAGGAAGAGAGCTACCAATGGAAGAGGTATTAATCATAATCAACAATTTCGTACAACACTTTCTGTAGGCAACCTTTCTCACGCTCTGATGCCACATGTTTTCCCTTCATCTATTCAGGGGGTCTTCTATGAAATGCAAGCACGTGATGGCGTGCTGCTGGCTTGATTGGGCCCTGAACCCTGAAGCTGTCATTCATTTTGCCTTTCAGACGGCCAACAATTATGTGGAAGCTCAAACAAAGGTGTCCCAGGACGACTGGTGTTAGTTGCTCTGCTACATGCTACTATTAGGTTTTCAGGGAATCTTGTACTATCTTGCTGCATCTATTTATTTGTTTTGAACTTGAATTTGCTGCACCAATTACTACCGTTAAGAACTAAGTTCACCTCTAGGTGAAGTTTCTCCATTGTTATGTACTCAGGCACTTGTGTTGTGTGTAACTTAATTTGATGGATCATGCATTCAGTTAAGTCGAAACAGCTGGGTTGAGAGATATATGCAGTCAGGTTTCAGACTTGTAACATTTTGTCACTTCTACACTCTGAACTCTACTGTCAGTGGACTGCTATACTCTGAACCAGGGAAGAAAAATTTGTGATGGGAAAGTTTTCGTGACCCGCGAAATTTCGGACATCTCGGGAAATATTTGGTTAATTTCAGACCCCCCAAATTCAAATGAAATTCACCGAAATTTTGGATAGTGAGCTCCAGTAATCTGCTGAACATATCTTGTAATTAAGTCAATAAAACAGAGGACAGTTGTTGCTTGATGCTTCGGCTACCACAGAAGTTGAGGCCAGCAATGTCGTACATCACTTCTTCATATGTACAACTTGCTACAGGCAACAAGTAGTAGTACTGTAAGTCGGTAACTACACTACCTGAATCGATTGTGTGCTAAGTACTCAGCAAGGTTGCTCACCTTCTCCAGCAGGAACAGGCGAAGACTTTGCACTAGCCGCTACGATGTCGCTCCTTCTTCGACGGCGCCCACGCCACTCAATCCCACTGGCCTTAGTAGTGTCGCCGCCGGCACCGGCTGCTGTCCTGCAGGGCAACAAGTATCCACCGTTGGACTGCTGGCCAACAACCACCGTGGGGTATTTCCATGTGAAATCTTAGCCAACATAGCGCATCAGGGGCCTCACCCTCTACAGAAGCTTTTTTTTAACATGCACCCGCTACTGAACTTGCAGTGAAAACGTGAGGTTCAGGCCAGATTCGGAGTTTCAGGCTAGTTTAGAATCCTACCACAAAATCTTTGGATGCTATTGTTCATTCATGCTTGCAAGTCCTGGACGGTTGCAAGACAGAACTGGAAGGAAAATCTTGTGAGATTTTAAGCTTTTAGCTGGTGGTTCCATGAGCTATTGCTTTTGGATTCAGGAACTCTGGGCATGGGAGCAGAAATTCTTGGGTTCTCCCTTTCCTAAAAAAACTATGAAGGAAACAGAGTTGCTCTGCTTCCATGGGAGCCAGAAACAGGGGATCCAGCAAGTGAGAATAAACAGAGCGACCTTTTACTGTCTGGTGAACGCATTTCTTTTCATGAAACCGTTGAGGCAGCATTATATTATTGATGTTTACACTGAGTGAATCACAAGAGATGTAGTAGCTGCACGTACACGCCTACCAGATGCCGCTTCCGAGTGGCTGACACGTGGGACCGGGCGATCCTGTCAAATCCCGCAACAGTCGCGCGTGACGTACGTGGCGAAAAAGGTGGCATGGAGATCGAGACGCCATTGTTTATCCGCCCCGCTTACTTCGGCACGCCCCGTCCCGTGCGCTACCCTGAAATTTTGAATCCCGTGAAATCCGGGATACACTACAATCAATCGCGCCAAAGATTCTGCACCCCAAGACAACACTCGGCGGATGATGCTACAAGTTCAGTCGGCAACTCTTTGGATCAAGGCGACTGAATCGAAGCTGAAGTACCGACATAAGCCTTCCGTCCTGCGTAAAACACTCGCGAGACACAAAGCTCGGAACAAGTTCAACTTCAACCTACTTTCCACTCGAACCTTAATCCATTCGGGGGCTACTGATGAGGATACAGACTCAGGGTAGGGTCATAGGTCTGACCTATACGCCCTACCCAAGGTCATTACCTTAGAAGATAAGAAGTCCAAGAGGCAACAAAGAACCCCCAGTCAAAGGTGTCGAGTGCAATCCACTCGACCAATCATATCACTCGGGTACCCCTCCTACCTGTTGTCACTCGACCATATAAGGAATCACTCGACCTACTGAAGGTCAGGAGTCACTCAACACTGCAATGGTCAGACATTCACTCTGTAGTCTTTAAGGTCATTAATAGCACTTATGGCTGGCATTATCAGTAACGCCCCTACTTTATGTACATTACGCCCTTGTAATGGAGGATGGCTGGGTCCTGGCGCACTCTATATAAGCCACCCCCTCCTCTGGGACAAGGGTTCGCACCCCCTGTAACACCATACACATATAATCCAGTCGACCGCGTCCGGGCACCGAGACGTAGGGTTATTACTTCCTCCGCGAAGGGCCTGAACTCGTCAGTCTTAGGACCACGACATCACCCTCTACATAAGCTTCTTTCAACATGCATCCGCTAGTGAATTTGCAGTGAAAACGTGAGGTTCAGGCCAGATTTTGGAGTTTCAGGCTACTTTTAGATTCTAATACCACAAAATGTTTGGATGCTATGGTTCATTCATGCTTGCAAGTCCTGGACGGTTGCAAGGCCAACTGGGATGGTATCTTGTGAGATTTTAAACTTGTAGCTAGTGGTTCCATGAGCTATTGCTTTTGGGATTCAGAAACTCTTGGGAGATCAAAGAGAAGGAGCGGTGCTGACAGGAAATTGGAAGATGCTTAGTTAGTCTTAAACATAATCTACCAAAGTAAGGTGGAACGAATGAAACCTCGCAAACATAAGTGTCGAAGGGCCCAAGAAAAAATGTCGACAAATGAGTCATTTGGTCGTCCGTTTACAGTCGATCATATCTCGAGATGCGAGATTCAAACAGAGAAAGAAAGGAAAGTTTACTTTTGTGAGAAACAGTAGCTTTTTTCTTTGAGGGGCAGAAACGGTTAAATGTACGACTGAGTCATCATGCCAGTGACTGTTATTGGGCTTCTACACAGTACGGGCTGTACAGGAGAAGCAGAAATTCCTGGGTTCTCCCTTTCCTAAAAAAACTATGAAGAAGGAAACAGAGCTGCTCTGCTTCCATGGGAGCCAGAAACAGGGGATCCAGCAGGTGAGAATGAACAGAGCGACCTTTTACTGTCTGGTGAACGCATTTCTTTTCATGAAACCGTTGAGGCAGCATTATATTATTGATGTTTACACTGAGTGAATCACAAGAGATGTAGTAGCTGCACGTACACGCCTACCAGATGCCGCCTTCCCTCGTGCCTTCAACCATCAGGCGTTCACCTTGGACAGTCTGCTCGCCGACGTGTCCACGACGCAGTATATCATGACATTTCATCAACAATTTCTCATGCCCATACGTGACATGTTCTCCCTTCATCTATTCAGGGGATCTTCCGTTGAATGCAAGTGTGTGATGGTGTGCTGCCGGTTTGATTGGAATGTTGTGGTGATGCCTGAACCATGAAGCTGGATTGATTAGTTGTGGGTGGAAGCTCAAATAAAGGTGTCCCACAAGAAGTGGTCGTTACTTGCTCTGCTATATGTTACGTACTATTTTGTTTTCAGGGACTGTTGTGCTATCAGATGTTGTTGCCTTGATTACTATTGCTAAGATCTTAAGTTCGCCTCTAGGTGAAGTTTCTCTGTTGCGTATGTACTCGAGTACTTGTGTATGTAACTTAATTTGATGGACTGCTGGGTTGAGATATGTGTACATTCAGTTGAGCTGAAACAGCTGGGTTGAGAGATATATGCTGTCAGGTTTCAGAGTTGTAGTAACGTTATTGTCACTCATATACTCTGAACCAGTGGTGGGCGAAGGATTTGCACAATGGGTATTCATCCAAGAAAAAATAATTCACCGAGCATAGATCACTCGACAGCTAACCAAAACTGAAGATCCGATTGATGGTTTGCTAAAAAGTGCATAGACTGAAGAAAATTAGCCAAAGGAGCAGCCATGATCCTCACCTTTATGTCGCCGCTTCCGGCCTGGCCGTCGGTGGTGTGTCACCTGCAGTGCCGCCGTCGCCGCTGGGCGGGAGCGCTGAGCCCCCGAGTCGCCGGGACCGAGAGCGAAGGCGGCTGCGGCTGTGTCTCACCAACAAACGGGCGTGAATTGGGGGACTGGGGGGCTGCTGGGAAATTAATTGGGCCACGAGCAATCCCATCGGATGCCTATGGCCCACGTGTGACCTCTCTCTCTCAAAAAAAAAAACGTGTGACCTCTCTTCCCTTTCGTTCTGAATGAAGGACGAAACAGAGCTCTGCCGCTGCCATGGCGGCCAAAAACAGGGGATCTTTTTTACTTTCGAAACCGTTCAGCAAGAGCTTTATTACTGTGGTCTTCAACTCTTCATCGACTGAATTACAGGAGACGTAGCTGCTCCAATGGACACATGGTCGTAAACGTACACGTAAACGAGTCATGGCTAGAGCTGCCTTCCGTCCGGCCTGAACCATCGACGCACCAGTCCTCGCTGGCATCATCGATCGTCAGAGTATCAGACGCCCGCCGACGTGGAGACGACGAGCTGCAGCAGCTGCGGGCCGCCCAGCCGCTCCAGGTGCGGCGCCACCGCCGGCCCCAGCTTCAGGAACGTGTCCACCAGGCACAACAAAATAGCCTGCAATGCAATGCAGCGCAGTGTTAAGTTTCGGACAGGTTTAAATTCTAGCACAATGTTCAGATGCAAGGCCCGCACGGTCGCAAGACGAAATGAAATTGGTTATCATGTTAAGTTTTAATCTTCTGGAGGGTTCCATGAAATTTTACTTTGCGAATTCAGGAATTTCTGGGAGATGAAAGGAAAGAGCAGTGTTTCCCAGAAAGTAGAAGATGGTCCTAAACACAATCTAAAAATAAGGGAAAGTGGTGATGGATGAACCTTGCGAACATATGGACTGTGGTTTTCGAAGGCGTCCAAGACCGCGGGTAGGAATGTTGACAGATGAGTCATGAGGTCGTCGTGTGACAGCCGCATCACAAGCTGCAAAAAATCGGAGACAGTAAGGAAAACGGAAGCAAACTACTATGACTTGCTTGACTAATAGCAAAGTGAAAAAGAAAGAAACAGTGATGCTGCTAATGAAATGGGCTAAAATCAAACACAAGCTTATCTGCAATGTAATCTGACGGCATAAAACAGTAGAACTGTTGATGCTAACAATACTTGTGTGCATCCTACTAGTCATAGGCCGGGAGATGTACTCTGAAGTACTATCCAAATTTTCTTTTTCATTCCAATACCGAGAATCCGAGATCAAATCATGTGACCGCACACAATATTACATACATCAACTGTATGACTTGGAGGGATTTACCTTGCTCAGACTGTTGATGCTGACAATAAGGATTTTCTCATCGTGGGAGACCAACTGAGAAGCAATTGCCTGCGTATTTAGATGACAAAGATAAGATGCCAGCTACTGTGAAAAGGGAAAGGAACAATATGTTTTCCAAGGCATCTATCAAATTACAGTTCTAACTGAAAACATAATATAAAAAGAACCTCACCCGAAGGCATCGCAGTGGATCAAACTGAGTAACCACGGTTGTCAGACAGATATGTGCCAGATTTACTACCTGCAATCACAATGACATAAAGGCTTGAGAAGGTAACTTTATGGTTGAGCCAATGCAAACCAAAGAAGAATGCCCCCAATGCAGCAGTACCTTCAAGGCAGCATCTTTGGTTGCATGCAGCAATTTAACTACAAGAGTCTCGAAACAATTCTCCAGGGCCCTTTCCTGGAACATATGACCATAGCAGAGGTCATTTTCATGGAAGGCCCATCAATGGCACAAATGCTTGCTATTAAGTAGTTTCATCAGAAATACTTGTGTTCCCACCCAAAAAAGAAACTCTTACTTGTTTTTCAAGAATTCCAACCAATAGAGAAAGTGCAAGCTCCCTGGTGGATTCAGCTGGGTCATCAAGCATCTCAAGGAGAGAGGACATATGATGTAAATTCTGAGAAAGGAATAAGTATGAGGTGACATCAGAACCAACAAACCTAGGAGTGGAATACCCCTTATTAAGATAAAAAGTAAATTCGGCGATACAAATAGATCAGCCAAACCTTGATTGGCGCTGAATGACCATTTGTCACAGAAACACTCCTCGTGCTCTGTTTATCGGAAAACCATATCTGTTAGTTAGGTAACTACCTAAAAGAATCCTCTAACGGCACTACATGTATGCGCTATAACTGTAGTCAAAATGGAAATAGGCTTAAACATAATGATACAGAAATAACAGCAAACAAACAGGTCAATCAAATAGTTACAAACCTGATGATACATCTGGGAAATGCTTGGCTCATGGCTCTGACTACCATTCATCATCATATCCTTGCTTCGCCTTGCAGGACTAAACTTTTTGCCCATCATTTCAGCTCTGTGACCATAAGATTCACCACCCAATTGAGATTCATCCTTCGCAGTACGACGCCCATAGACTTCCAAGTGAGTGCTCGGGAGATAGTGGAATGCGGAGCTAAATACTTGATCACCTCTGACAGTACTGGACTGATATGCGTCATGCTGCTGGGATTTATGCTGCCTTCCAACATAACTTCTGGGATGAGGATCTGTAGCAGCAAAGCGAGCAAAAGATGGCACTTTCTGCTTATGTCTCCTTTGCTGCAAGAACTCTTCCAGGTCGGTCCCTATCATAGGGATTAACTGCTTAATTGCCCACGTAAGTTGCTTCTGTTCTTCCATGGACAAGGTAACTATAAAGCTTAACATGGTTTCCGGATCATAATGACAATAGACTGAAGATAAACCAACCACCGCAGCCTCTTTTAGCTTCTTGTTTCTATCCTTGAACAGAAGAGTTAGCTTCCCAAGCCACGGCTTAAGAAAACTGCTACCAGGATAGATGTCAGAGCTAACTGTGCATTTCACAAAAGAGGAATTTGCAAACTCAAGAATTGCAAGCTTTGACTTTGGGGATTTTTGCTCGTCTAGAGAGCGAAGCAGAGAAGGTAAGAGAGAATCAATGGAGTAACTTTCACCTGCAAGTTTCAGAATTGTTAAGCATTGTTGCTTGGTTGACTCATTTGGATCATTTAATCGAGAGAAAACATGGGGCAACATCTTGTCCAGATAATGTTCAAAAGGCTTCTTGAAAACCGGCATGATCTCAGCAAGTGATGAGAGAGCAGCATGCGCCACTTTATGGTGCGGATCATCCAAATACTGACTAACAAGCCTCATAACCTTCTCAAAATTTTGTGCAACCTCCTGAATGCCTTTTGGTCCTCGCTCTTGCAAGTGTTGGCGCAAGAAATTAAATGCATATACCCTCATCATCCAATCTGACTTGGGATTGAGGCCTAAAGAAAGTGCCCCTGTGAGAGATGAGGGCACATCCATGCTATTGGCCATTTCACCTATGATGAGTTGTTTGCCATCTAAATCACCTCTCGTACTAGCATAGAACCAGTTTGTCATCAGCTTACTCAGGAGAGGTCGCCGGAAGTTAGGAGTGTGGTTATTCGGTGACTGCTTCGGAACTACACTCTTACGAGGAGTTCTAACACATGGTCTTTCTTCTTGTTGGGTCCTTGATCTTCCACCTAATATTCCATTAGAGCTTGTAGTGGGCCTTTGGTTTAGCAAGTTTTCTGACTCTTCTGAACTAGCAGGAGTGAGGATCAACATCTCAGAAGGATCCCTTAGTGCTTGAACTTGACAAGAAATTATATGTTCAACCTCCGGCCTGCACTCGGCCTTGTCTTCGAAAGTTGCTATGACAATTGCTTCTGACAATAAAATTTCTGGAGTTGGCTCAAATGGAGTGGCAGAGGGCAAATCATGGGATGATGAACTGATACCTGCTTTTTGGTATGAATTCAACAAGTTGGCCAATAAAGCAGAGTGGTCCAAACCGAGAAAAAAGAAGAAATAGCAAGGTATTTTTCCATGACAGATACCTGAAATGTGTTCATCAGTGTCTCGAACTGGAATTCTTTCTTTTTCTATTGGGCTCATATCCTCGAATGAACTTCCAATAGCTAAATCATCTTTACTATCTTCCGCTGGAATTTTAAGGGTCATATCAGAATGCCGAAGAGATATTTTCACCAATGTTGATTGTAGGTCTCCAGAAGAAAGTGATGTCTGAGAATCGACCATGACAACCTTGTCCATTGCAGTTGAAATGCAAGGAACAGATTGAGGTTGCCCGAGCTTAATTCCTTCTATTGGAGACAACTGCTTTTGATGTGTCTCGGCATCATTATCAATTATCATCTACAAAAGTTGATATGATAGAGTCAAACAGTATGACCAAATAGGCAAATATGTAAGAAAAATTTGAGGATATATTTATACTTTCTGCCTGGATGGTTCAAATGATGAGAAGAGCTGATGAGAACGTTCAGGCCAAATTCTGGAGAATATCATGTAGCATGCCCTAGCACCCGATCGAACCTTCAAATAAAGAAAGTTGCTCAAAACCTAGAACCAAATAACCATGCAGAATAGTTTTGGATAGGGCAGCCAGAAAAAGAACTTAAGTAGCTCAGAGTACAATGCCATGTTATAAAATAGAAGTCCTAGGCGAAACATAGGAACCATTACAAAAAGGTTAGAAGAAAATGTACTAATGAATGTAGAACCATCTTTTCTGAAAGAGATTCATAACCATGTTTCAGAATATCGAGTTGAGTAGCCAAATATGTTTGTAGCCAAGATACATTATGGTCATAGTTTATCCTTGAAAAAAAGTACTTTTAACCCAAATAAAAATAGGATCTTAATCCCCCTCAACTATCACAAACCAAATAAATCACCCCTTAGTCCCGTTGATCGTCTTCTCGTGGCGGTTTTGCCTAAACAACGAGACACAAAAGTCTCCAATGTGCTCGTTATCATGCCGAACACTTCTCATGCGCCCATTAAGAGATCGGCGTTGCGGCCCAAGACTGGGTGGTCGTAGCAGCTGAAGACAATAAGAGCATGTTTGGATACTAGTCAAAAGCCACGCTAGCCTTGTCAGGCAAGACTGGGCATTTGGTAACCCAAAAAATTCTTGCTTCGCTAGGCCAAAGAGGCAGTTGGGGCTAGGAAACCATTGCTAGGCCAGGAGAGTGGAATCGACTCTCCTTCTGAGGCAAGGAACGAAAATTATGGATCACGAAGAAAGGTTGTCGGTTGCCACAACTCTCACCCAGCTTTACCAAAAGAACCAAACGACTGGCCTTCTCACATGAGCTACGCTCAGATTCTAATGTCTGGCTAAGCAAGCTTGATAAGAGAATCAAACACACCCTAAGAAGGTCGTGGTTGCCATATGGGAGCAATGCTGAGATCTTGCTGGAGGTGCGGTAGGGGCCTGGGGCAAAATAACATTGATAGTTTTATACCAAACTTTTATACTTGCTTATTTTTATTTTTATCTTCCTACAATATTAAGGAGTATAATTTTAGTTTTAGTTGGTAAATCTAATCACATAATTTAGGTGGTATATATAGTTAACATGTGTTATTTGTTGTGAGTTGTAATGTTTATGACTGGTCACTTTGTTTGTGCTAAATTTGAATTAAATGATGTGACATAAGTTATCTTTGAATTATTTTTGTGATAATTGAAATTTTCTGCATAGTGCACAACTATATACTTATATGTGTGTACATATGTTCATGTATGGTTTTTTTCATTAAATATCGTGTGAGAGATTTCTAGTGTATTATTAGGTGTGCATATTTCTAGAACCTAAAAATTGTCCTATTTGCAAATGTGCTTCAAGTTAGATACAATAATAAATTCAACATATGCATGATATTGAAAATAGTCACCGACGAACATAACATATCACCAATTCAGATATGCTTACATACAATTTATTGACTTGGTATGCGCATCTAGACATCTGGTTTCATCTAGTGTATACATAGAGCTCATGCCAGTTTCTAAAATGAAAGGTTTTGTACAGATTAAACTTATAATCTATCTATCAAAGAGAGGCTAGCAGGCTAACTAAGCCAATTGTCACTTGTCGCATTCACTATTGCCTATCATATTGGTTGTTAGTTATGTGATGTTGATTTGCTCCTGTAAAATTTGAATTTTATTTTACATGTTTGCAATAATCTATTGAACATAACCGATAATATGACTTGATAGATAATACTATATGGATAGTACCATATTTCATATTTGAGGCCCTTCTCTTCTTGGGCCCGGAGCGGTCGCCCTCTTTGCCTGGCCTATGGGCCGACCCTGGGTGTACCATGCCCACAGAAGGAGCCACGGTCGAGGCCATCGACCGCGGCGCTGATAGTGGAGACCATCCAGAGCGGGACACCTTCCCAAGCTCCACCTACCCTGTAGCGCGCCCATCAACGCATGCATGCTCGGTGCCTACATCGGCGTCGTGATACCGGCCAAGATGGAGGACATACTCTTCCGCACCTAGAGCCATCTGTCCTTGTCATCCGGGATTAGTGCACGCACCTCCGTGTTACCACGGGCATCCAGGCCACGCCGCCCACACCGGAGGCCAGAGACATTGCTGTCAGAGATTGTTCAACTGGCTGGAGCACAGCTCAATGGAGTCCTCACTGCCCACGGGGGCATCACTCATGGAGGCGTTGCATGACCTCCAGCGGATCTGGCGTGAGCGCGTCGCCACCCTCATCGTGGAGGGAGGGGTCGATGAGACACTGCAGCGCAGGTGCGCCCAGACACAGCTCGACGGCGAGGTCATGCCCTGGCCGGGAGAGTGTGTCATAGCACAGGGAGAGGAAAGATGGTCGAGGGAGTATTATGTTAACATGTGGGTCCTAGAATGGGATGGCTGTGTAAGTCAAATCTGGTCAGTGTGCACGCGGGAAAACCTATCTACAAAACCAGCTTCATGGTCTTTGGAGGGTGTTTTTCTGGTCTTTTTTAAGTCAGGCTAGAGGGTTTCCTGGTTAATTAATGGGAAATGGGCTAAAACCGTCACGGCGGCTCACACAGGGCAACATCGGCCAATCTAGCCACCCACACGAAGAAGAAACATAAGGTTAAGGACGTCACCAAGTGTCATCATTATCACTCCTGCATGAGTCAGCGACCCTGACTTCGCCAAAAAGTCCTCGTTGCCGCAAACGCCGGAACCTATGTCGGCCCATGCCAGACGGTCGGCCACCGGTGCAGGCACCCAGAAAGGTCTGACTAAGAAGACCACCAAAACACAGGAGAAACGGGCAGAGTTGCGCCAACCAACACCTCCATGAAGACCACCAGTCGCCTGTCATTGTTACTGTGTAGGCACCTCCCCCAACTCTGCGACAACATGGCGAGACCTAGAAGGGACCTGTTGAGCACGCCGGGAAAGAACGACAATTGTAGCGCCGGGAAAGAACCGACAACTAAAGCACCAGGAAAGGAACCGACAACCGAAGCACTGTCGCGACCCTACACCACTAGCCATCATGATTTTTGCCAAGCATGATGCCACACCACCATATTGCTAGTCTGGCACCTGTTGACCGCAATGCTGTGAGAGCCAAGCACATAGAGAGTGCAAACGAAATCCCTAGGTCTTCAAGATGATGCCCCAAAGGGGAACCGACGATGCCGACGCCAACGCCCAACCTGATTGAAACTGGATCCTGGGGTGTGCAGGGGTTGGACTCCACACCGACGCCTCCAAGGAGGTGAGCTGACGTCCATAGACACCATCGCCGACGGCTGGCAAGAGCCCGACAAGCTTTCGCTTGGAGCACCGCCCAACACCACACCCATGCGCATCACACCTCCACTAGGCTGCCCACCTCCCACGTAGTGATAGTTTTTTTACTAGGTGAAGTAATAGTTGAGGGTTTTAGATCGTGATTTTTGAAATTTGGGGGTGAAGTGGCCGAAACGGAATATGTGGGGGTTATCTATAATTTTCTCCTTTTTCCTTTCATTCATTTCAGCAAGTGCGTGTTTTCTACATATAATATCAAGTTACTAAGGGCAGAATTGACGATACTAAGGGTAACTAACACAAAAAAATATTCAACTAGATAACCAAAAATTATTGGCAAGAGATTTGTTTGTAGCCAAATGTCAAACTTTTCCTAGATACATTGAGATGAATCAATAAAAAGGCAAAGATAAGAAAGGAATTTAAATATTCATTTCACACTCCTCAAAAATGTAAAATGAATGGAGAGTTGTAGACATGTAAATACCTCACTAGTAGCATCTGCTATGCAACACTTTATGAGTTCTTCATACAGATTAGCTGATCTCTGTAGTTCGGGAGTATCAACCCAATACTCTAGCATCAGTATTGCATACTCACAACACCTACAGCAGTAAGACATTCTTAAGCATTCATCCAAGATCAATGCATATCACCCATCTTGGTGCCTTCCTGTTACCTGCCACGAAGAACTGCGCTTCTGTCATTTTTTGCGAATTCAATAATTCTTGGTAGAATGCGAGCTACTTTGCAGTTTCGTAGCATCTGTAGAGATAACATTGTACATCAAACACGTTACAATCAAATGTCCAGAAAAAAAACACTTGTGTATGTACCTCTTTTATACAGTTATCAGCAGACTCGGCAATTACAAGAACGGTGATTACGACATTCTTAAGAAGGGCCTGCAGATATCAGACAGCAAAGAGGGTCTCTTCATATACAACAAAATAGTCATAGATATAGGATGCACAAAATAAAGGAAATCAACAACATACCGGAATAAGCAATTCAGCACATGGTTCGAAGTCACGCAGTAGCTCCTTTGATAGGAAAATTAGCAAATGGCATGCCTAGAAATATCATAGAAAATAAGTAGAAAGCCATGCTTCAGTGGGTGTGCAAACCAATGGTACAAAATGTGATGAGTTCCATAGGGCCATAGACGCATAGATGATTAAACATAATATATCCTTTTGGGTCACGCTACTTTACTGTTTGCTCTGCTCCTTTTGTGGCAACTATGTTTGATTTGCAGTACATACTTGCAGCATTCACTTCAACAGAATAGTGAAATAAGTCTCACTACTACGGACGTGAAACAGAAATAGCCAAACCTGCTTTACAACACTAGATCTCCTATCCAGAAGCTGGGTTATAAGAGGAGCCACGAGTTGTTTTAGAAGCGTGGGGAAGGCTGAATAATCTGCGGCGCCTGTAATAGAAGAAGAAGAAATGCACTCAGAAGATTTGACTTTCTCGACAAACTTAATTGTCTAATGTGCAGAGTGAAGCCAACACAAACAAGATGGAATTAGCACCTCCAAGAACTATGCCTTCCACTCTTTGCATTGCAGTTATCCTGATTGACCACACATTATCTGGTTGTAAAGTAGACATTACTTTTCCCATTTCCTTTATCAGATCTTTTTCAGAGAATACTTTTATAGGTTCAGCTGATTTTCTTGTAATATCTTCTTCCCCTGCATAATGTACGGCGGATAGATCAAATACCAATAATCAGAAAAAGATAATGTAAGATTAAAAGTATTTAAACAAAGGATATCAGAAGTGGAAGGGCATTCATAATTAACGAACAATAAGTCATCAAACATCATATTCTTGGCCTTCAAATTTCCAATACCAACATTGCTTGCTCTAAGCTTGCTACTGAGTACTGCCAGTTAGTTGGATGCTAATTATTTGTTGTAGTAGTATAGTAATGAGGTTGACCTGCTGCGAAAACTGATCTATGAGTATAGGCCAGTAAGTATCATACAATGGTCAACCGGTATGAATAGACAGATGGTCAACGGGCCTTAACATTAAACTTCATTGTAGATTATTCCATAACATACTTCATTATAAACTGAGGCATCTCTTCAGAAACAGACTCTGATTCAAATATGATGTCATGACCATTTTTGTTATCTACCTCAGTGGTATTGAATTATGTAGGTTAAATTATTACGGAAATGGTAAATTACATAGTATAAATGTATAATGTTTAACAAAACAAGCATGTTTTAGTTTTATGTAATGGGTTTGGTATGAAAGGTTCTTGTTTGATAAAAACAGAGTAATCCTACTATATACGCGCTCTACAATTCTGGACCTAGTTAATTGGGTGTTTGATGAGAAGTAAAGTCCATACCAGGTAGAAGTGACATATCTCTTGTGCTGATCTTCTGTTTCGAACTTTTCTTTACATGATTGGTACCAGAAGATTCAGCTTCGGTTGTTGTACAACTACTGCGGTGGACATCTGGTATACTAGACGCTGTTTGTATATTTTCTGACCTTGCATTCATCTCCTTCATCTGCAACATCACAAGCAAACTAGTCAGGTTTTTTGTTTTGAAGTTATCTACTATATCTAAATAGCTAACCCCCACTACTAAGAATTCTCTAACTTCTCTTTGAGCCACATCACCCAAATTAATTTAGCCCTTGGATATACTAGATCAATCAACAATATCCGTCCGAATCAGCACACTAAGAGTTGCTGCACCTACACTATGTAGTAACTGCCGCATGCATGCAAATGCATGCAGTAACCCCTGCCTATGAATATTTTACTCAGTGAAAAAATATTGACGCATGCATGCAGCTCATAGCCTCATACTGAGTGCTCTATATGAAAGAAAAGTGAGTCGTGCATGCATATTTTATTTTGTTTTGGTCTAACTTTGAATTATATTTACTTATTTATTTGTAAAGTACTGGTAAACAAATTATCTTACTACAAGAGAAGCTGTAAAGACAGTAGCTAAATAGTTAGTTCAGCGCAGTTTTTATTTTATACAAAATTCCGCCGTAACGCGCGGGGCATCATCTAGTTATAGTAAGTGATATCGCTCCCGACTCCGCATTTAGTCTCGGAACCACAGACAGCTTTCTATTAAATTGGGATAAATTTGATAAGTATTGTTTTATTCAATTATGCAGGCATTTAGCCCAGACCTTTGGTTGGAGATATGTTAATTAAGTACTCGAGCTACATATGGCCCCACATCCATCTGTGCGCTCCTTTTAAATTAGCTGAAAGCCTGAAACACAACTACTACTGACGCGAAATACCCCGATAATAATCGTGCACTAACATGGCGACGAGCGCTAAACCCTGGAGGAGAAAGAATCGGGATCAGTACCACGATAGACCAATACCTCCATGAGCAGCACGAGGAACCTCCTGGCGGCCTCCCGCACGGCCGCGTCGCCGTCCCCGAGCCGCCCGACGACCAGCGGCGTGAGCTCGTCGGCGTGGCGCCGCATCGCGTCTCCTCCGGCGGCGCACAGCGCGTCGAGCGCCGAGCACGCTGCCCCGGCGTCTCCGCAGCCAAGGAGGCCCGCGCAGCACTCGGCGAGGGCGGCGGCTTCGTCTGCTGAGACCACCCCACCCGGCCCGGGCGCTAGCTCCCGCAGCCGCGCCGCCGCGGCGGAGGACGCCATCCCGCCGGCGCTTGGATTTGGTGCCTGCTGGGTGTGCGAGGCGATGGAAATGGTGG
>NC_041391.1:696770432-696775653 GCF_002162155.2 Triticum dicoccoides | reverse complement strand
GAGAGAGAGAGAGAGAGAGAGAGAGAGAGTTGAACGAGGTTTTGGCATGGGAGCAGTGATGCTTTTATGGGCGCGGGATCGCGGTCTAGAACTGATTTCTGACCAGGTTGCGTCTGTTGGGTTGGAGGTTGACGCTTCAAAATATTCAGTCTCTTGATCAATGTTTAGAATTAAATCCCAGAGATTATTTTGCGCTGCATTTCGATAAAAATATCCATCTCTATTCAAACCTATCTAAAATGTTTTGTTTTCCTTTTTTTCGGTCCAGTCGAGCAAATATTGGAACAGACTCAATTACGGTGGATTCGAGTGGGCATGCCATTGCGACCGTGTTCATTATACAAGCATAGAGGCTCAATTTATTGTTCATCTCAATGGCATCTCCCAATGACATACTACCTCATTTTTGGTTTTAATAAAGGCTCACGTGTATTCCTAGATCGATAATTTGGCCTAGGTAGCACGAGTTATATATCACAAAAACCCATACTTGTAGAAACTTTAAATGTTATATATTTTCTAATAGTATAACTATTATGACACACAATTTGTATTAAAATATTGGTTGAATTGTGGATCTAACCTGCACATAGGGTAGGCCTTCTCCATTTCCTTCTCCAAGGACTAAAGCGGTTGGGGACCTCAACGATTCGGCTCCGACCTATAGGGTAGGCCTCGTGTGTGGGACGTTGTTGCTTCTAGCGGTGATGGCGGTGCCACATCCAAGAATAATTCTCGGGCTCCAGTCCCGCGCATCGATGGCAACGCAAAAGCCGGCGGGCTTGGTCTCCCGTCAACCCTTCCGGTTGGAGGTTTTAGGACTGATCTGCCAGTTGTTGTCGTCTTAGTAGTGCCACCAGTGGGGGAGAGAGGGACGAGGTTCTAGATCCTCGCTTGAGGATTGACGATGGTGGCTAGCGCTCGACCTTGACGACATTGACGCTTGTAGGTGGCTCTGTCCTAAAGGACATGAGGAGGGTCGGATGATCCCTGGTTGACGCTCCACGTCAACAAGACCTCGTCGAGGATGAGCTTTTTCCTCAAATCAAAACGCTCTTCTGGGATATGGCTCTCCTTCGAATTCGACAAAGGTTAGTGGCGGTGACGACACTTGCATGATTACCATACTTCCTTCTCATTTATTATCTTGGAAGGGTTTCCGCAAAGTTTTATGGACACATTTCATCATCCTTCTGGTCAATTCCACGTGCGTGCATTATATTCACCCCGTTTGTAATTAATGATAGGTTTTTTTATCATTCATGTCACTAGTTGTGTCCCACTACTCAGTTTTGCTACTAGGAATTTTAACTCCTCAAATATGACATCGCTCACACCATTACTAACAGCTCGAAAGCCCGTTTACCATGTTATAATGACCAAAATACCTATGATCCAATATGCCAACTCTCCCTCTATCTCACTAAGTGTGGGTCCCATTTGATTCCTAACCGCGTTCTTATTTTCGTCTAATATTATTCGCTTGCTTACTCTTGACAAGTGGGGTCAAACACTATTGTGAGATAGAGAGAGCTGACATGTGGGTCTAGGGATATTTTGATAATATAACATGGTCAATGTTCTAATTTGACAATAACACTGTCTAATGGCATTTTTTAGCAAACATCTAATGGAACAATGACACTTTTTAGATATCTAATGACATTTTGAGCAAGCATCTCACAGAACGATGTCATTTTTTTGGCAGTTGTAAATTTTAGTGGTAAAACTATTGGCATAAATGATAAAAACCCACGATACTTAATGATACCTGTGATTACCTTAAAAAATCTAAGTATGATTATAGAACATTTTGTTGGTGTTGTACAGCTTAACTTGTTTTTTTAAAGAAAAGTTACCCAGAGGGTATCATAGATCTGATAAATATCATGGAAAACAATAGCCAGTACAGTTGACTGGCAACGGGACACATAACGACTAGTTAAAAATAAAACAACACTGAAAATCATACTAGCCTTATTCCTCCTTCAGTTGTACGCCACCCGCCGAAGATTAGAAATTATACTGAACCAGCAGTGAAGGAAAAAGACACTTGCAAACACCCTCGTCATGCCATTATTTGAAGACTGTAATAGCCATCCGCCCTTTCATATAGAAAGCATTGAAGCAACATCGGTTGGAGCATCACCCAATGTAGTACAGGCTTGCTATCCGACACCACCAGCTCGGAGGGTTGGAGAAACCGGACAATACCGCATAACAACATGAAGACGATGTTGTAGTTGCTGCACCAAATAGTCAAGAAATAGCTCTGTTTGAAAAACACACCAACCGCCAAGATCGGAAGGGAGCCAACATATCTGAGGACACAAACTCTCAGAGGCCCTTTGTCGGTGCTGGATCGAACGTCCTCGAGGTAGGAAAAGACCGAAGAGACCTTATTCGAACACACCATTCCCGCCACTACCTCATTGATGTTGCGAGGGGAATAAAAACCTAAGGGGGGAAAGACATGACCAACGGATCACCACTCCTCTTGTCGCTGACGAGGCCGCCAGACGGGGAAGAGGAGGGGACCGAGGCAACGACATGTAGGAAAGCTTTGGCAGCGGCGTCTAGTACGACCTAACTTGTTTTGAAACTGCAACCTAACTTGTTGACTTGGCCAATAGTTGAACAAATAAAAATATAATGTTTCTTTTTTTGCACGAAAAATATAATGTTTCCTTAAAACAAATGGAAACCTAGCTATACATCCAAAGAGAAGTGAGGGACACCTATGGAAGACTTAATTTATACTTGCTCTCTCCTACCACCCATGTGTTGTATGATGAAACGCCGGTCAAAATGAATGTCCAATTCGACCAACCCCTGGCTGTTGCAGCATCGTTGTTGTGACAACACGAACTCATGTCCTCGAGATTATTCTTAGTTATCTACGGACTAGTACGTACGTCAAGTTCAAGAACGCGTGTACGCTGGTTGTTCGTTCTTTGTCTTCTTGTGCGTAGTTTGTTTGTAATAGAAACGTGTCATATGTTCGCGACTGAATAAACAACAAGAAGATTAATTAGCTACAACAAATTTCACCGGAGAAAAAAAATAGTTTGCACTATGCATGATTGCTTCACTGTTTCTTTCAGAGAGGACGTGTCGTCATACGTCCTACGTGCTCATTCGTTCGCCCGTCACAAGCAGTGATCAGTGAGTGCAGAATGCAGTGTAGTACTCCCTCCATTCCACAATGTAGTGCCTATAGATTTTTCTGAAAATCAAACTTTGTGAACTTTGACCAAGTGTATAGAGAAAATTGTCTACATCTAGAATATCAAACATGTACAATCTGAAAATATAACTCATTATGTATCCAATGTTGTGCACTTGGTATTCTAGATGTGCCTATTTTTCTCTATAAATATGGTCAAAGTTTGTAATGTTTGACTTTTGTAAAAATCTATAGGGACTACATTATGGAATGGAGGGAGTATATATTTGCCGCGACTTAAAAATAGTACTCTCCGATCCTAATTAATTGACGCGGCCTCTATACATGCTTCTATTAATTTGGATCAGAGGGAGTACAATATTCCCTGAAGATAATGTGCTAGGTTAATTAGCTGGCTCCACGTGGCTCAAAGGCATCAATTAATCTAGCTAGATATTTTGAGAAGTGACTACTCGCCCTAATTATCTAAGCTGTAATCACCACTAGTGGAACTTCATGCATGTACCATCTCTGAAAGAGCCGGGCACACAGCGCTACAGGTCAGAGATTAGAGAACAGACAGGCACCGCGTGTGAATATATGAACCACCTAGTGCTAGGGGTGGTGGTGACGTGCGTTTGTACTGGGCTGTTTGGTTCGTGCTTTATATATAAAGCGGGACGAAAACCTTTTTCGATAATATATGAACCACCAAACCACACACGGCAAGAAAGCCAGCTAGATTGCTTGATAAGATTGCCATGTGCATGATTACAAATGAATGGAGAGATTTCTCTTGCTCTCATGCGGTGGTTAGAAGCCAACGAACGATCGGGCCAGTGAAGGCCACTTATGAAACAAGTAGTACAAAAAACGACGACGACCGCTCGGAACGTCGTCGTTTAACAAATGCAAAGCGAGTAGCGTTGATCTTGACTTTCCCACGCAGCCCTGAGATCCGAACATCTTTCGCCTTGTCTCGTTACAAGACAGGCCCAGCTGCCCTCAATAAAAAATGGCTCGACGGAGAAGACGACCGGCCCCAACGGAAACAGGCTGCCGTATTCGTACCGTACTCGGAGGTGGCCATACGACCGAACGGACGGTGCAGAACTTAAAAACAAGAATGAGGAGTCCAAATCTAACCACAGGCATGCATGCATGTGACAAGTATATATGGTGTGCTTTGTTTTAGGCTTTTAGTTGTATTTTCGAGGTGCGTTGTATGTATTGTGGCGAACGACGCACCAACTGATCATGAACTAACTTTCTTTGCGACTATGTTAGGTGGGTTATACACGTACACGTCTAGGCCTTTTGCAAATATTTGTTGTGTATACGTACATGCCTGTAGAATACTCACAGCATCGATCATACCACGTACACAAGACATTTGTTTCTTCCTCGCTAATAATTACTAAAACGCACTGCATGATGATGGCTTACCGACCTTCAACGTCTTGCGCTCATAGAAAACCCGGAGGCAGGGTCTGCTAGCATGTGGTGCTGACTACTGAGTGTTAGGACTTTAACTAACAAGCATGTCAGGAAATCAAATGGGACTGCCACTTTATATTGTATTTTTATTTTTGAAATGCAAACTGTACATTTTACCAGACGGTTGTTATAGCCAGTATTAGGTCACTAACCGAAGCAGTGACACCAACGCGTAAACTTTTTTTTTTAATTTGTAAACTGATGTTAGCTGTCCCTAAAGACATGCGTTAACTGGATTTATACATTTTTTTAATTTATGTTTTCCCTCTCTATAGTCCATGCCTCCATGGTTCTGTGAATGTACAACACTCATCGATGGATGGCCGTGCCTCGCGCGGAAGCAAAAAATATAAGGACAAATACTTCTTTTTATGTTTTCGAGAGGCATGGTCGCGCCTCGCGCGGAAGCAAAAAAAATACGTTTTTTCATATCACAGACGCAAATAAGTGCCTCTGCAAAAGCAAATCCGTGCCTCTCGCGGAAGCAAATAAAACGTATTTTTTCACACAATTTTTTTTCAACCTTCTTTTGTCCAAAAGCTAAGAAAGACCAATGTA
>NC_041391.1:696757471-696770105 GCF_002162155.2 Triticum dicoccoides | reverse complement strand
CAAAAAAATAAACAAAAAAATGAAATCCAGAGGGAGCGTCCAGAGTGCGACACTTGGGAGGCTCCCCAAGGAGCCCTCCTTCTTTAGTTGCTCCAGGAATAGAATCATCATGCGCGTAACGCGGGGGATATCTAGCAAACGTGTATCCTGGGCCGGCCCGTTTACTGGTTTACTAGCACCTCCTTCGGTTTTTTTGTGAGATGGATAGCAGGCCTACTGTACCTCCGGTTTTATGAGCTAAAACAAATCTCTGGTTTATAACCGGTTTATGGCCCCCCAAAAGACAGACACCATTGAAATATTACTAAATTTCAATAAATTTTCTTTAATATTTGGCTTTTTCAAAATGCTTAAGATATTTACTTTTTTTTGTTGATTTATTTATTTTCCATCAATTCGAAATATTCCAAGAAGTAAAGAAATGTTCATCAATTTAAAAAGGGTCCCAAATTAGAAAATATTTTTTAAAACATAATATAGACGCAAACCTTTATAAATATGCACATGTATCTATATTGTGTTCAAAAAGACATTTTTGAAAATATTAGTGAATTTGAGAAAAAAAAACTGTGAATTCTAAAAATATTTATGGATTCGAAAAATTCCTGCAAATTCGAATCAAAATTTGAGATTCTAAAATTCTTTGAGATTCAGAAAATGTCCACTAATTTGGAAATTTTAGGAAATTGAAAAATAGTTCGAATTCAAAAAATGAAACATTTCCAAAAACATTAACAAATCCAGAAAAATGTTCATAAATTTTAAAAAATATTACTTGATTCCAGAAATGCTTGTGACTTGGTATTTTGTTGTTTGTGAATTCACAAAATATTAGATAATTCAAAATATCCATGCATTTGGAAAAAAAATCCATGGATACAAAAAGTATTTGCAAAATTGAAAAATATTCGCGGATTTTGTATTTGAAGAGATGTTCATCAATTTAAAATAAGGTAAAAAAGAAAAAACCAGCAGAAAGAAACACTTGAAAAAGAACCTTGCCAAAACTAGTTGGATGTTCACACATGAAAAGTCGTAAGATGGTCAGCCCTTGTAAGAGCTGGTGTTTCTATCCATTGTGTGTGTTTGCGTCGTATCCGCCGCATTGCAGCAAATAGGATTTGTGGAAACGTGAGTGACGCCACTCGTGTTCTTGGGTGTTATGTTTGTTTTGGGTCAAGAAAGTACGAGGGAATGCAATCATGTGCTCAAGCACATGGTAGGCTAAGTTAGCTTGTGCATCATTAATCAAATCCCCAAATCATTAGAGGGATACCTCATGCAAAGAATACTTCCGCTTTCCTCTAATCGCGGCAAGTGGCACATAGCATGTGGGCCATCTGTCATCACCAGGAAGTATTGATGGGTTTTCCACATGTGCGTGTGATGGAAGGGTATATGTGCTTTTCTTTTTGGCTAGATCCATTTTCTCAAAAAGATATATCTCATGAGTCAGTCCAAATCACGAATCGTTTTCACCTTCACGATCCTCGTGTTAGGATCTTCCAATCGAGATTGCATAATGATAGTTTTGACAACAGTTTTTACGCAGCTTGTACTCATCCTAGTAGTATACTTTTAATCCCTATGGTAGTGTAGGTTGTGCTCCCAATGCATAGTGTTCCGCGCATATAGCACACCTCCAATACCACATGAACCTCGACGCGCTATGCATCACATCTACTTTGCAGCAGGGAGCACAACTAT
Organism: Triticum dicoccoides; assembly: GCF_002162155.2. Classification (NCBI taxonomy): domain Eukaryota; kingdom Viridiplantae; phylum Streptophyta; class Magnoliopsida; order Poales; family Poaceae; genus Triticum; species Triticum dicoccoides. Next base: position 696,768,398 of record NC_041391.1, on the reverse strand, counting down.
GTTGCACCACGGTGAAAGAAGTTTTAGGCGTGAAGCGTATGCATCTCTGTAGGGACATGTCCATGTTAAATAATCAAAACATGGAGTACAATGAGCACAATTTGTTGCTAGGCTTTGCCTCTACTCCAAGCTATACAGGATAAGGCTGATCCTTGGCTAACAACCTGCTACATTCAGTTACAATGCACGCACACATACTATCATGACAACATGTCGTGTTGTCACGTTACGAAAAACTACAAGCCTATCTTTTAACACACATAGCATAATTGTAATGCATTGTGGAGTATATGTTCTTGGAGGACATGTATGATGAGTCACGTAGCACAATGGTAAATACACAACAAGCAAAAAACCATAGAGAAAAACCAAAGAAGACAGACAAAGAATAAAAATCGGTGTATGCGCTCTTCTCTTCGCTCACAAGGCCCCTCGAGCTCTACGTGTGTCACACGTCCACCCACTAGCTCTCCATAAGTAACCTCTGGGAAAGGTTACCCCTTAGCCAGTTGCTCCCGTACTTCACAAAAATCACTAATTAAGGTTGCTCTTTGCAAAGGTTATCCTAAAACTCCTCTGGTGGTGATAAGTAGCATAACACATGCGCGTCACTTGTCAGCATCGGAGTGTTTTGTTGGTTTTCTCACATGCATGTAAGGGATATGTGGTTGGATGTCTGTGCTTTTTTCGTAGATTCGTTTTTTCAAAATGAAATATCTCATGAATTGTCCGTCTAAACTATAGATCTTTTTCCCCATTGCGTTACTTGCGTCGAGATGTTGAAAACTGGATCTTATGTTGACAGCTTCCAACAAACTTTTTTCCAGGTGAAATTTGTGCTCCCAATGTGAACTAGCATGTACTCCCAAAATGTACCGACATATGCTCCCAAGTGAACTAGCATGTGTTCCCGTACGGGTGAAGCACAAATATATTAACCTATTGCTCCCAAATTGTACTACCCTATGCTCCAAACTGCACTAAACTATGTTTTTAGAACTGCATCAACATGTGTGCTCTTAGATGTACTAACATGTGCTCCCGAGTGTACTAATCTGGCTCCCAAACTGCATTAACATGTGCTTCCGTTGAGGTGAAGCACACATGTGCTCTCGTGTGAAGCACTCTTGTGTTTTTCTCCCCATATGGGAATGAAAAGAACCGGAACAATAGAAACATAACAAATATGAAAACCAAGAAGAACACCCAAAAAACCAAGAAATAATAAAATAAACGTCTAGGTGGGGGAAGCGTCCAACGCACGGCACATGGCAATGGTGGAGTGCTCCCCACACTCCTTTTGAGTTACCCTTGGGAAGCTCATCCAACGGATATACTCGGACTACTTGCTCCCCTGTTTCAATGTAATAACTCATCACCAATGGACCCCTCCGAAGGTTCATTTGGATTTGCTTAGAATGCACATAACTGTTTTCTAGGCCTTTCGGCACCTCAGAGTCCAAGTCATGAAAGGCCTCATGGACTTATTTTGTTCTCTGGTCCAAACTCTTGTCCCTTCTAGTCCCCAAGCTCTTTCCCGGTCCCCGAGTCGACGACATCAGCTTCGGAAAACCCTATTCGCCGCTTGATGCGGCGAATTGTCGGAGATTCGCACAGGGAAAGGATGCTAGCGACGAGAGATGGGCCGTCCCAGTTCCAGCCTCACACAGTGTGCCCATCTGGTTTGGGAACCTTCTAGTAGGTTCCCTAAACCGGGTTTTTTTCCTGTGTATTCTGGTTTTTCGGTTTTATTTTTTATTTCATTTTTCATTTTTTCTGCTTCTTTTTCCATTTCCCCTTTTCTTTCTTTTACAAAAAATGTTCAAAAATATAAAAAGTCATATAATATTCCAAACATTTGTTCAGAATTTTAAAAAATGTTCTGTTTTAAATTTTTGATCAGAAATTTAGGAAATGTGCAAAAATCCGAAAAACAATTAGAACCTAAAAAAATTGTTTGCCTCTTTAAAAAAATCTCGCTACTTTCAAACAGGTTTATAATTTCAAAAATTGTTAAACATTTCAGAAAGTGATTGAATTTAATTTTTTTCATAAATTCAAAAATGTTCGGTAGTTTCAATAAAAATTCTTATTCCCAAAAAAATCGGAAATTTAAATTTCTTCTTATTTTAGGAAAAATCACAAATGCAAAAAATGTTTGGGGAATATCATAAAATGTTCAATTTTTAAGAAAATTTGTCCATAATTTCTTAAAGTGTTGGTGTTTTTGCAATTTTGTTCATTTTTTAATTTATTTTAGGAATTAGAAAATGATCTCATTTTTCCCAAAGTACACAAATTCAACAAATATTTTAAAAATTGGCTCCCTAATTCATAAAATGCTCAAGGAATTTAAAAAAAATGTAGGCGTTCAAAAAGAAATCACATTTTTCAAAAACAAATTGTTCAAATAATTTCAACTTTCGCGTTTCATTTTCCCCTTTTTTACGAAAAATATGTATAGAAATATAATAATTTGTTCACATCGTTTAAAAAATTCTCTGTTATTTCTAAAATTTGTTCAAATAGTATTAAGAAATTATAGAGTACAGTAAATAATTAGGTAACCCTTAAAAAAGTAAGTAATTAGACTGCATTAAATATCCTGCTCTAGTGAATAAATAGGAACATTGCGCTAAGATAATGAACTAGCAGTTGTTCTCTCTAGTGGCTAGCGTCACTTGTCGGCTATCTGTACATCACGAGTTTGAATCCTCCAAAAAGCTTGTCTATTTTTTTGAGTAATTTTTTCCCAGAATAAATGTTTGGTGCCTTACCATGACCAGTCCAATCACGATCTGCTTGTGCGTCGGTGCGCTGTTTGACGCAGTATGCGTTCAATAGGAACTCCCATTAGCTTCAAAGCATTTCCTGCCCTGGGGCTACATATCGTGTATTGCAAAATGGTAGCCTCAAGAGAACACATTAATGGGCCGACCCAGTAAGGTACGCCACCTTTTCCATTTTAGTTACCTTCAGTCCTTATTCTTTTCGTTCGTTTTTCCTTTTTGTTTTTCATATTTTACTTTTGTTAATATTTTAGAAAGATTGTCAATACATATATTCCAAAAATTAAGTTACTTAAATTTGTAAAAGTGTTCACCACACATTTAAAAACTATTCATGAAGTGTAAAAATATATGCATGCAGCTTTTAAGATCCACTCCATTTATAGCATTAAAAAATGTTTCATACATTCAGAAAATGTTCACGTGTTCCACAAATATGCTCGTGAATTTTTTTAAAATTTTTATTGAATTTGTTTAAAATATATATTCAATATATTTTTTTGTGTAATTTAGAAGAATGTTTCTTACCATTAAAAATGTTCAACACGAATTTGAAAATATTTAACACGTATTAAGAAAATGTTTAAACTTGTATTTGGAAAAATTCATTATGTATTTGAGAAAGTTCAACGTGTATCAACAAAATATTTTATGTACATATGGAAAATGTATAATATTAATTAAATAATGTCAAAATGCATTTAAAAAATAAAAAGTAAACAACCACATGGAAACCAAACAAAACATAGAAAGAAAGAAGAAGAAATTCGCACCAAACCTTCTAAAATCTGTCCATCGAAGATTCCCAAAACCACTCCGAAAAGTTACCGTACAAGACCAGCCTGATAGCCTCGCGAGCTACCATCTCTCTCTCTCTCTCTGTGGGGAAGCATAGCTCCTGTGGGCTACATAGGCTCAATTCACAGAAATAGGCCTGCCCAAATTTGAATCATTAAGGCATTTGCACGGAACTTAAAAAAGAAACTGTATCCATCCGTGGGCTTGTCCAAACGCCTTCCCATGCAGTGATACGGGAGTTGGCCATCCAACCCTATCTGCATACATTTTAAAGGGAAACTGAACAAACCGGACGACTTTCATGCAAACCATATGCCTTTTACTTAACTAGAACACATTCATCATTCAACAAAAGTGTCCGTAACTAAACCTAGTCTAAATTTTCATCCGCGCCCGTCCTCCAAGTTCTTGTTGTTCTGTTTGTCCGACATCTTTTGTCCATGAGCCCCAGTAAGTGAAGCCGCCGGTCGCCGACGAGTAAGAGTAAAACATGGGACACTGACTCACCCACATGGGACATGACGTGCTGCCATCTCCTATGTCATACTCTTCCTCGTCAGAGTCTGTGGACTGGACGTTGCGGATGGAGGTGAGGTCCATGATGGACATGGATGGGCCGGCCTTGTGGTCGTATCGGTGCGTCGTGGGATAGCTGCCGTCGCGAACGACACGCAACAACCAACATTCTGGTTCGCGATCGCCTCCATAGTCTGCATGTTCGACTCTGCTGCACAAGGATTGCACACTGCCTCATAGACCCCTCACGGTTCCTCAACAAAGTTCGGGGTACTCTGCGGCCATGGCCACCACTACTTCATCGTTCGCGAACTCATCGTAGATTTGGCCTTCCGCCATCCGATGATGTGCGAGGAGTGCGAGGTTGTAGCGCTGCTACTCCAGCACCAGCGGAAATATCGACACCGCCGGCAGCAGCGCCTACTACACCATGACGACATTGAAGTGCGCCTGTGCCTGCTCCGTTGTGAGGCCGACATGGATTGGCGTGGGCACGGGCGCCGGCTCATCGTCGGAGGTGTCCTCAATCGTTGGGTCATCGTCAAAGACAACCGGCGAGCTCACCAGCATGCCGACCTTTATCCGCCGCGCACGGTGGCCCTGCTAGCTAACCGCAAAGGTGGCCAGCTCGTTTTTTTGCTCCATCGTGAGGCTATCTCACATTGCTTTGGAGCTCGCGGTCATGGCGGAGATGGTATAGTGAGGAGGATCGGGAGTGGAGGCAGTGCGGTGCTGATCGCTCCAGGTGCGGGAAGGTATAAATAGCGTGCTCCAGGTGCTGATCGCTCCCGTTCAAGATCCAATATTCTTAGAGTTGTCCATGTTCCATGTACGAATGCACGTACGTACATATATATACACGCGCCGGCGGCTACAAAGATGCTAGTATGAGTTAGCCGCAGTTTTATTTTCATTGGATTCGTGTGTCCATGCATGCATGCACATGGGGTAGAGTCATTTTTTTCGGTCCTGAATGTTTCTTTCACTTCTCCGACGACCTTTAGAAGATATATCTACCCGGGCAACAACGCCTAGCTTGGTTCGTCGATCAACTGCTCGTGCTGTGAGGTCTAATTCTTCACCGTGTCAATGCACATGTCTCTCTCATGCCATGTTGCCAATGACATGCATGTGTGCTCAGCACGAGTGGCTTCAACAAAAATCAACGTGGCAAAATACACGGTGTTTTCTAGATTTTTTTTTGTTGATCTTAGTGATTACATACAAGGAACAAACACATTACTTCCTCAGTTTATTTTTATAAGACGTTTTGGACAACTAGCTTTGAACTGTTTTTGACACTGTCTGAATTGTCTAAAACGTCTTATAAAAATGAACAGAGAAAGTATTTCAAGTTCTGTCATTGGAAAATTTTTGAGCATACTATATAGCTTTGTTGTATTTGTTTGTCTTGCGAAGAAATAACAACGAACAAAGTGCAGTTATTTTCTTCCACCTCCTCTCTATTCTTTGTGCAAATGAATTTTACTTTGTGACAGGAATATTGTATTATTCATTGGAGCCTGCGCAAGAAGAGCAAGCACATAGGTGTATCCTGGTGCCTGTAATACATGAAGAACAAAGGGTAATTAACTTTGTGACAGGAAGAATATTTTCTCATAAAGGTCGGTCGATACTTATTTTCCATACAACAATAAAAATGGAATTGTTCAAACGATGGACGGGTTATATCGACGTATACGATACAGATAGCAATACAGCATGCGGTGCGCACAGACTTATCTGACTCCAACTCCGATAAGGATAAAAGACGGTTGATGTCCCGCCGTCGTCACTCTAGCAGCCGTGAGAACGAAGCTGCTACCTACTCCGTACTACATTGCGGATTGCTTTTCTCCAAGCTGGTAATTATACGTTCAAGTCCATATCATGCAGAGCTGTCCACGTACTTACGTACATGCCTGCTACGACAATATTTCAAGCCTCATGCAGCTGATTTGTTTACCATTAATTTAATTCGTCCTTGGTCCATGCATATGCATATGGACCTTGAACGTTTCTTTCCTTCTCCGGCGACCTTGAATAGATAGAAGATATCGATGCCTCGTCGATCAGCCGTTCATGTTGTGAGAGATCGCTTTCTTTACCGTGCCAATGCATACGTCTCTCGCTTGTCATGCTCATGCATGTCTAACTGGCACGAGTGGCTGCGCCAAGTTGCTTTACGTGCAAGGTTTTGTTCTTAAATATAGTACATATATCTTGGTTCAACTTGTCAATATTCATCTGTTTTTTGTGGATACGATAATGATGAAGTTGATAGGGATCTATTGTTACGTAAGAGATCCCAGTTAATAGGCTTAGTACATCACTAGATGCAGAGGTCGAGTGTTTTCCCTATTTTTGGAAGAAAAAAAACAATATCATATAAGGGCAGACTAGCTAGCTGATGGGAGTGATGTTACTCTATAAAGGCGTTGTGGGCATTGATTTGAACATCAATCCCAACGTGAATGTAGAGGAACTAATTGAGAGCATTGCATTCAAATCATTGCTTTGAACTGGGCTTGCCCCTTTGCATTGCTTTGACGTAATGGAAATACATACTTTTAAGATTACATCAACCAGGATGGATACATATGAACTTGAGAACGAGTGAGTTCAAGGCACTACATGCGCTCGCAATTGGTACGGACACCATGCGACGGAAACCTAATAGCACTACAAAACTAAACTAACAACGAATTGCCAAAAGTCCCCTAGAGATATCTATACAGCCACCTGAAAAATAAAGAAGGCCAACAATGATAGCTCAAGCAACGCCTCTATTGAAAAAGGTGACACCTACGAAGTGCTTAGGCACTAGGTGACAGCCAGACGCCTAACCTATGGCATCATCGGAAAATCTAGAAGGACGAGCAACAAACTTTCAGGTCCTGCGAGAAATCTTGCCATATTGCACAAATGGGTTGTATTTCAATGGATAGTTGCTGGTATAGTTTATTCATTTACATCCTATAAATTTATGTGTATAGGCATATAATACCTCAAATATATACCTGATAGTCAAAATTGATTTTCTGAAAACAAAATCGAGAGGGTAGCATTCCTCCATGAATTGCGGTCATTTGATCGGTGTGTTTTATGGATCGGACTATATAACGATTGGTAGGACAAATACTATGCGTATAGAATAATAATTAAACCGTCACAAAATATGAAAGTAAGTATAATGGGAATCATGCACGCCGAGTATCCCCTTCACGCATAAATTAACAGGAAGGAAAGATATACAAATAAAAATGTATGATAAATTACTAAAAAAACCAACATGGCTGCTCCGCTGGTGGCAGGCGGGCTAACATAGCCTCGCGGAAGGGTAGCCTTCCCCATGGAGGAGTGGTTTTTGTGGCATGCACGCTAGATGCATTCACCTCCAATGTTCAAGATCCAGGCCGCGTTTTTCCAATTTGGTTGAAGTTTATCTTGTTTCAAAGTATTGTATAATATTTTGTTGGCTTATCTCTTTGTTTTGACAAAGTTCGTCATAATGTTCGTTGTGTACTGACAAAAGAAGAGTACACCCGTCGGGTTTTATCTAGCTTTATGATATTTTTCGTGTGTGTTTCAAAGTGCATAATAATGCTTTGTCGTATATGAACAAAATCCGAAATCACGAATCTCCAACACATTCAACACTTGGTCAATGCACACTTTATAGTCCTCGCTGTATATTAATGATTCAGTCAGTAGTTGTCTTTGGTGGATCCACTCAGATCTAATCTTCGTCCGTCTAAATTGTGTGTCTTCAGGTTGAATCCTTTCGACGTACGCTTCTCTTCATCGGCCGCGGTTGATGTTCTAGTGCGCTGGTCCTATCGGGCCTTCACGGCGACTTGTTGACTATCTATTACAACACATTTTGCTCGGCACCGGCGAGGGAGGGGTGGCGACGATGACATGCCTTCGGTTTGCTTCAGTGGTTGTAGCCGTCGCTAGCTGGTCTACAGATCTGAATGTAATTTTTATTATTTCTGGTATTCACTGTACTACCACAATTGATGATGATTAGATCAAAAGTTTTCTGGCAAAAAAATATGCACACTTCATAGTGTACGTTAGTAGAAAAACCGCTCACCTTGGCAGGTGGCTCTCATATTCGTTCTGGTGCAAGTGCGCAAGTAACATGCATGCAAGGTTCTGCTTCATCACTTTCAGAAATGCCCACGAAATCAACCATCCTCCGGAGACATCTAGGAAATTCACATAAGTAAAAAATTACACGCTTTACAAGCCGATGCTTAGCTAGTTCTCTTTCCTCACCTTCCCGGAAGAAGACTTCCATAGCGTATATTAGTTCCAATGAAATTAACGTGCTGGCTTAACTAGTCATGGTTATAATTTATTACAACTTACACTAGCTTTTAAACACAGCTAGCTAGAGAGTTGAAATCCTGGTAGATGCATGCATATAGTATATCTTGATAGAGCTTTGGAATCATTCGCATAGGATTAGTTTGCCTATATAACGGCAACTTGAACATTGTTCCTAGCTAGGACACCCGCTTGTCCAAATCGAGAACGGTACGTAGAAGGTACAATGGCATCTTCTTCTTCTCCGTCGTCCAAGGTGACCCGCATAACTCCACCGACCAATGACGTCGACGCCGGCAAGATAACAGCCGCTGGCGCGGCACTGCCAAGGCCAACCACGGACAGGGTCATGTCTAGCGTCGCAAACCTTGCGCAACTCCTGCCAACGGGCACGGTGCTGACGTACCAGGCATTGTCCCCGTCTTTCACCAACCACGGCAAATGCGAGACCTCCAGCTCCAACCAGTGGCTCACCGCGGCGCTGGTCGCCGTCCTCGCCGCCATGTGCATCTTCTTCTCCTTCACGGACAGCGTCATTGGCCACCACGATGGAAAGTTGTACTATGGTGTGGCCACGACGCATGGCTTCAACGTGTTCAACTTCTCCGACGAGGATGAGAGGCGGGAGTGGTCCGGTCTGGACGAGTTCCGGAGGCTCCGCCTCCAACCGCTGGACTTCGTGCATGGCTTCTTCGCCGCAGTTATTTTCCTCACGGTGGCGTTCAGCGACGTGGGACTGCAAAACTGCTTCTTTCCGGACGCCGGCAGGAACACCCAAGAGCTTCTCAAGAACTTGCCGCTAGGAATGGCATTTTTGTCTAGCTCTGTGTTCATCATCTTCCCCACTAAACGGAAGGGCATCGGATTCAATTACACGACTCCTCGCCAAAAGGTCATCCATCCCAGCTTGAATAAAGTTTGATTCCCACAAGTGTAAGAATGAAGGACCAGCGAAAATATACGTAGTTGCCATCCATGTTGATTAAGTGTCTCATAAATTTTGTGCTGGCTTGTAATATGATGGGGTGGATGTTGCTATCCTTTGTTTTTGTCCTTGTATTGTAGGGTTTACTCGTTATAGTGCTATCTGGTTTAGTGTGTGCTGATTGCTGAGTTAGATGATGGGTTTCTTAATACTGCATGAATTCACTCTTTTCTTCCCGTATCCTGTTTGCTATAGGCAGACAATGTAGTTCCGTTATGTCAAAGTGATGAACATGGGAGTAACCCAGTTCAAAAGAAAAGTGTGATTGAAAGTAATGGACCTAATGTGTAACAGAAGTTGCTTAACTGTATATCACCGGAGAAAGACAAAGTTTTTCAAGTATATACTCCCTCTGTTCCATAATTTAGTGCGTATGGATTTTTTGAAAAATCATAATTTGCAGACTTTGACCAATTAAGTTTATAGAGAAAACTGTTTATATCTACAATACCAAATATATAAAATACAAAACTACTTCTTACAATGAATCTAATGATATATGCTTGGCATTCTAGATGTAAATATTTTTGTCCAAAAAATTGATCAAAGTTTGCGAGGTTTGACTTTTCAAAAAAAATCTATACGCAATACATTATGCAACGGAGTGCGTATATACTATGTCATAGTTGTCATATAAACAAAGTGTTTTTCTGCCATAAAAATCAATTGTATAGGTATGAAAGCATCACAGCCTCCTACGATATCAATTAGCCGGGGGCATGCCTCCATTAAAAAAAAAACTGCCTCCTACGATATCAATTATCACAGTCCTCCATTCTCTTGTTTGCTTTAAGATCAACGTTGTTATTTTACAAAGATGATCATGAACTATAAATCTAGCTTGCCTCAAGAGGTCTCTCCCATTTTGCGAAACAACACTTCTTTTATCTACCCCATTACATTTTACAATGATTAACATACTTGTATAAAATTAATTGGTGCAGAAATTTAGGATAATAACTATGTAAATTAACTGGGATAAACATCTAAATTTAGGATAACTACGCAAAAAATATACTGGGTGATTTACACGTGCGTGCATATATGTTTACTGGGTGTTTCTAGAGAAATTATATCATTTTTCGCCTGCTACAGTTTCAGAATCTTCATGGGAAGTGCTTCCTCGCTTCCAAAATGAATGGTCTCTTTTGCTCAGTTATGCTTTGAGCAATAATAACTTTGTTGTTTGTTGGTATTTATTTTACTATGTGGGATGTAATTTGGAACGGGGTAGACCATCAGGAGGAAATTATTATTATTTGAAACGGAGATCACGGGGAAATTAACGTGAGTAAAAAGTGGATACTTGCGTAAAAGCCGATGACTGATCACACGTTGAAAAACTTCAGCCTCCCTCCGGCCTCGCGCTAGGGTTCCCCCGCTCCCCTCCCGCCGCCGCCGCCCCTCCCGCCGCCGCCGGCCCCGCCCCCCGCCTCCGCCCCCTTCCGCCCTCCCCCCCCTTCGTCTTGGCCGCCTCGCGTCGCCTCCCCGGGAGGTGGCCGGG
>NC_041391.1:696748507-696757431 GCF_002162155.2 Triticum dicoccoides | reverse complement strand
GGCGGCGGTGCAGCCCGGCTTGGCTGCGGTCCGGCGGCCGGCGTGGTGACGGCGCCGCTCCTTGGCGGCGGGGCGGCGTGGTGGTGCCGGGTGGCCGTCGACGCGCCCCCGGCCCAGATCCGGGCACGTCGGGCCCCATCTGGGCCCCTGGGGGCCGGCCCCCCGGCATGGTCTCGTTGTCTGCGGCGCGGTGAGGAGGAGGAGCGGCTCGGACTTGGGGCGTCGGCGTCGATGGCGTGCCGGCAGCAGCGCGAAGGCGGGAGCTTTACGGGCCCACGAGGGCTCGGCCGGGCCTGTGGGCCTACGGGCCTGGTGTGCTCTTGCTATTGCGTCCGGACGGCTACTGTCGCTGACGGTGGAGGTGGGGCCCTCCCGCGTGCCGATGGTGCTGATGCCCTAGTCCCGGCTCCGATTCTTCGTCGTGCTGTTCTCTCTTCGCGGTGCCGTGGTGAGACGGCGTGGAGGCCTCATGACCGCGTTGGCGTAGGGTGGTGGTTGGTTTGGTGGCGGGATCCGGAGCGCCCGAGGTGCGGGTTGGGATCGGGGGAAACCCCTGTCGGCGTGGCCGACCCCGGCGCGGTGGCGCCTGTGGGTGCCGCCTGACCTTCCGGGAGGGCGTCGGGGGCTACTCTTCCTATCGCCTCGTCGTGTACCGGGGGAAACCCTTGGCAGCAGCGTCGTCATCGTCGCGATCCTTCTTGGAGGTGTTGATTGGTGCCGGCGCTTCGGAGTCTTGGAGCCTAGTGGATAAGACCGGTGGGCCTAGCGATCGCGAGGCTTCTTCGTTTTTGTTGATCCGCCGTTGTCGGCATTTGTTTCTTTTGCTCTTTCTCTGTTGTTTCTTTTGGGCGTGACTGTGCTGCTTCCGCCCCAGCGCCTATCCCTGTATGACCCGGTTGGTTGCTTTGTATACAAAGTGGGGGGAAACCCTTTTTCGGCAAAGCCGATGACTAGCTACGACTTGTTCTCCTTCCTCATCTTCCTGGAAGAAGACTTGCATAGCATATACCACCGATTAAATTCACGTGCTGGCTGTAAACTATATACTCATGTCAGACGAGTTGGTTAAAGTTAACTACAACTTACACTAATTAACCATTAACCAAAACTAGCTAGGGAGTTGAGACCAGGTACATGCAATCGTGTAGAGCCCTTCAGCATGCATGCAGCAATACCAAGTAAAGACTAGTCAACGCGCCAACACCAACGTGTAGAGCCCTTCAGTTAGAACTTTGGAATCATTCAGCAATACGTGCCTATATAAACGTGAACGTGTCGACCAGTTTGGAGCATTCCAACTTTCAGAGCTAGGACACAGATCAAGCACAGTACGCATACAATGGCATCTTCTTCGTCGTCGTCGTCCACGGCGATCCAGATACACCCACTGACCAACGAGGACGATGGTAAGATAACAGCCGCCGGCACAGCACCGCCAACACCTACCACGGGGCCCACAGCGGCCACGGTCATGTCGAGCGTGTCGAACCTAGCGCAGCTCCTGCCGACGGGCACGGTGCTGGCATACCAGGCATTGTCCCCGTCCTTCACCAACCACGGCAAGTGCGAGACGTCCAACCAGTGGCTCACCGGAGCGCTGGTCGTCGTCCTCACCGTCTCGTGCCTCTTCTTCGCCTTCACCGACAGCGTCGTCGGTCGCCGTGATGGAAAGCTATACTATGGCTTCGCCACGCCGCGCGGCTTCAACGTGTTCAACTTCTCCAGCGAGGAGGAGAGGCAGGAGTGGGACGACCTCGACCAGTTTCGGAAGCTCCGTCTCCGGCCGCTTGACTTCGTGCATGCCTTCTTCGCGGCGGTGGTTTTCCTCACGGTGGCGTTTAGTGACGTCGGGCTGCAGAACTGCTTCTTCCCCGACGCCGGAAGGAACACCGAGGAGCTGCTCAAGAATCTGCCCATGGGCATGGCGTTTCTCTCCAGTTTTGTGTTCATCATCTTCCCCACCAAAAGGAAGGGTATTGGATTCACTGACAACGCTCCGCGCCAGAAGGTCGTCCATCCCTTAAATTAATTAAGTCAGATTATCGTACCTTGGAAATGCTACTTGCCAGAAATTGATTGAAAAAATTGAATCCTTCAGGAAATTCACACTCAATCGGATTTGAAGACACCACTCCTCGCAGGCGTAGAAGTTGCTTGATTGTATCATGTTGGAGAAAATCATGAAGTTTTTTAATTACATGTTCAGTGTGTGTGTGCCATGGTTCTTTTGTAAACAAGGAAATATTTTTTGTTCAAAGCAAGTGTACAATTACGTAGGGGCCCTGCGTCCCAGCCTCCCAGAGGTTTATCAGAGCACTCCATTCCTTTTGTTTGCTTTAAGCTCGTTGTTTGTATTTTATACAAAAATCCTAAACTAAATCCGGTTTTTATCAAAATTTCTCTCTTATTTGGCGACATATACAGTACACTTCTTTCTTATCTCCATTCTCCGTTCATTTTACAACGACTAAATACTTGCATGAAACAAAATAGTCTTGAAGTTTAGAATAAACACATGAATTTATTGGATATAAACACCTAAATCAAATTGGATCCGAGCCGTTTCACTAAAAAGTACTATGTGGACAAATCTAAAACTTGGGGTCTAAGAAGCGGAGTGTAGGGGCTGCATATATACATAGAGATATTAAAATTGGACATTAATCCATCCATCTTAGGACCCCAGCAATTTCGGCCTTTGGAGTTGCTATTTTGTGCATCCCTAGAAGTTAGATGCCCTTGTCAATGCGCGCATTGGCCCTGGATCATCATTCTCCACAGAATGGGCTAAGGACTAGGATGACGTTGCTAGGGCCACTATTCCCATAGCAAAATCAGAAACCTATGGTTGATGTTGCTAAAAGAAAAACGCCTATGGTTAATTCAGGTCTGCGGATGGTCAGAAGACCCTCTGTATGCTGCCAAGGGGTGCTACAGCGTCGCCACATCATTTAAAAAAGATCTGGTTAAGGGTGAAGCTCTCTCCTTTAACTTTACGTTGTTAGGTAGAAGTGAGTCCTCGAGCCCGGGTACCATTGCACCACAGGAGAGTTCTCACCTCACCGGAGCATTTATAACAAAAAACGGTTACAAGAAACTGATTTATAGGCGTATTGGTTATAAGAACTTCACAACATCTTAACAAACTAAATCTTAACATCCTCCCTCAGTCGTAACTTGTCTAAGTTGTGGTTTTCTAAAATCCAGTAAGCTGTTGCAGACATTGGTTCTGTAAACTTGTCTGCAACTTTGACCACCCATGGGTATGAACCGAATCTCCAGTAATCTTTGTGCCACACGCTCACAAAATGATGATACATGTGCTTATTCCTCACATGGAAGACCGAATTAGTGGAAGATATGTTGCACCAATATTGCCACAACAAAGAAGTGCAAGCGGACCATGCTCATCCCCGAGCTCATTGTATCCACATCATCTCTGTTGCGGCATCGCCAGAGGTACAACTCATCTTCCATTGTTTTGTTTTGTACTCCCTTTGTTTTTATTTACTCCGCATATTAGAGTTGACTGAAGTCATACTTCCTAAAGTTTGACCAAGTTTATAAAAAAGAATATAAATATTTACCATAACAAACCTATATGACGTGGAAGTACATTTGATAATGAATGTAATGGTGTCAATATTTTTGTCTATAAACTTTGTCAAAGTTTATAAAGTTTGACTTTGATCAAAACTAATATGCGAAGTAAATAAAAACGGAGGGTACATATATACGATACAGTAGCATGCAATGGGCCGAGATTCCTTTGACTCCGAGAAGGATAAAAACGATGGTCACTCTAGCAGCCATGAGAAGGAAGCTGCTAGCTAGCTACTTGGCTCGTTGCGAATTCTTTTCTCCAAGTTGGTTGTAATATGTACGTTGCGTGTTATTTCTTTCAAGTCTGTATGTACGTTGCAGCGTTAGTCCATGCATGGATGCACGTTCCTTTCCGTTTACTTTGTCGGTCCATGCATGCATTGGACCGTGAATCTTTCATCGATTTTCTGCTCCGACGACCTTGAATAGAAGTATTAGATTCTCTCTCTCAAAAAGAAAGAGTAGTACTAGTAGAAGATGCTCTCCTGAGCACGAGCTCACATGCACCTGATGTGAACCGTAAAATCCAAAACAGTATTGAAAGAATTTTTTAAAATTATTTTTTGCCAACAAACATTGACAAGTGTTTCACTTGCATGCAAATTTTCGTGATAGAATCACATTCATAGAGGCCTGGGCAACGAAGCAGAATTGATGCTCCCAAATGATTCCAACAATAATCTTTTTGAAGACACCGATATCTTTTTTCCAAGACCTGCATGAACACGATCATTATTTCATCCCGAAATATTGCAAGCAGGTGAAACACACATCAATGTCTCACATCTAAAGTTCTCTCATATTTGGAGACCCATACCTAACCTTCTTTCTTATTTTGATTCTCAATTCATTTTACAATGACTAAATACTTGTATGAAACAAAATAGTCCTGAAGTTTAGGATAAACACTTGAATTTATTGGATAAACACCTAATCAATTGGATCCGAGCCATTTCACTAAAAAATATTATGTGGACAAATCTAAAACTTGCGGTGTAAGAAGCGTACATGGGAGGTCCATATATACATTTAGAGACATTAGAATTGGACCTTAATCTCTCCACCTTAAGGCACTAGCAATTTCCGCAGTTGGATTTGCTGTTTTGGGCATCCCTAGCCATTAGATGCCCTTGTCAATGTGCGGATGGGCCGTGGATCATCATTCTTTGCAGAGTGGGCGAGGGACTAGGATGACGTTGCTAGGGCCACTATTCCCATTCTAAAATCAAAAGCATTTGGTTGATTCGGGTCTGTGGATGGTCAAAAGACCCTCTAGTATGATACCAGCAAGGGTCACAACGGCCTCGCCAGAGCATTTACAACAATAAACGGTTACAACGTGTCAATCGGGAATGAGAGCCAACAAAAAGCTGTTTTCTAGACGTACTGGTTATAAGAATTTCACAACATCTTAACTAAGTACTCCCTCCGATCTTGAACTAAAACCACGATACTTATTTTAGATCGAAGGGAGTAAATCTTAACATCCTCCTTCAGTCTAACTTGTCTAAGTTGAGGTTTTTTTAATCTATTAAGCTGTTGCAAACACTGATTCTGTAAACTCGTCTGCAACTTGACCATCCTTGGGTGTGATCTGAATTTCCAATAATCTTCATGCCACACGCTCGCGAAATGGTAACCTACCTCGATGCATGTGCTTATGCCTCACATGAAAGACCGGATTAGTGGAAGATATGTTGCACCAATATTGCCACAACAAAGAAGTGCAACCGAGCATGCTCATCCCCAAGCTCATTGTATCCATATCACCTCTGTTGCGGCATCGCTAGAGGTACAACTCATATTGTTTTGTTTTATAGTATACGGTACAACACCATGCAATGGACCGAGATTCCTCTGACTCCGTGAAGGATAAAAAACGATGGTTAGGGCCAGTTCTTTTGAGGTATGTTGTGGAAATAAGCTGCTGTGGAAATAAGCTCCAGAAAATAAGCTAGCCAGTTCTTTTCAGTGCCTGTTTTTTCAGCTTCTGTGTGGTATGGTCAGTGAAAAGTCTGTAATGCCCTTGGACTGTACTGTTGTTCGGATTAAAGGATATTGCGCTATTTTTATCATTTTGTTGCCCATATGAACATAAATTTGACTTTCAAACACCAAAACTTGTTATAATCAAGCATAAGGAAGATCATTGTCTCGCATACGAATATCATATGTGCATCACTATCTCATGTAGTACGAGTACTTGAGAAGTACCGAATAAAAATGATCCCTAAATTATTACATGGTTCTCCCAACAAAAGCATACACCCTAGCAGTACTGCACCCTAGAGCTAACCATCAAGGGAAAACACTTGTAGCAATAGCATCACGGATGGAACCCATAGTACCATCATCAATGGGTGCATGGTGATGAGAAAGGCTCTCCTCATGAGCATAAGATCCACTCTCAACCATGTCAAAATGTTGATCACTTAGTTTGCTCTCACGAATGAAGTTATGAAGACACGCACATGCAGTAATGATCTTTGTTTGCGTAGCAGGTTTGTACCGGGTGATGCCGAGGAGGATTCTCCATTTCATCTTTAAGAACACCGAACGATCGTTCAATGACATTCCGTAGTGATGAATGTAGATGATTGAAGGTCTCATATCTTCCTCGTGGTGGTACTTGTTGGAAATCGGGTACATGGTAGCGTTGTCCTTTGTATGGTGCTAGATATCCAACTCTGTTTGGACATCCAGAGTCAACAAGATAATATTTGCATGCATTGGTAATAAAGATGACCAAAACCAATTAGTTCACACAAAACATTAGAGCACAAGAATGCATGTACAAGTTATT
The DNA here is from genome assembly GCF_002162155.2 of Triticum dicoccoides. Lineage (NCBI taxonomy): Eukaryota > Viridiplantae > Streptophyta > Magnoliopsida > Poales > Poaceae > Triticum > Triticum dicoccoides. The sequence continues at coordinate 696,751,025 of NC_041391.1, read as the reverse complement.
ACCGTCTGGCGGGTGTGGAAAGTAGGAATATTCAACTTGTGCATCATTGAGTACACATGTGTCATCACTAGCCGCATAGTAAGAAAAGTAACAAATGGAATTGATGTGAACATATGTATACCTGTATCTCATTTGCCCACCATTCATCACTAGCCGCAATGGTCTTGGTAACAGGATCAAACCCAATGCCTGATGCCTTTTGGGTTAATGTCTTCCAAACAACATACTCTTTTTTTAGCACGTCCCACTTATTCTTGAATTGCTTTCGTGTATATTCTCTCCTCGTGCGCTCAAAAAACTTTCTTACCACATTGTCATATCCAAGTGGTCTCAATGTTCCTTCTTTGCCACGGTTATTGGCATTCACTTCTTCCACACAAATATCAATGAAAGTTCTAAGACCCACATTATCCCATTGTGCTTTCATCTATTTTTCATCATGTCAATACAAAAGAATTGGAAGAATTAATATGTAGTACAAACAATAGCTAGATATTGCTTTTACAGTAGCATATATAAGCATCGCATCATGTCAATATTTCTTCTGTGCAACCAGAGGGCAACAATTGTACTACTATTTGGCACAATCAATACATCCATATCAAAACTATTTCTACCATATATAGGCAATGCATCATAGCAAATCAAGATGAAAACATCATTCTTCAGCAGTACCTTGCAACAAATCTAGATGAACTTTTTTGCAAAAGAAATCACAGGAGGAGCTGCTCACCTTGGGGGCTCACGGCCAGGATGAGGGGACGGGGAAAGGGGGTCGCCGTCCGCCGGAGTGGGGCGACGTCCGCCGGAGTGGAGCCCTGGCCGGACCGGGCCAGGAGCTGCTGCTGCACACCGGAGACGGAGGGGATGCGGCCGAGGGAGGGGTCGCGCCCGTGCGAGCTGGGGTGGAAGATGTGGCCTACCCGCTGGCCATGTCACCGGAGATGGCCTCGTCGATGACCGGAGGACCTGACGACCGTCGGCGGCGGTGGCGGTTAGGAGGAACCCTAGGCGGAGCGACAGAATAGAGAAGGGGTCGAGCGGGAGGGAGGGGATCGAGCAGCCCGTCTGCCCCTTTTTTTCTGCGTCAGGAACTCTCCGCAGGACTGCGATGGCAATTTCGCTGTAAAAAGTTAAAACAACAGCGGCACATCCCTATACCCTTTCGTTTTTAAGTGAGAAGCTGCGGGAAGCCACCCGACCCCAGCTTTTTTCCATTGTGAAGGAGGAGGAGGTAGAAATAAGCTAAGCTGGCTTCTCTAAAACGAGTTCTTTTGAGCTTCTAGCTTTTTTGACAATAAGCTGCTAGAAGCTACAAAAGAACTGGCCCTTACTCTAGCAGCCGTGACAAGGAAGCTGCTAGCTCGCTAGGTACTTGGCTCGTTGCGAATTCTTTTCTCCAAGCTGGTTGTAATATGTTAGTGTGTTATTTCTTTCAAGTCTGTATGTACGTTGCACCGTTGTCCATGTACCCACGCACGTTCCTTTCTGTTTACTTCGTCGGTCCATGCATGCATTGGACCGTGAATCTTTCATCGATTTTCTGCTCCGGCGACCTTGAATAGAAGTACTAGATTCTCTCTCTCAAAAAGAAAGAGTAGTTCTAGTAGAAGGTGCTCTCCTCACATACACCTGATGTGGACCGTAAAATCCAAAACAGTATTGAAAGAATTTTTAAAAATAAATTTTTTGCCAACAAACATTGACAAGTGTTTCACTTGCATGCAAATTTTCGTGATAGAATCACATTCATAGAGGCCTGGGCAACGAAACAAAATTGATGCTCCCAAATGCTTCCAACAATAATCTTTTTGAAGACACCGATATCGTTTTTCCAAGACCTGCATGAACGATGTTATTTCATCCTGAAATATTGCAAGCAGGTGAAACACACATCAATCTCTCTCTCTCTCTCTCTCTCACACACACACACACACACACACACACACATATAGAGACAATATTTTTTTAGGTTTTACTGTTCATCCAAGTGCATGTGTGCTCGCTTGCAGAAACTCTGCACGCGTAAGATACTACCAATCGCTAGCAGCTTCTCTCATGCTCTGCATATTGCCATGATGCCATCGATCCATTAAACTGTGTATGCAACGGAATCACTGGAAAACACCTAAGAAAGCAGGCGCACAGTCCAACCATGGGTCTTGGGGCTCGTGTCCACATCATGCCTCACTACTTCAATAAACATTCGACGGTAGTAATATGGTTTTTGCTGGACGCGGAGTTATTGCGCCCGAGCTCAGCTGAGCTCCTTATCTGGTGCGTTCGATAGCGCATGTGGATGTGCGCCGCGAGGTAATACGAGCACAGGAAAAATGATAGAAAATTTGTACTGTGCAGAAATACGTACACGGCAGGCGGGGTTGGTGGGCTTGTCTGTAACGTGCGGGGGGAGTCCGTAAACCATGACCATTTGGGCCGTGGGCTAGAATCGGAATTACCATCTGACCCGTGGCCCAGAATCTTTCCGATGCCGGTAGGTGGGTTTAGGGCACGAATT
>NC_041391.1:696739034-696748271 GCF_002162155.2 Triticum dicoccoides | reverse complement strand
GGCGGTCTCATTGAGGTCCCGGCGGCTGAAGATCTTGACTCGACGGGCGCCGCCGTCGACCAGCAATGGAGTTCCTGCTGCAACCAATACGCGGGTACGTCACAGAGCCCTTTCTCTCTGCCCGCGACGCCCGTCCCCCGCCGTCCCTAGCCCCCAGCTATCTTGTTTCTCTGGATTTAACATGCTTTAGCGCCTGTATCAGATCCACTTCTTGGAAGAGGTTGGAGAAAGCTTGGTACCGCCGGCGCCGCCAGAGCTGGCCTCTGTGGCGGCGGAGCAGCATGTTGTAGATATGGTGGTCGAGCTTCCAGTTGTGCGGCAGGATACCTTGCCACCCGTGCAGTAGGCCACCAGCGGCCATGCGCAGATTGTGGCAGGACCGGCGTCCGCCGAGGTTAGGTTGGAGAGCTCACCTCCGTCGTTAGAGTTGTCCACTGCGAAGATGAATCCGCGAGCCCCTGGGTGGAATAAGAGGTTAGTTGTGTGTGTTGGGCATGTTTAGCAGATAACTGACATACTGATAGTGATAGAACCATCAGATTACTATTAGTGCAGAACATCACATATTCTTGTGGTCTTGCTTATTTTTGGAGGAACTAGGTGGTCAGCATGTGTGCAGCAAATCTTGTACTTTAGATGTGAGACAATGATCTAGTGTATTTGTACATACTAGATGATGCACCCGCGCGTTGCTGCGGGAAATTTTGTCAATCTTTTGGAGGTGTATGTATAACAAAGAAAACAGGCAATGATTGAATAAAGAAATAAAAGGCATGACACCAGGCGAGGCATTGCTTGGAAAAGCTTACACAATCATGTTCCATGATGAAGTTAAACTTTCATCAATTAAATGGCATAACTCAAATTTGATACATAGCAGATTGGGGGCTCGCAAAATATGGTTACCACATTATAGTTCAGATAACTCCATGCAGAAAATATGCAGCGGAAAAAGTTAAATCGTTTTGAGAGTTGCACAATGAAAATTAATGTACACACATACAATGGGGTAGGAAGTACAATATATTTAATGAAATTTAGTAATGAAAAGTTACGTAGTTGAGCAATTTCTGAAGTTTCTGTCACCGGGGATGCGTTCTGATATATGCAAATATCTGGTGTGACGAAGAGGTATGGTTAGTTGAAGCATTAAGTTAGTAGTCAAAGAACTTACCTGCAAGTATATAGCAGACAAAAAATAATTGAAAGCAACTTCGATGGAGATGAGATAAACAATCATTAATAGTATTGCTCCCTTTCCTGAAACAAATTTAACTGTGTCCAAGTATATATCGACTTATCTATCCATCTCTTGCTTGGAAAAAAATATTACATCGAATCCAAAAATTGCTTACCAGTATCACCAGCATGAACAAAGGAGGGATGCACTCACCCATCCATACAACACAGTTCCAAAACCACAAGGAATTTAGGGTATCGATGCATCACACTGTACAACAAATTAAGGCAGAGTTGAAAAAATGTATCCAGAGAGGAACCTAATGGCATATACATGTTGCCGGCATCATAGGCCCATGGTTTAAGGCAGTGCGAAAAAGCTGTACACAGAGAGGATTTCTGAATCTTTTCGGAAAAAAAGAGAGGATTTCCGAATGGCATCTACATGTTGTCGGCATCATAGAGTAGACACCCATATGGTGGTGGAGCCACCAGCCAGGCTTCTTCAAATGACGCATGGCAAAGGCTTGTTGAAAAAAAACAATCTGTGGCCTCCTCATACCCGAGTAGTTTCTCCATATTAGGTCGAGTATGGCCAGGAACTCGTCAGCTCATGGTCCAGCTTCATGCGATCTTGGCGTTGTTGTCAGTAGTGGTGGACTTATTGTGAGTTTCTCGTAGGACGGCCGCATGCATGTGCTGCTTCTGTATGACGATGATGTCGGACGACGAGGTGAGCGGGTAGGTGAGGACGCCCTGCTGCTCGCCGGCAAGGTGGACCTTGAGGTATTACTGCTATTGGTGCTGGTGTCCTCGATGGCTTAGGTAGACGGTGACGATGACTTTGAGGGAGGAAGTGAGGACACCACAATGGAGGTGGAGGAGGCAGGTACACACGCGTTGTCGCCCTAGGATCATGATAATCATCCACGCACGCATCATCATCGCCATGGATGTGAGAAAGAGGAGGAGCGAGCCTGATGTAGGATTAGCCTACGTGCGTGGGTGAACGAAAAGAGGGGCGATGGATTTATGGGGGATGAAGCCCAAGGGAGATGAGCCGAGGGGCCTCGCAGGGGAGGCGTGCGTTGATTACCCTCCATCAGGAAGGGTATTAGTGGGATTTGATGGAGATTAAAGAAGGCCAAGTGGGAGAGAAAATCAAAAGGCGTTTCCATAAAAAATTCTCAGGGAAAAAGAATGCTGCCGTGAAGACAGGAAGTGTTGCGATGCAGAGATTAAAGAAGGCCAGGTGGGAGAGAAAATCAAGAGGCGTTTCCACAAAAAGTTTTTAGGGAAGAAGAATGCTGCCGTGAAGACAGGAAGTGTTGCGATGCGGAGGAAAATCCTTTGGTAAGAAAAAGGATGATTGTCTAAAAAAATCAGTAAGGATGATGAGGTAGTGGGGCCGTTGATGTGGATAGGCTGCATGTCAAAAGAATTAGTTTAGTGGGGATGAACTATTTAGGTATTATAGATTAGAACAGTCGTGAAAAATGAAAGCTAGGGTTTCATAGAATTATTTTCGGTTGGAACACCCATTGGACATATAATTGCATGAGTCTACAATTGTATGGAGTGTGACCTTGTTTTTGCATGCATCGTGTGTGAGAAAACATTATTTGCTGGGAAGATTACTGGATCCATTTGTATTGAAATGTGAAGTTGGCTTTATTTCGCAGGTTGAGGATTGGAGCTGCAGCACCGAGCAGGCCACCGTGTCCAAACCGCATCAGTGCGTTCGAGAAGGCAGTACGGAGGTTTGCTGAGAATCCAACGGAGAATGTTATCACGCCAGTTATCGGCACAACATTCGACTCGGTGGATCAGGCATACGACTTCTACAATTTGTACTCCTGGGAGAAGGGATTTGGCATTCCTTATGGCAAAAGCAGGTTAAATGTGGAGAGGACCAAATGCATGCAGGAAATAGTTTGTGGTTGCTCGGTGAGTTAAAGGCTTTTTTTCTATTAGAACATGCAAATGAGAGTATTTTCCCTGTCTCTGCTAACATACTAACATGTGAAAACATTTTCACAGGGAAAAGCTGGGGTTGAGAAGACGAGATCTTGTCACTGTGAGTGTCCTGCTCTAATTAGGCTGCTACGAGCGGAGGACAACGGATGGTATATAGCGAAGCATAGGGATACGCACAACCACTCGTTGTCACCTAATTTTGGTGAACAATCCACTGGCCATCTCACAAGCATATAGATGTGTACATCAGAGATCTTGTGAAGTAGTTGAGGCAGAACAATGTGAACTTGGCGAAGGTGTACAACATCATTGGAGGGTTTTTTGGATTGATGGAGAATGTTCCGTTCACAAAGAGGTCTTTGCGTAATTTGTGCGGGAAGATAAACAGGGACCATGCGGAAGATGACGTGAAGAAGACAATTGATGTGTTTGCTGAGATAGGAGCTAAAGATCCACACTTCACGTACAGGGTTCAATTTGACAACGAGGGGAGGATCAAGAATCTGATGTGGGCAAGCGGGAGCAGTAGACTGCAATACTCTTTTTTTGGGGATGTGATCACGTTTGACACAACCTACCGGACTAACCTGTATGACATGCCTTTCGGATTGTTTGTTGGCGTGAACAACCATTTTCAGAGTGTGACCCTGGCAGGTGTGCTTGTGCGTGATGAAACTGAAGATAGTTTTGTATGGGTTTTCTCAGAATTCCTCCGAATGATGGGAGGTTCTCCACCTGTGACCATACTAACAGGTAATTTCGTCCTATAGGTTGTGAATACTGAACAGCTCACCGATTGCTCCTATGAGTTAGATACACATTTCATATTTTTGTGCTGATGGTGTTGTGCATTCACATGTGCAGATCAGAACCGGGCTATGGAGCTAGCGATCAAGAACGTTATGCCAAACACGACCCACCGATGGTGCAAGTGGCATATCCTGAAAAAGGCAAAAGAGACACTCGGTAGTTTGTACACAAAGAAAAGTGAATTCAGGGCTGAATTTTATAAGGTGATAAATCACATGTTGACGGAAGATGAGTTTGAAAAAGGTTGGGAGATGTTGCTGGACAAGTACAAGCTGAGATCTCATCCGTACATGACAAACCTGTTTGAGATTCGTAAGAAATGGGTGAAACCTTAATTTAAGGGTGTTTTCTGTGCGAAGATGACTAGCACCCAGAGGAGTGAGAGTGCAAACCGTATGCTAAATGGACCAGATTTTGCACGATTTGTCGTAGGCAGGGTCACAAGCGAACAACTTGTCCAGAACGCGGAGATATCCCAAAGCAGCCTCGAAAGCCAGCTAGATGCAAGAACTGTGGTGTCGAAGGTCATCGACGAAACAATTTTCATAAAGCAATTACAGTAGAACTAGCAGGAGGCATGTAAAAAGAATGATCAAAAAAGAATGCCAGGTTATGGAGTAGGTTATGAAATTTGAAAAATGCTAAGTCTGATGGAATGTTGTCTGTCCTGTGCTGTAAGTGGTTTGTAAGCGATGTCAGCAGATTCATCTGCCTTTGTTATGAACAAGGGATCAGCGGGAGCACCCCGCCGGCCTGGGAGGAGGAGTAGGAGCTTGCCATCTTGGTTTTGATGGTTGCAAGCGAGATTGGAGAAGATAAGGCAACGGGTGGGAGGGTGTGGATTCTTCTAGTGGAAGGAGGCAGATGTATAAGTGGGGCCGGATGGACTCCGGCCGTTTACCACCTACAGTCTGAGCCGTGGCCCAAGAAAGGGCGTCCCCATCTGAGCCGCTACCTGGCGGGTGACGGGCGTTGCCTTCGACAAGAGAACATGGTGGGCCCTTTCATGGAAAAAGGCATGGGATACCTGCCCAAATACGTTCTGATATACCTGCAGCGGTGGGGATCGCGAGAAACCTTGACGGCTATGATATCGAGTCCATCTGAGCTCGGGCTCAGAATAGGACTTTCGGTTTTTGCTGGGTTTTACTCCCTCAGTCCCATAATATAAGAATGTTTTTCAAGCTATGTTAACTTGAAAAACGTTTCTATATTATGGGACGAAGGGAGTACTTGATAGAAAACAAATAGAGCACTCACAATATCTTGCAAACGAGGGGCCCTTTTTTTAGGGTTGCACACGAGGGGCTTATGTTGGGCAAGCAGGTGTTGTTGTTTACAGTTTAGTGGGTTGGGCCAAACCTGCTTATGTTCTCCACTGTGTATTTGGGCTAGATTAGGGCTTATATGCTCCTAACCTAGGTCTTAGGCCCACCCATGTGCATGTCAGTACATAAACTTTGTGACTATTGTCTGATGAGTTGAGTTTAATAAATATATCAACTTGCAAAGTATATGAAGCATGAACAAGGCCAAAAGTTTGAACCACACAAAGGTTTTTTGATGCAACGATCATTTTTTTGAATGGTGAAATGTTTTTAGAAACTTGCGCAAACAATTTCTCACACTATATGAAAATTTAAATTTGAAATGAACACCTTTAAAAATTAAGTAAGGATTTTGGGTTTTATTTATTTATTTTTATTTCTTTGTGGAAATGGGTTATATGTATCTAAATATCTTAAAATATAAACAAGAGTAAAATGATAAAAAAAAGATGGACAAATGGACCAAGGAAGGAAAAAATGAACATGACGAAGAACGAAACAAAGGAAGAAAGAAAATCCAACTGGAAGCATTTCTGGTTGGTGGATCAGAAGGGTCAAACCTGTAAACACCCAAACAAACACAAAGGAAGACCGAATCCAAACAGATCCACCGAAGACCAGCACCGACTAAATCCTGCGAGATCCGACGGAGAAACATCTTCACATGCCCTCCGACAATAGTAGACTCACCATCGGGACGGTGATCTCAGTCTCGCTTAAAGCAAGACATAAGCATGGCCCCTACTAGCCGTATGGAAAAAAGATTGCCACGCTCCTTATTCGGCGTTATATTTATATGGAGACGGCGACTCATCCTGTATGTGCTGTTTGACTTCCAGGGCGCGCTCTGGGGTCAAATTTGGCGCAGCCACTCGTGCTAATCTAGCTCTAGAAAAGTTCCTAATAAGTTCCAAGGAAAAATTGTGCTAATCAATTAGACAGCACATGCATGGTAATGTCATGAGAGAGACATGCTGCATCGATTGACACGGAGAAAGAAAGAAACGTTCAAGACCAGAAGATATGTACGTACGTATGACCGACGAATCAAACGCAAAAGAAAGCTGCAGGTCGAAGCATAAAAAGCATCTATGTACGTACGTGCGTGCGTGCGTGCGTACGTGGACAGCTCTGCAAGATATGGACCTTGGACGGAGACAAAATTCACGCGACATAACATATGCTCCTTGGACCAAAAACGATTACTCTGGCTATCTAGTACTACCAGCTTGTAGCTTGGTTCTCACGTACGGCTGCTACAATGACAGATGTACATCGATCAAACGTTTTTATTTTCATAATCATTTGAAACTTTAATTTGGCGATCCTTATGGTCTGTCGTGCTGGAACGCTTCAGCAATCATGTTAGATACTACTCCCTCCGTTTCTAAATATAAAACCTTTTAGGAATTTCACCATGGACTACATACGGAGCAAAATGAATGAATCTACGTTATAAAGTATGTCTATATATATCCGTATGTAATTCATAATGAAATTTTTAAAAGGTCTTATACTTAGAAGCTTGCGGCGACAGGGTATCCTCTCATGCGTTTTGCATGAGCAGGTGGTTATACATGCGTTCTGTCTTGATATATTTGTGTACGAAATACTAAGATTTCGTTCATGAAACCGGGAGAAAACTCTTCTATTAATAAGAAATAAATAAAGAATACCTGATGCTAGCCTAGGAGAAGGCTAGGACTCCTACATGCTTGTACAATTGTTCTTTTGACGGGAATATTTCATTGTTCTCATGCGACCTTTGGCAGGGGATATATACTTCGGAAACTCACCATTATTTTCTCCTTCGATACAATTAACAACTTCTATTACACATTACATTGTTTTCAGTCCCAGCTACGTTTTCCCTAGCTCCTTGTTTTCCATCAAATTATGAGAATCGAACTTAATTAGTTTAAGTGATCGACCTTCCTGCGAGGAGTATTGTCGCTGAATCCGATGCCCTTCCTTTTGGTGGGGAAGATGGTGAACACAAAGGCGGACAGAAACGCCATGCCCAGCGGCAGGTTCTTGAGCAGCTCCTGGGTGTTCCTATTGGCGTCCGGGAAGAAGCAGTTCTGCAGCCCCACGTCGCTAAACACCACCGTGAGGAAAACCACGGCGGCGAAGAAGGAGTGCACGAAGTCCAGGGGCCGGAGGCGGAGACTCCGGAGCTCGCCCCCGCCCCACTCTCGGCTCTCATCCTCGCCGGGGAAGTTGAACACGTTGAAGCCACGGGGCATGGCGACGCCATAGTAGAGCTTTCCGTCGCGGCCCACGAGGCTGTCGGTGAAGGAGAAGAAGAGGCACATGACGACGAGGACGGCGACCAGCGCCACGGTGAGCCACTGGTTGGAGGCCTCGCACTTGCCGTGGTTGGTGAAGGACGGGGATAGCGCCTGGTACGCCAGCACCGTGCCCGTCGGCAGGAGCTGTGCAAGGTTCGTGACGCTCGACATGATCCTGTCCATGGTGGGGGTTGATGTTGGTGGTGCCGTGCCGGCGGTTGTTATCTCGCCACCGTCGTCGACTTCCTTGGTCGCGGTCGGCGGAGGCATCTGGATCGCCGTAGGCGAGGGAGAAGAAGTTGCCATTGTGGTACTGTGCTCGATGTGGGTGCGCTCGAATTTGTAAGTCCCAGCTAGGAATATTACGAAAAAGGGTTTCCCCCCGCTTTATAAAGAAACAACCGAGCATACAACCAACGAAACCACAAAAAGAAAGAAGAAGAAGAAAAAAAGAAAGCAACAGAGGATACAAGATGCCACCGGACAACAGCAGTCCTGACAACCCTAGAAGCTAGGACATCGAGGACCCCGGCAACTCCAGGACATGCCCACGACACGCTCACGCTAGTGGAGCGGCCCGCCGCTGGAGGAAGCGCACAGCCGTCAACTCCCATACCGTTGCCGGCCATCCGGGAGCACGCTTAATCCCGGATGGACTAGGAGAGGATGGCAACACGCTACCACGCCGGCAAAGTTACTCCGATCAACGCCACCGCCTCGGGTCACGCCACGAAGAACACCGAACATTGTCGAGCAGGACCCACTGAAGAACCGGTGACCGACCATGCCAAAGTCGCGACCACCACTCACCCGTCCCAAAGGCGGCGTCTTCAAGAAGAAAGCGACGCCAAGACGCCGTCGCCGCCCAATCCAAGGGGATTCGAGTTTTCACCCGGGACAAGGAGAGGAGGAGCATGGGCTAGGACTCGATGCCGATCTCAAGAAGTAGAACGGTGACGGAGCGCCGCCGGCATCGTGGCTGCCGCAGCTCGCCATGGGTTTCCCCCATCCATAGCCCACTCCAACCAGCCACCAAACCAGCCACACGAGGTCGCCGGCAACCGAGTCGGCGTGGGCAGCCAGAGAACGCGGAGGTCGCCATCTTCAAATCGAGATCCATGCTCACCGCCGACTCGCCGCCCGCACGGCCAAGTCCAGCGCCCGGAACCATCAACACCACCTCCTCCCATCGCCAGGGAGGGGTGCCCTCGCCGGAGGAGGCCGCGGCCCCCGCACCTGCACCGCCCAAACTGGAGGCGCCGCCGCCACGCCACCTGCCCCGCCAGCCGCCGGCCACGGCAAGGGAGGTCGCCCGTGGTCCAGGCCGCCCGCAGCCCCCGCCACCCGCCGGGCCGCCGGCGCAAGATCTAGCCAGATCCGACAGGTGCGGCACCACCAGAGACCGCGGCCGCCGCGCCGCAAGAGGAGGCCCCGCGCGCGACGCCGCCAACCACGCGCGCCGCCGCTCAGAGCCCCCGCCGCCGCACCGCTGCACCCCGCGCCAGTGCAGCGCCTCCACGCGCCCGGGCCGTCCCGCGCCAGCCGAGGGAAGGCGAGGGGAGGGGAAACGAGGCCCCGCCGCCGCCGAAGCCAACCGGGCTTTGCCCGCTGGCCCTTGCCGGCGGCGGCGAGGGGAGGAGGAGGGAGGGAGG
>NC_041391.1:696657947-696738877 GCF_002162155.2 Triticum dicoccoides | reverse complement strand
GAGTCTGGACCCCAGCTAGGAATATTCCAAGCTGATCCACACGCTGCTGTTTATATAAGCAAATTAATCCATCGACGATTCCAAAGCCCAACCTAGGCTGGATCACGTGAGCGTTGCTTAGTCTAACTACATGGCTTGCTGCGTGCTGAAGGGCTCTAGATGCATTCGTGTAGTTTTGTTTAATAGTTGCTGTGGGTTACAATTCACACCTTCTTTCCCTTTTGAAAATGAGGTTTTTTTAGAGATTGAAAAGATTAAAAACATCAACAAAGAGAGTAATGATACCTATGTGAAAACCCTTAAGATATGAATGTAACACCTATAGACTAGGTCGACCTTTTCCATAGCAGCACCTTCAAGAAGGGATAAAGGCCCTCGCGCTGTCATCATGACGTCCGGCGAGAGACAACCTGGATAAGGATTTATGCCCTTGCTACCGAGACAAACCAACAAATACTACCACACCAGCAATGAGACAATGCCTTATGCAAGTTGATCATTAAGCCCGGCCAATAAAGGTTAAGTCAGGAGTTTTCACCCCATATATGAAGAGTTGTTCCAATCACCATTTTGATGACAACTTTCCCAATAGTCGTGTCAATCAGTACTCCACGCCAGTGACACTAGCAGATTTGTGGGACGTCTTCCAACTTTAGACATAGCCTGACATGAGTAGTTTGCAGTGATCATGTCAATTTGGTGAAAGTCTTCAACGAGGAAGGTGGGAAGGTGAGGAACAGGGGCGTAGCCAAGCTCCGGGCTGCCCGGGCCATGGCACAAGGCTTGGAAGGAAAACACTTCGTACTATAGCTACAGTAATTACTGTTCCAATGAAGCTAGCCCGGGGCGTAGCCATATCTTGGCTACGTCACTGGTTAGAAAAGAAACTAGTTACAAAAGAAACTAGTTAGTCATTGGTTGTTTATCAGAGCAATTCCAATCATCCCATGTTCCACTCTCTATCACTATTTAAGGAGGTCTGGCAAAAAATCTCACTTTAATCCTCTTTCTAGTTACCTAGAGTTTATAGCCCTTAGTCCAACACATTTCTGGACTACATCTAGAGAGAGAATATGAACTTTCTTTCCCACAAAACACCAGCTGCCATGACATTTTCTTTCCATCCCACCTACCCCCACCAGTCGCTGGAGCTCACGGCTGCAACAACTGCAAATCAGAGCTCACAAAAGGGCATCGCCGCCACTTGTTATGACTATAAGTTCTCATTACAAATATCAAATCGACGTAATGCATAGACAAGAAAACCTACTGCAAATTGACATGAATATGTTTGACCTAGATCAAAACTTGCAAAATTAAAGAAATAGATAGAATCAAAGAAGTATGGGACTTCTAATTTGTCTGAACATTTGAGTGTAACTCGATCTACTCTTATTTGTGAAGTGGCTCAATCAAATTTCATTTTTTTCACTAGCAATTAGACGACTTACATTGGCGAGCAAGTATTGTAGTACTAGAACTGACACAAGTATGGGGGTACAAAAGAGGTAATTGCACTTGCAATATACATAAACTTGTGGAGTGATCTCAGTTTAGCCCTCTCCTTACTTACCTAGAGTGTACACAGCCCTTGGCCAACCTATTTCTTCACTACATGTAGAGAGACAGTAGGGTCTTTCTTTCTCACAAAACACCAATCGCCACGAGATTTCCCTTCCATCTCACCTACCCCCACCACCCGCGGAGCTTACGACTGCAACCACAGAACGTTAGAGCTCACATCACTAAACGTCTCCGTGAGGAAAACCACAGCCGTGAAGAAGGCGTGCACGAAGTCCAGTAAACGGAGCCGGAGCCTCCGGAACTCATCAAGACCGGCCCACTCCCGCCTCTCGTCCTCGTCGGAGAAGTTGAACACGTTGAAGCCGTCCGGGGTGGCGACACCATAATAGAGCTTTCCATCATGGTGGCCAATGACGCTGTCTGTGAAGGAGAAGAAGATGCAAGCAGAGGCTAGGACGGCAACCAGTGCCATGGTAAGCCACTGGTTGGAGGTCTCGCACTTGCCATGATTGGTGAAGGATGGGGACAACGCCGGGTACGTCAGCACCGTGCCCGTTGGCAGGAGCTGGGCAAGGTTCCCGACGCTCGACATGACCTTGTTTGTCATAGGCATTGGCACTGCCATGCCGGTAGTTGCTATCCTGCTTTCATCGTTGTTGATCGGTGGAATTATCTGGTTCACCATGGACAATGGAGAAGAAGAAGAAGATACGATTGTACGTATGTACTGTGCTCGATTAGGGCGCACGCGTGTCCTAGATAGGATTGTTCACGTACGCTGCTGTTATATAGGCAAATTAATCAAAGTCCTAGGTAGGTATACATGCACGCATGTACCTGAGTTTCAACTCTCTACTCTCTAGCTAGTTGTGTTTAAAAGTTAGTCTAAGTTGCAATTGAATTATTACCAACTAGTATGACATGATAGTTAATTAAGCAGCACGTTAATTTCATTGTTACTAAGACTTTTCCCGGGAAAGTGAGGAAAGAGAACTAGCTAATCATCGGCTTGTACATAACCATGTAGTAATTTTTAACTTGCGTGAATTTCCTACTGATCTCCTCAGACTGGTTGATTCCACGTGGGTTTTTGAAACAGATGAAGCAGGATCTACATGCAGCCCAACCCTACTCATGATCTGGCATGCATGCGAGAAAACTTACAAGGGCCCCATTGTATTCTTTGTATACCCCTCATCCGTGATTCCTTCTCCTCCGTATTCTTCTGTAGCAACGTCATAGGTGGACAGCTAGTGGCCTGAAGCAAGATTCCTCTAGCTTCACATGCATGACTGCACTCTTGGATGCCGAATTTTTTTTCGAGAGTACGCCAATAGCATACCTTGTCTTTATAGAAGGAAGAAAGACAGTTTACAAGATTCGAGCGATCGATGCGAACATCCATCGCCCGAGCACCCACTCACACCCACCTACAAGGAATTCAAGTGTGATCTCTTACAAAACGATCTAAACCACCCGCACCCACACTGCACTCTTGGATGCTCAATTGATTCGTACGCATTTGCCATGCCTCCTTTATCCCACGCCCCCTGCGTTTATTTGTAATCAAAGAGAGAGAATTAGTGAAAGAACTCACGGTAGGCTTGGCTCCACAAGAACCTTCAACGTCGTGGGCAATCCGATGGTCTGCGGAGCTATGGGGAGTGCGCCGCCGCACTGGCGCCGGCCAACAGGCCCTTCTCGCTGGAATCCCCTCCGAGCTGGAGCAGCAGTGAGCACACATCCTACCACACTCTATCCGCTACTCCTTCCTGTCTAGTCGTGGTTGCTTTTGCTTGGATTCAAAACTTGGAAAGCGATTTTGGGTGGATGGGTCAGCAGGGTGATGGTGTAGGTACGGAGGAGGCTCACGGGACAGGAATAGCTAGGGGAGTGGACAGATACGATGTGACAGTATTCGGGTCGTATAGCGATGGGGAAAACGAAGTATGAAATTATTGTGTGGGGCCAGGTGGGCCAGGGCGCTCGAATTCATATGCAGCAGCAACGTCCGTGATATGAGCTATGGATGGAACGCGAAAGGAAAAGCCTTTATCGCAATAGTTACTCGTGTGCTTGCACCAAAAAGAATGGGAGCCACAATGCAGGAAAGAGGGTGATTTTTCTACCACGTACTACGTTATTATAAAAGTGTACATTGGTCAACCGTTCAATGTGTTAGAGATTCGTACGTTCGGATGTTGTTCATATATGACAAAGCATTAAGATACACCTTACTTGAAACACACACACACACACACACACACACACACACACACACACGCACGCACGCACGCACGCACGCGCACCAACATCACTCTCACCAGCTAGCTTCACCGCCCTCATATGATCCTAGCTAGATAAACTGGGATCTCGTATTACGGCAACATTGATCGTATCCATAAAAAACAGATGAATATTGACTTGTTGAACCATGATACATTATATTTATAAGAACAAAACCCGTACGTAAAGCAACCTGGCGCAGCCACTCGTGCTAATTAGACATTCATGTGCATGACATGAGAGAGGCGTATGATTGACACGGTAAAGAAGAGAGCGACCTCACAACACGAGCGGCTAGCTGATCAACGAGGTACGATATCTATTTAAGGTTGCCGGAGAAGAAAGAAACGTTCAAGCTGTTGGAAATATGAGCAATTTACCGAATGATTTTATTAACAGAAACACTAAATAAAGCATGACTAGTATAAAAAAACAAAAAGATTGATCATCAACCAAGGCAGCCGCCTCCTCCAAAAACCTAAGGTTTTCTGCCTCCTGCCGGCGCCGGCGCTGGTCCGTCCCGTCTCCGGTGGCCTTAGGGCCATGGAGACGGAGTGGATCTTAGCCCTTACCGGTGGGAGGGATCCGTTTTTAGATCTTTTTTCAAGCTTTGTTAGGGTTTGTATCAGGCGAGACGGCGGCGGCTCCCTGAAGATGGAATAAAGGTCTCCCCGTCTAGCCCCCGTTTCGGTGATGCGTCTACCATCATCGGTGGGTGTGTGGAGGTGTGTCTCCGATGGATCTGTCTTTGGTGGATTCACTCGGATCTGTTCGTCGTTTGTGTTCGTTTGTGTGTCCTCAGGTTGGATCCTTTTGATCTACACTCTTCATCTGCGGTGGTTGCTGTTCTGGTGCGTTGGTTCTATGGAGCCTTAGCAAGACGACTTCCCGACTGTCTACTACAACAACATTTGCCCAGCTCCGGCGAGGGAGGGGCGATGACAGCGGCGCGCCTTTGGCTCGCTTCAGTGTTTGTAGTCGTCGCTAGGTGGTCTACGGATCTGGATGTAATTTTTTATTATTTTCAGTATTCGTTGTACTACCATGATTGAAGATGAATAGATTGGAAGTTTTTCCCGAAAAAAAAGCATGACTAGTATAGCAGTGATAAAAGCCATGCGGTTTGACAAAGGGAAGGTAAACAATATCTGCATATATGAGCTAGAACCGATCATCTCTAGAGCAGACAGCAGATCAAGATGCATATATGAAGTAGAGCCTAACAAGTCTAGAGTAAACACTAGAACAAGGAACTGTTGCAGGACTTCTAACAGAAAAAAACAAGAACACGTACCGGACAGCAGCCGGAGCAGAGGCACTGGACTTGGGGTCGGTGTCCTCCATGTCGTGGAGGAGGTTGTCGACGTCGGGGAAGTAGTCATCGGAGTTCGGGGCGTCCGTGACGAAGAAGTCAGTAGTCGCGCAGAGCGCTCCCCAAAAACCTTATCACCCTTCTCCCGTACAGGACTCAAAAGGTGCGGTTTCGGAGGCCTACTGTCCCGACTCGCGTTTCGCGCCGCAAGTCGGGATGAGGAAGACAGCAGCAGCGCAGAGAATGGAACCGGTGGCGAGAGGAAGGAGAAGTTCTGTTGCATCTCTCTGGGAGGAGCGACCTCCCTTTTATAGGCGCAAGAGAAGGAGGCGAGAGGGCAGCGACGGGAGGCGAAACGAAGAGACGGAGGCGAAGCGAACAGCCAGCAGCCGAAGGGCTGCACCGTTCGCATTCGAACTCCACTTTCACAAAAATCTTTTCAGCTTCCGTGTGACCTTTTGTATACCCGTAGATATCGGCTCGGCTCATTCCTGCAACCCGCGGCGTGTCGTGACGAGGCGTGGCGAGGCGGGCGGCGGAGGAGGAGCGCGTGTGGATATCTCTCTTGTTCTCATGCTCGTACAAGTGGGGAAAGAACCTCCCTTATAAGGAGGTCCAACTCCCACTAAACTAGCAATGTGGGACTAAATTTAGTAGTATCCCTTGCCTTGCACAAATGGGCTAAGTGGGCCTCTAGGATTTATTAGGAATTTCTGAAATAGTTATTGGGCTGCCCAAAATAGACTAAATTCCAGCAATCCCCCACGAGATCCCAGAGGCACACAGAAATTTGCCTTTGGTTTCAAACACTGTTTTATATACCGGTATTGCAGTGGAGACTGTTAAGTTGAACTTCCACCTAGAACTCTATGCTACACTAGTAAGCAACTTGAACAGTGGACTGGGTCTTGAACTGCAAATTTTCTGCGAATCTAGCTTCACATAAAGCCTTGAAGGATACGTGGCTACCATGGGTCTTCCCCGCGGGTGGAGCTTATGCGTCATACTCCGTGACCTTTCATGAATTTATTAGAGAGAACCCTACTCTCATAGATTGCGACGTTTAACAATCAGACTCATATAGGTGCGTTCTTCAAAAGATGTTCTGCAGGACAACATCTCTGCTTCAAAGAGCCACTTAGAACACATTAAGATATACATCAACCTGCCATGCAGATTAGAAAAGTATTTCATCTTCATGGAGTGGTATTTTAACAGTAAGGGTACTCTCCTCCCAGTTGACCAACAGCTTGTCTTCCACATCTAATTCACGGGATCTCCGATCACAAAGAATAGGTTACCACTGTGAACAACTCATATTGTGGGTCTCATACCCATCTCCCTTGATGCATTATCTATCACATTGCATGATAGACCCTTAGTAAAAGGATCTGCCAGATTTTTAGACGTTTGGATATAATCCAATGCAATAACTCCATAGTTTTTCATTTTTCTGACAAACTTTAACCTTCTCTGAACGTGTCTTGATGACTTCATGTTATCCTTTGAGCTGCTCACTTTAGTGATCACAGTTTGATTGTCACAGTTCATAAGGATACCCGGTACAGGTTTCTCAACTACCGTCAAGTCATTCAAGCACTACTAGGAAAAGGCATTCTAGTGGCGCACCAGTTTTGCCTACTAATGGCGCACCACTGGTGCGCCACTAGCATCACGCCATTAGAATTAAATTCTAATGGCGCATCAATGGTGCGCCATTAGTATCTGGTGTCCTAATGGCGCACCACCTGGTGCGCCATTAGTATAGCTCGGAGTGCACCATTAGTATGCCTCCCAGGGGGCCATATGTACCCATGTGCTTTGGCATACTAATGGCGCACCAGTGGGTGATGCGCCATTAGTGTGATTATGACAGTGCGCCATTAGTGTCTTGTGTGGTGCGCCACTAGTATGAATATTAGGGATTATTTTTTTTCTTTTCTGATATTTTCATAGGTTACAAAATATATTATTGGACAGAATTTAGACAACAACACACATCAACAGCAGATTCATCAAATACAATAGAAGATTAGTCTCCGAATACAATTCATCATATTAGTCTCCGAATTCAAAAGACCGAACAAAGATAGAACACTACAAGTCTCGAGACCGCGAGTAGCGAGTTTGTCTTCACATTACAAGTCGATATCGATCATCTAAACTACCATCACATAGAAGAGAGCTGCGGTCATCACGATGAGCATCATGGCGATGAAACTGGTCTTCATCCGGTTTCTCCAATGCTCCCTCCTCTCTCCCGCTAGATAGCGGGCGTATCTGGATTCCGCCTCCACCCTAGTGGTGTACCCTTTGTAACTGTTACCGCTAAAACGGTGAACCTGTCTCCGACACTCCTCCCAGTCGTCGTAGACTCCGGGAACCTTACCCTTGTACACGACATACGACGGCATCTCTATGCACAAGCCAAACAACAGACAATACATAAGCAATATATAAGTATGCAACAAAAGGATCGAAAGAGAAAAGCAAGACATTAATAGCACGATTCATGGTCCTACTAATAAATAGCATCGATTACATCTAAGTTGAACGACTGTCCAACCCAAAGAGACATACAAGTTCATTAAAGTTTAATTACAACATGAGCCAATCAATGCTTCAAAACTACACATAGCATCACTACTGTTGACTCGACTCATGGGACCGGAGCGTGGATGAAGCCGCCGTCTGTCGTGATGGTCATGAAATTGCGGGCGTTATCAGCCTGCATTTGTAGCGTTGTGTCTATCTCACTGTTGGACGGTTGATGTCTGAGGTAGAACTGCCCCGAGGTACGAAGGACATTGAGGGAGTCCCGGATTAGGGGGTGTCCGGATAGCCGAACTATCACCGTTGGCCGGACTCCTGGGCTATGAAGATACAAGATTGAAGATTTCGTCCCGTATCCGGATGAGACTTTCCTTGGCATGGAAGGCAAGCTTGGCAATACGGATATGTAGATCTCCTACCATTGTAACCGACTCTGTGTAACCCTAACCCTATCCGGTGCCTATATAAACCAGAGGGTTTTAGTCCGTAGGACGAACAACAATCCTACCATAGGCTAGCTTCTAGGGTTTAGCCTCTCTGATCTCGTGGTAGATCTACTCTTGTACTACCCATATCATCAATATTAATCAAGCAGGAGTAGGGTTTTACCTCCATCGAGAGGGCCCAAACCTTGGTAAAAACATCGTGTCCCTTGTCTCCTGTTACCATCCGCCTATACGCACAGTTCGGGACCCCCTACCTGAGATCCGCCGGTTTTGACACCGACATTGGTGCTTTCATTGAGAGTTCCTCTGTGTCATCACCGTCAGGTAGGATGCCTCATCCCGTCTTTAAAGACGACATTATCACCAAAGAAGCCTTCGCCGTCGGCCAGACTCTTCGGCTAGGTGGTTTCCTTATGACCACCAGTTCAGCTACCGCGCCGACGATGACTTCTCGGGTCATCGAAACCAATCTTCATGTTAACTCGGAACTTGCCGAGCAGCTAGATCCGATCGAGCTCTCCTCCGTGAATGAGCTCTTGGATCGCATCGCCGCCCTGGGAGTCACCACCGACTACGATCAGATCGGGCCTAAAACCGATTTGAGAGAGATTAACTCTCCCCAGGCCACCCACCATGTCACTGTGGTAGAGGAACAATACGACAACTCTTCTTCTATCTTAAGGACTAGCTACGTCCGGATTCCCGACCCCTCCATGCCAGACTCCCGCGGAGGGATGGATGTCGATCAAATCCTGAACTTAAAGTCAGGCGGCGGGTTGGATGCATTGGATAACATCCAAAAACCCAAACTTCCGAGTTCGGAAACTTCTCGACCCCTGAGTCTTAGATTGGACGGGGTTCCAGATTTAGTTCCACCCGCCCACCCAAACATTAGCGATCTATCCCGAATTCGGAAAGAGCCCGCTGAAACAGTACATCATTACTGGGCCAGATTCCTCCTGGTTATGGACAAGATAAAGGACTGCCGAGAGGAGGACGCAATCTCACTCTTCTGCAATAATTGCACGGACGAAGGAATCCTAAACGCCATAAGTCGTCGTGAAATTACACGCTTTACTGACTTGGTGACCATAGTACAAAAGTATTGTGCGATGGAGAGTGCTTGGAAAACCGAAAGTAAATTTTGGGATAATCCGGCCCCGAACACAGCCCTAGTCTGAAATAAAAGGGTGCATCATCACCAACCACCTGGGTTGAATACCAAAAAACAAAGACCCCCTAAAGGGCATGGAACTGTAGTGGAGGGATGGCTCAACGGACCCTGCAAAATTCATAGCACAGAGGACGCCACTCCAACTCATAGCCTTCGAGCATGTTGGATTCTACGGCAGGTGGCCAAAAGTGGCGAAGAGCTTCTAGCTTCAGAATCCCAGCCCAACAATACCAGTACGGTATTAACAGTCTTCGAGACTTTCGCATCAAATAACATGCGGAAGCGAACACTCCGCAACCTTGCCGAAGTCTACCAAGTAGCAACAATAAATCCATGGAGTGACACGGCTATGACCTTTAATGCCAGTGATGAACCCAAATTCCGAACAGCCCGAGCACCAGCCGCATTGGTCCTCAGTCCAATAGTGGACGGCTTTCGCCTTACTAAGGTACTCATGGATGGCGGCAGCGGATTAAACCTCATCTATGAGAAAACCCTCCGAAAAATGGAAATAGACTGGAGCCGCATTGAGCGAAGCAGCACAACCTTCAGAGGAATAATCCCCAGCCGGGAAGCATGCTGCACAGGAAAAATCACATTGGACGCAGTGTTCGGCTCACCGGACAATTACAGGTCCGAGGAGGTCACATTTCAAGTGGCCCCGTTCAGCAGCGGATATCACGCTATATTAGGGCGAGAGGCATTCACAATTTTTCAAGCTATACCCCATTATGGGTACATGAAGCTTAAAATGCCCGGACCTAACGGAATCATCACTCTCGCTAGTGATCCGAACATAGCACTCCGCGCCGAAAATAAGACAGCCGCACTAGCCCTCGAGGCACTATCCGAAACCCTAGCGGCCGAGGAACTAACTGCGATGCGCTCCACGGTGAACAAAGACGATGTGATACTTGATAAAAGATCCAAGTCCAGCCCTTTTAAACCAGTGGATGAAATAGTCAAATTCCAAGTCCACCCAACGGACCCTGCAAAGACGACCTCCATTGGGGCACAATTAAACCCTGATGTAGACGCCGCACTACGAGAATTTCTACGAGAAAGCTGGGACATTTTTGCCTGGCACCCTTCAGACATGCCAGGAATCCCACGTCGGCTGGCCGAGCACAGCCTAAATATCCTAAAAGGATTTAAGCCAGTCAAGCAAGCTCTTCGTCGTTTTTCCGAACCCAAGAGACAGGCCATGGGAGAGGAGCTAGCCAAACTTCTGGAAGACGGATTCATCAGAGATATAAAACATCAGGACTGGCTAGCAAATCTGGTGATGGTACCAAAGAAGGACAAATCCTGGCGCCTATCTGTCGATTTCAAAGACCTTAATAAGGCTTGCCCAAAGGATCCCTTCCCCCTCCCTCGCATTGATCAAATTATCGATGCCACAGCAGGACACGATTCGTTGTGTTTCCTCGACGCATACTCCAGCTACCACCAAATCAAGATGGCGGAGCCCGACCAAGCCGCAACGGCATTCATCACTCCATACGGCCCATTCTGCTTCAACACAATGCCCTTTGGGCTCAAAAACGCCGGCGCAACATATCAACGCATGATTCAGACATGTCTAGCAAACCAGATCGGCAAAACAGTGGAGGCATATGTAGATGACGTGGTCGTCAAATCCAAGCATGTCGAAACTCTAGTAGACGACTTGAGGCTCACATTCGACAATCTCCGAAAATACGACATTAAGCTCAATCCGAAAAAATGCGTGAGGGAGTCCCGGACTAGGGGGTGTCCGGATAGCCGGACTATCGTCACGACCAGACTACAAGACTATGAAGATACAAGATTGAAGACTTCGTCCCGTGTCCGGATGGGACTTTCCTTGGCGTGGAAGCCAAGCTTGGCGATACGGATATGTAGATCTCCTACCATTGTAATCGACTCTGTGTAACCCTAACCTATCCGGTGTCTATATAAACCGGAGGGTTTTAGTCCGTAGGACAACAACTTCAACATCATCAATCATACCATAGGCTAGCTTCTAGGGTTTAGCCTCCTTGATCTCGTGGTAGATCTACTCTTGTACTACCCATATCATCAATATTAATCAAGCAGGAGTAGGGTTTTACCTCCATCGAGAGGGCCCGAACCTGGGTAAAAACATTGTGTCCCTTGTCTCCTGTTACCATCCGCCTAGACGCACAGTTCGGGACCCCCTACCCGAGATCCGCCGGTTTTGACACCGACATTGGTGCTTTCATTGAGAGTTCCTCTGTGTCGTCACCGATAGGCCCGATGGCTCCTTCGATCATCAACAACGATGCAGTCCAGGGTGAGACTTTTCTCCCTGGACGGATCTTCGTGTTCAGCGGCTTTGCACTGCGGGCCAGTTCGCTTGGCCATCTAGAGCAGATCGAAAGCTACGCCCCTGGCCGTCAGGTCAGATTTGGAAGTTTGAACTATACGGCCGGTATCCGCAGAGACTTGATCTTCAACGGATTCGAGCCGCAGCCGAGCGTGCCGCACTGTCTCGATGGGCATGATCTAGCTCTGCAGCCGAACAGTGCCCTGGAGGCCGCACCATTATCCGCTCCGACCTTTAATCCGGAGCCGGATTCCCCAATCAAGGACGAGTGGTTGGACACCGCCTCGGGGGCTACAATCTCTACGGCGATCGTGCCGACCTCCATCCTTGTCCTTGGCGAGGACCTCGACTCCAGGGTGCCGGACTCCTCTCCGGACTCCGAACCCTCCGCGCCCCTGCCAATCGAATCCGATTGGGCGCCGGTCATGGAGTTCACTACCGCGGACATCTTTCAGCACTCGCCCTTTGGCGACATCATGAATTCAATAAAGTCTCTCTCTTTATCCGAAGAGCCCTGGCCGGACTACGGTCAGGAAGGTTGGGATGCTGACGGCGAAGAAATTCAACGCCCACCCACCACCCACTTCGTAGCCACTATCAAAAGTATACACGACGTGCTCGACTTCAACTCCAAAGACAACGACGGTATGGACGACGATGTAGGAGAAAACAATGAGCCAGCACCTCTAGGATGCTGGACAACCACCCCATCTCATGATGTATACATGGTGGACACACCTAAAGGAAATGAAGACGAGGAACAACGGGACGCCACGAAGGATAAATCCCTCGAAAAGCAGTCAAAACGGCAACGTAAACGCCGAACATAGTCCCGCCTCAACAAAGACTCAACCATAAAGCAGGGCGAATCGGTGGACAACGAACAAGCTATTGAGGAATCGTCCGAACAAGACAACGTGGATAAACAATATGTCCCCGGCGACGGCAACAGTCCGGACGATCTGACGCCGGACAAACTATTGGAGCAAGACGACCTCCAGAAAAGGCTCTTCGCCACTGCGTGTAGCCTGAAAAAGCAAAAGCGGAAGCTCAAAACAGCGGAAGATGCACTCAGGATCAGATGGAGCAAAGTATTCAGCACCGCAGACAAGTACGGCGACAATCGCCGAACAAAGAGCTACCCAAAAAGAAAGCTACTGCCCGAATTCGACAAGGAGGCCTTAGAGCCCCCACAATCAAAAAGCAAGAAAGCCACCCGGTCGGATGGACGACCTCACAGCAAGAAGAGAGCGGCGAATGGTGCCGCACACAAATCAATATGCGATCCGCATAAGGATTCACATCAAAAGGATGGCCCAGTTAGGTCCATCTATGGGCCAAGAAAGCATGCTCGTCAAAGCAATGCAACACGCCAAAATTCGGAAGATCACGGTACACCCAAATACAGGGGCGCCGCACACCCCCTATGTTTCACCGATGAGGTGCTGGATCATGAATTTCCAGCGGGATTCAAACCCGTAAACATAAAGGCATACGACGGAACAACAGACCCTGGTGTCTGGATTGAGGATTACATCCTCCACATACACATGGCTAGAGGAGATGATCTCCACGCCATAAAATACTTACCCCTTAAACTCAAAGGGCCAGCTCGGCATTGGCTTAAGAGCCTCCCCGAAAATCCCATTGGAAGCTGGGAAGAGCTCGAGGATGCATTTCGGGCAAACTTTCAGGGGACTTATGTCCGCCCTCCGGACGCAGACGATCTAAGTCACATAACTCAACAGCCCAGAGAGTCAGCCCGAAAATTCTGGAACAGGTTCCTCACTAAAAAGAACCAAATAGTCGTTTATCCGGATGTCGAAGCCTTAGCAGCTTTCAAACACAACGTCCAAGACGAATGGCTTGCCAGACACCTCGGCCAAGAAAAGGCAAGAACAATGGCCGACCTAACAAGCCTCATGACCCACTTCTGCGCGGGAGAGGACAGCTGGCTGGCAAGATGCAGCACCAGCGACCCAAGTACATCTGAAATCAGGGATGGAAATGGGAAACCACGGCGCAACAAGGACCAGCGCCGGATCAAAAGAAACAGTCCAAAGAGCACGGCAGTCAACGCCGGATTCAAAAGCTCATGGCAGAACAACAAAAAACTGCCCCTTAAGGACAATAGCGATGAGCTATCAAACTTCAACAAAATCCTGGACAAGGTATGTCAAATACACAGTACTCCTGGGAGGCCTGCTAACGATACCCACCGAAACTGTTGGGTCTTCAAACAGTCCGGCAGACTGAATGCCGAACACAAGGGGCTCGACACACCAAGTGAAGATGACGACGAGCACCACAAGCAGAGCCCCGGAAAACAAAAGACTTTCCCACAAGAGGTCAAAATCGTAAACTCACTTCACGTGATCAAAGGAAAAAACAGAGCGGCGCCCACTAAAAGGCGCGCCGCAAACTGGTTGTCAAAACCAATCACCTTCGACCATCAGGACTATTCCGGAAATATCCGGAACACAGGATGGACTGCCCTGATATTGGATCCTATAATCAACGGATTCCAATGTATACGAGTCCTCATGGATGGCGGCAGTGACATAAACCTGATATATCAGGACACAATCCGCAGGATGGGGATAAACCCAACCAAAATTCGCCGTAGCAACACCTCCTTTAAAGGAGTAATGCCAGGCCCATATGCCCATTGTACGGGCTCCATACTGCTAGAAGTTGTGTTCGGCTCATCCGGCAACTTCCGTCGCGAAAGGCTACTCTTCCATATCGCCCCATTTAAAAGCAGCCATCAAGTGCTATTGGGACGCGAAGCTTTCGCCTGCTTTAACGCAATACCGCACTATGCATCTCTAACACTTAAAATGCCCGGTCCACGCGGCATCATCTCGTTAAAAGGAAGTATTAAGTGTTACTCGAGCACGAAAAACGGGAGACTGCCTTGACAGCCCCACAGCTATCCGGCTCTACTAGGCAAAGAACCTGAATTGGTCATTCACTCTCCGGACACGGCTAGACGAGTCCGGCGCCTACTCGCAGCACACCCCCATACGAGGGGCTGCATGCATGTATAATAAGAGACAATAAAGCTCAACTCAATTCACTTCTTCGAACAGTACTCTGTTTATTTACTATTAAGTACATATTTTGCACGATCCTTTTTTCTCTTAAAAACTAAAGTTCCTCTCTTTTACAGATGAACAACGTGCTACACCCGTCCAGGATACGGCACAACAGAGACACGGGCGCAGATGTGCAGTAGGGACCCGTTGCAAGGATTCTTTTCAGATTAAGACCCTGCGTAAACCTTTTTTTACTGTTTGTTGTTGATGTACATCCCCCGGTTCCTTACTATAACCGAGGAGGAGACTGGTGTTTTGGCATTGACTGCATCAGAATTTTTGCGCGTACCTGGACATCAGGGGATTAGGGCATTATTCTGCCCATTTTCATAAAGACCGAATACCTTAGGGAGTATTCGGCGTCTCGAGTTAGGACTTATATGCATCAGCTCTGAATCATGTCTTTGGTCAAATGTTGGGTTGCCCGGCTCTTGTGTTTTGTTGCCTTACGTTCCGTTTTCACGGCTAACGCGGCACCAGGAGAACCACTGCGATTGTGCCCCGGTTGGGCCGGGCGAGCACCTCAGTGGAGAAAGCCGAAAACTAACTGTCATGATATAGCGAGAGACTGGTCAACCACTCGATGACTTACAGGAATGTTTAGGATTC
This sequence comes from Triticum dicoccoides, assembly GCF_002162155.2. Classification (NCBI taxonomy): domain Eukaryota; kingdom Viridiplantae; phylum Streptophyta; class Magnoliopsida; order Poales; family Poaceae; genus Triticum; species Triticum dicoccoides. The sequence goes on along the minus strand of NC_041391.1, from coordinate 696,723,546 downwards.
CTCCGCATTAACGAAGAACCGGTTTTTGGTCAGGCAGATACGCACCCCGAATGCGGGCGAGTGCGGTGCCCCCAGGGGCTATGTCGTAGCCCCACCCTCGAACTCCTATGGCTAAGTGAAAGTGATAAAGCATTATAGTCCGGTTGCCTGGTTTGCTACGCTATCACCTCCTTAACAGGACCAAGACGTTGGATTAAGTGTGAAAAAGCGCTTTCTTTTGCAAACATCCCCGCACTATGTGCGTGGGGGCTGAAGCCAAGGACTGTCATCTTTCAGGTTATATACATATATACATAAACGGCCGCACAGGGAGTAGTTTACTACTTGAATGCACAAGTATAAAAAGCTCTTATATTATATTAAAACATTGTTTTCACAGAGCATACATGTCATCTAAAACAAAATATCCTTCGAGCACTGCGTCTCTATTAACCGAGCGCCCGGTAGGACTTCTTCAAAGTAGTGCTCGGCAGGCTTCCGTCCGAATCTTGGGATGCAACATCGGTGGCCTTCATCTCTGCCCAATATGTCTTGACACGGGCAAGAGCCATCCGCGCTCCCTCAATACACGCCGACCGCCTCATATCGTCGATACGCGGCACCGCACCAAGGAACTGCTGCACTAAACCAAAATAGCTCTTCGGCTGGGGTCCGCCCGGCCACAAGTGGGTCAGGACATGCTTCATGGCAAAGCCGGACAACCGATTCAGTTCAGCCCATTCGGCCAACCGATCGGTCAGCGACAGAGGACGATCCGGACTATGGAATTGAGACCAATATAGCTCTTTCCTTCTGTGCCCCTTCTGGCCCTGGAAGTGCTCAACCGGGTCCGCAGCACTCGCCGCCAAGTCCAGATAAGCATCCTCCGAACTCCACAACTTATCCAATTGAGCATACTTTGGATCTGTGTATTTTCTCCGCAGCAGAAATGGTTTTCCAGCCGCAATTGCCCCGGCCTGACTCAGCTCCTCCTTGGCAGCTCTCAACGCCGCTTGGGCACTCTTGGATTCGTCGGCGGCCTTTTTTAGGCCCTCTTGTTCCGCTTGACGTTCTTTTTCAAGAACCTCACAACAATCGATAGTACTCCTTAACTTTTTGTCCATATCGGCCATTTCCTCCTTGCTTCGGCAGTGAGCAGCCCGTTCGGCTTCTAGCTCTTCGGCTGCCTTTAAAGCAGCCGCATTACTGATTCGGGCCTGCTCTTTTGCTCGGGCGAGTTCCGCCCGCAGCTCCTCCACGGCAGCGGCACCACCTGCATTAAGCATATGAATAGTAAGACATGAGCGTCAAGCCCCCTTACCAGGTGTCTGCATAGAAGTCATATACCTTGTGATTCGTCGAACCGTTTATTGATCAGCGTGATGTTCGCATCCGCCTCGTCAAGTCGCCGCATTAGTTCGGCATATTCATCAGTCCGGCTGGCCTCCGGACGCCCCGCCACCTGTTTAGGAGCGGTGATATGTTATAACTGAGAATTTGATCCTCGGCACGTTGTCAATTTTGACAACATACCGAGTCTCAGGGGCTACTATCTATACAGGGCGCATTTTATATGCATAACTGTCAGAAGGTACATCATTTTTACGTACCTCAAACCCCGTCAGTAAGCTTCTGACGGCTTCATGCAATCCGCTCTCCGCGGATGCAATTCTTTGAATCACCGTACCCATTAGAGCACGGTGATCCTCTGAAATAGCTGCTCGCCCGAGCAGATCCTTCAGCTCCTCCGACCGCACACCACCTGGCGCCGGACCTTTTGGCCCCGCCGGACCTGGGGGAACCCTCCGCGGCGACACCTCCGGGTCGTCTGCTTCACATGAGGTTGCGGCAAGTGGAGGCATTTCGCTCTCCATCATCTCTAGAAGAAGATCCCCCGAAGACGAGCTCTGCTGAGAAGGGCTGAGGTCCAAACTACAAGGTACAATTTCGGTTATCTTCATAAATAAATACAGGGATGTTCCTTATTTACTAGGACCCTTCCTTTTAACTTACGGCTCGCTGGAGGGCTGATCCCCTTGGGGAAATAATGCGGTTGGGTTACTTCCCGGCGCCGGACTCTTTGCCGAAGATCCCTTTCCCCTCTTTGAGGCCTTGACCTCCGGATCTTCCGAAGCGGTCCGCTTCTCTCCTCGAGAGGCGGGACTCTTAATCCCTCCTCCCTCAATGGCCTCCTTCATAAAGGCAGTTGCTTCCCCGCTCCCCCCTTCGCCTTCTTTAAAAGGCGCGACCTTCAACATCTTGATCGGCATGGGATCCGGCGTGGTCTCTGGGAGGGGAGCTGGACACCTTATCAACTTTGCCTTGGCTATCCATTCCTGTTCAAAAAAAAACAGCTCCTTTAAAGGGCACATATATAAAATAAATGAAGGAACAGCTTGTCCGGTTACAGGACTACATACTTGAGTATCCGGGCGATTGCAGCTTAGTCCTGCATCCTCGGTCAAGTCCGCACACTTCTCTTGTGATCCGAAGAACAGTTTATACATCTCTATGGGCGTCGTGCCCATAAAATTTTGGAGAGCTCGTGGTCCCTCCGGATTAAATTCCCACAAGCGGAGGGGGCGACGTTTGCAGGGCAGAAGGCGCCGGATCACCATAACCTGCGCCACTGCAACCAGATTGATTCCTCTTTCCTGGAGGTCTCGAATATAGCCCTGCAGCAAGGGAACGTCCTTGGACGGCCCCCAGTCGAGCCCCTTGTTGACCCATGATGCTAGCCGCTGTGGTGGACCTGAGCGAAAGGCAGGGAGCACCGCCCATTTGGTGCTTCTGGGAGCGGTGATATAAAACCACCCCCGTTGCCACAAATCAAGCTCCTCTTCAAAAGAGCCCTCGGGCCACGGAGCATCGGCACATTTGCTTATGACCGCCCCTCCGCACTCTGTTTGTTGCCCCTCGATCATCTTTGGCTCCACCTTGAAGGTCTTGAGCCACAATCCAAAATGGGGGGTAATATGGAGGAAGGCCTCACATACAACAATGAATGACGAGATATGGAGGATGGACTCCGGATTCAAGTCATGAAATCAAGCCCATAATAAAACATGAGCCCCCGCACAAAGGGATCCGTCGGGAAGCCTAAACCCCGAAGGAAGTGGGACATGAACACCACGTTCTCATCGGGCTCAGGAGTGGGAATGACCTGCCCTGGAGCAGGCAGCCTATGCGAGATCTCGCCGGTTAGGTACCTGGCGTTGCGCAACTTTAGCACATCTTCTTCTGTGACAGAGGAAGACATCCATCGGCCGTGTTGGTCGGATCCGGACATCGTCGAAAGTCCAAAGCGCCTGAATTTGAAGCTTTGGGTGTTGGAACTCGAAGCGCGAGGTGAACTCGATGGAGGGTGTAAAAAAGAAGAGGGCCTTGGTCTCATTATAAAGAGGTTGAATACCAAGAGCCCACCCCGTGGTCGATTAGGACTCGCCTTCGATAGAGGAGGCAGGCCAGCGGGCCCGGTTGGGTTACCCACGTCCGTATTGGTGAGAATCCCGGAATAAGGGGGCACGATCTATGCTTTGATAAGACGTGCCAAGGAAACTGCCTCGCTAAACACGCTGAGGTAGAACAGTAAAAACGATTCATATAAAGGCCTGGCCGTGGTGTGATGTCATGCCGCAGAATACGTCAGCAGATCTGTGCAAAAATTATTCTCTCTACGGTGTTATGTGGAACTTGTTTTGCAGAGCCGGACACTATCCTTGTGTTCAAAACCTTCTACGAAGTATTCGGAGGAGGAACCCGCCTTGCAATGCCGAAGACAATATGCGCGCCGGACTCATCGTCATTGAAGCCAGGTTCAGGGGCTACTGAGGGAGTCTCGGACTAGGGGGTGTCCGGATAGCCGGACTATCGTCACGGCCGGACTCCAAGACTATGAAGATACAAGAGTGAAGACTTCGTCCCGTGTCCGGATGGGACTTTCCTTGGCGTGGAAGGCAAGCTTGGCGATACGGATATGTAGATCTCCTACCATTGTAACCGACTCTGTGTAACCCTAACCTATCCGGTGTCTATATAAACCGGAGGGTTTTAGTCCGTAGGACAACAACTTCAACATCAACAATCATACCATAGGCTGGCTTCTAGGGTTTAGCCTCCTTGATCTCGTGGTAGATCTACTCTTGTACTACCCATATCATCAATATTAATCAAGCAGGAGTAGGGTTTTACCTCCATCGAGAGGGCCCGAACCTGGGTTTAAACATTGTGTCCCTTGTCCCCAGTTACCATCCGCCTAGACGCACAGTTCGGGACCCCCTACCCGAGATCCGCCGGTTTTGACACCGACAATGCGTCTTCGGCGTTCCAGCCGGAAAGCTCTTGGGCTTCATTGTGTCCGGTAGAGGAATTGAAGCAAACCCAGCCAAGATCCGAGCTCTATCACAATTGGATATTCCAAAAGACCTCAAACAAATACAAAAATTGACTGGATGCGTAGCGGCTCTAAGCCGCTTTATTTCCCGTTTGGGAGAAAAGGCGTTACCCCTTTACCGCCTCCTCCGGCGCACCGAACACTTCGAGTGGACGGATGCCGCCGTGGCCGTACTCGAAGAAATAAAAGCCATATTGGCAACAAATCCGGTCCTGGCCGTGCCCAATACGGGCGGACCAATGCTATTATATATCGCCGCAACACATCAAGTTGTTAGCGCGGTGCTCGTCATCGAACGAGAAACGGACGGACACAGGTTCCCTCTTCAAAAACCAGTTTATTACGTGTCCACTGTCCTAACTCCATGCATGTCCCGGTACCCACATTATCAGAAGATAGCATACGCGGTGTTCATGGCATCCCGGAAGCTACGACACTACTTTCAAGAGTGTTCGATTACAGTAGCCTCCGAAGTACATCTTAACGACATTATAAACAACCGCGACGCGACAGGCCGGATTGCCAAATGGGCCATCGAGCTCCTCCCATTCGACATAACCTATAAGCCACGATGAGCTATCAAGTCATAAGTGTTGGCCGATTTCATTGCCGAATCGACCAAAGCTGAACTCCCTAAAGAGTACGGCGCATATTCCAATTGGATCATGCACTTCGACGGCTCCAAAATGCTGGCCGGCCTGGGGGCTGCCATCGTCCTAACGTCCCCAACCGGGGACACATTCCAATACGTCCTTCAGATAATGTACATGGACTCCAACAACGCAGCCGAATACGAGGCCCTTCTGCACGGCCTCCGGATGACAGTCTCCATGGGCATTAAACGCCTAGAGGTGCGCGGGGATTCAAACCTCGCGATATCTCAAATAAATGGAGACTTTGACGCCAAAGATCCGAAAATGGCAGCGTACCGCAACGCGGTTCTAAAAATGTCAGCATGGTTCGAAGGGCTCGAATTTCATCATATAGCCCGGGATAACAACCAGGCGGCGGACGTATTGGCACGCATCGGCGCAAAACGCGATGCCGTCCCGCCCAACATCTTCCTGGAACGGGTGTTCAAGCCATCCGTACTATGGGAAGGGGAGTCCGGAAATAACAATCCGGACCCAACCGCACTGCCTGACACCGAACACTCTGACACAATCGGAGGCTCTGCCAACGAGATAACACCCTCCGCCCAAGAAATAATGGCGATTATTGCCCCGTGGACGGAGCCATTCCTAGCCTACCTAACTAGGCAGGAACTCCCCGAAGACCAAAATGAGGCTCGCTGCATAGTGCAGCGATCCAAAGCCTGTAAAGTCCATGAGGGAGAGCTTTATCAGAAAAGCACAACAGGAGTCCTTCAAAGGTGTATCTCCGAAGAGGAAGGGCGAAACCTCCTGGCTGAAATTCATGTCGGACTGGGTGGGCACCACGCCGCAGCCAGGGCCCTTGTAGGCAAGGCCTTCCGTACAGGATTTTATTGGCCGACGACCCGAGCAGATGCGCAGGATTTAGTCCAACGATGCATCGGATGCCAGTTTTTTGCTAACCAAAGCCACATGCCACCCACCGCCCTCAAAACTATACCCATCACCTGGCCGTTCGCGGTCTGGGGGCTTGACATGGTTGGACCCCTTAAGGGAGGAACCCACAAGTAAAAATACCTATTGGTCATGGTGGATAAATTCACCAAATGGATAGAGGCCAAGCCTGTTAAAACGGCCGAATCCGGATCGGTGATAGACTTCATATCAGGGGTAGTGCACCATTACGGTGTCCCCCATAGTATCATCACTGATAACGGCACCAACTTCACAGCTAATGAGGTCAAATTATGGTGCAAAAACATGGGCATTAAGCTCGATTAAGCCTCAGTCTATCACCCTCAAACTAACGGTCAAGTCGAGCGGGCAAACGGTCTAATCATGAGCAGCATTAAACCCAGACTAGTGCGGTCCCTTAAGGAATCTAACACACACTGGGTAGAGGAGCTCGACTCCGTACTCTGGGGGCTGCGGACCACGCCAAACCGTACTACCGGATTCACACCATTTTTTATGGTGTACGGCGCAGAGGCAGTTTTGCCCTGCGACATAATTCATGACTCACCTCGCATGCGCATGTATGAAGAAAGAGAAGCTGAACTCGATCGGCAGGACAGCCTAGACGCCTTGGAGGAGGAGCGCGACGTGGCAAAAGCTCGTTCCGCATTTTATCAACAGCAGGCTCGAAGATATCAAAGCAGAGAAGTACGGGCCAAAGCCTACAACGTTGGTGAACTAGTTCTACGCCTGCCGGACAAGAAAAAGGACAAACTCAAGCCCAAATGGGAAGGTCCCTTCATCATCAACCAGGTCCTGACCGGCGGGGCATACCGTCTGCGAAACGCATCGGATAACCGACTCGAGCCAAACCCATGGAACACAGCCCGTCTATGAAGATTCTACGCCTAGCGCCGGACTCTGGGTTCGTCTCCTTCCTCCGTCCAAAATTTATACTTTAGTTGTCTTTTATTTCTCTCCTTCCTCCTTCTTCTTGATGCCTTTTGAGGCTCGCTTGCGCTTTGTTCGCACATACTTGACGCGCCACTCGCGCTCATTATACCTGGGGGCTTCTTTAACAGAAGCTTATTTATACGGGCTTTATGCCCAACACATGTGTCAAACTTCCACATGTACCTTTTATTCACCATTATATGCATCGATATGACTTAAGTTTTGGCCAAGCTGGGTTGCCTGGCTCCTGTGCTTACCCCTACGTTCCGAATTGTTCGGCTAGGCGGTAAAGGGAGCACCTCTGCGATTGTTACTGCCGGGTCAGCCGGATGTGTACCTCAGACTGGGTGAAGCCGAAAGCTAGCGTTCTTAAGGGAATATTCGGTCGGTGAACTGAAAGATGATTTTTAAACTATTTATCCATCTGCCCCCAGACGATTTTCTGCTTTCTTAGCAGTTTGGACATGCACTTTAGGGCATGCCTCCCAGGGAAAGGAACCCTTAACGGAACTATTCTCCCTGGAAGATGTTTCTTACTATCCATGTAATATAACATAACTAGTTGGGCACTTGTCTGATACAGCAATAATGACCCCTACGCCTTGTCTCCTTGCATGCCCCGGTTCTTACATAACCGTGAGGGTATTCAGACACACTCCGGACTATTGGGTCTCGAGGTTGAAGCGAAAAGGTCCGCTACGACAAACGATCTACAATCCGGCTAGAAGGCATTTTACATGTCATTTTAAATTACATAGTCAACTTGACTGATTGTATTCCTCTTCAATACCATCTAATAGGCTGTCTAGTTTACAGTCCTGCTGGGAGTATTTTGTGGCCAATTCTACTTGGCCGTACACTAAGCTTACATGGATCTCCTTCCCATCAGGCCCCACAGGTCCGACCTCGGCCATGTGGTTTGGGTCAGCCTTCGTGTACCGCGTCTTTACCATGGCCCAGGCCTCCCCGGCGCCTTGACGGCAGGACGATATCTTCCATAGCCGGAAGCGCCGCCGTGCTCCTTGAAGCCGCTCTGCCAGCTCCCCAATGCCTTCGGGCAGGGAGATAGATGGCCACAAGGCCTGGGCGACGCCTTTCATCACCTGCCGAACTCGTTCGTGCAGCTGACGCAGTTCGGGAAGAAGATCACCCGAAGAACTGGGCATCTCCTCCTCCGGACGACCTGTGAGCAAACCTGCATACATGTTTATGTTAGTCGCCTTCCAAGCCGAACTCTTTCACAGTTCGTTTAAGCACTTACTGAAAATGCCGCGATGAAGCCGTCGATTCTCCTTTACGGAGTCAGATAACTGGGCACGAACATCCTTTAGTTCCTCTCCCAGTTGGGTGTTGGCATCTTGGAGGTTGTTTTTCTCCTGCCGCACCCTTGTAAGCACGCTCTCGCCGGCCTTTAGCTGGCGCAGGAGCTGTTGTTTGTCCGGATCTAGTCCGGCGCCATCTGCAATATTATTGGCAGACTTATACACACGCCGCACTTCACAAACTACTTATTTTTTAAAGTATATATTACCGGAGGGGGTCTCTGTGGCTCCCCCTGTGGCGGCTAGTGCGGCCTCAAGCTGGGCCTTGCACTCTTCAAGCTCCTGGGACAGTCGGGTATTCTTTTCCGTAAGATCCTGCACAACAAATGATCCTTAAATCAGTTATCCTAACTATTTTAAGTCTCGGGGGCTACTGGCATATACAATTGTCAAAATTCCTTACCCGTATGTCCTTTACATATTGTTCCGTGGCTCTGGCTAGACCATATTGAGCGGCACGGAGGTGCGCATCTCCCGAATTGAAGGCATTCAATGCGTCCTGGGAGAAACATGCGTCACGAAGAACTGTCCGGCGGCGCCTGTGATTCATGGCACTCTCCACCTCGGAGTTGGTGGCGGACAATCTGTCGGCATCCTCTGTCGGAGGAGCATCCGACGCACGCCTCGTGTTTACCTCCGCTTTCGGACCCGGCGTTGGAGCCTGGCTAGCGGAGGCTCGATTGGCAATCTCCCCGGACACAGTCCGGCGAGCGCTCTTTTTCCTGAAAAGAGCACTGGTGTTAGTATGCCTTCCAGGAATCAATCCTGGGGATATGGTGGCACGCCTTTCCGTTGCGGCGGCGTTTCAATCCGAACCGCACTTCTTTTTAGCCTGCGTGGCCGCGCTGCCCCTTGTTGGTTAGCCGCCGTGGGCTCGGCCTCCTGCCTCGAAAGAACCCCCTGCGAAACACCATCAAATACGCGGTGGTTAGAAATAAAGCACGGGTGGGTCATGGGATCCGGACTTCGGTCACGGTTACCTGGGAGGCCGGAAATAGTCCGGGGTAGTCGGCCGTGGTGGCCACCAAAGCATTGTCGATGCTAAGTTGATGGAACACCCCGTCGATTAGCTCCACCTTTATATCCGGGTCCTCTTCAGAGGCCGGATCGAGGGACCGTTCCGGATCCTCGGGTTGTGGAGGCGGGTTGTGTATCTTCTCCACGGCCCGGCGCAGTTCCTGCGTAGAAACCATAAAATGAGATATTTAACCACGGGAACATGGATCGGACAGGCCACAAAGATATTCGCTTACCAAACTTCGAGGATTATTCGAAGAAAACCCGTTCAGCAGACTGACGCGGAGAAAATCCTCCTCTTCTCCTTTGTACATGGTGGACAAGGTCTTCACCAGTTCGGTGACCGATCCCGGCCCTTTGCGGCCGTGGCGGGTGGCATCATCCTCCCCGTTGAAATCCCACATGGGGTGGCCCCTATATTGGAGCGGCTGAACTCCCCGCATAATGCATGTGGCCATGACACCAATCATGGTCAGTCCGGAATGAGCCAACAATCTTATTTGGCTCATCAGGTAAAGGACGTCCCTGCGAACTTCCCTCTGGGGGCTCCGCAGGCGCCAACTCAGGCGTTTCTTCAAAGGAGCATTGCTGAACTCCGGGATACCGATCCGAACAGGATCCGGCAGCGGGACTTCTTCTATATAAAACCATTCTGAAGGCCAGTCTTCGGACGCCTTCTTTGGGGTTCCGGATAGATATCCGGTCCCGGCGATGCGCCACAGTTCGGCTCCGCCCAACTGATATATTGACCCCTCATGAGAATGGGGCACAAGGCAGAACAATCTCTTCCACAGATCGAAATGGGCCTCAACACCCAAGAACAGCTCGCAGAGGGCCACAAAGCCCGCTATATGCAAGATGGAGGCAGGCGTAAGGTTGTGCAGCTGGAGGCCGTAGAACTCCAGAAGCCCTCGGAGAAACGGATGGACTGGAAATCCGAGTCCTCTCATTAGGTGAGAGACGAAGCATACCCGCTCTCACTTAGAGGGATCGGGAACGCTCTCCGCCTGCTTCCCGCTCTTATAAGTGGCGAGTCCGGAATGCACCGGAACCAGGAAGGCCGGGGGAAGGAATCCCTTGGTTTGGAGCGCCACCAATTCGCTGTGCGGGACTGAGCATCTCCCACAATCTCCGGGCTGAGGGCTGGGAGCGCGAGAGGAGGAGCCGCGTCGACTGTCCATGGTGGAATGGATTTTTTGTCGAAGGCGCTCTGATGAAGGCTCGCGAGGGGAGGATGGTGCGATCCGAATCTGGATCCCCGTCTCTTTTATAGACGGATCATTTGCACAGCAAGGGGGGTAAATGTAAAGATACCCTGACTTTTCAAATTCGTTCGACACGTGGAAGATGGCCATTATTGGGCGTAGAAGCCAAAGGAGCGCAACACTTATTAGAAGCCGGAAACTATTCAACAAGTATATGGAATTTTGAGAAGAACCCGCCTCGCAATGCCGAAGACAATCTACACGCCGGACTCATCGTCATTGAAGCCTGGTTCGGGGGCTACTGAGGGAGTCCCGGATTAGGGGGTGTCCGGATAGCCGAACTATCACCGTTGGCCGGACTCCTGGGCTATGAAGATAAAAGATTGAGGACTTCGTCCCGTGTCCGGATGAGACTTTCCTTGGCGTGGAAGGCAAGCTTGGCAATATGGATATGTAGATCTCCTACCATTGTAACCGACTCTGTGTAACCCTAACCCTATCCGGTGCCTATATAAACCGGAGGGTTTTAGTCCATAGGACGAACAACAATCATACCATAGGCTAGCTTCTAGGGTTTAGCCTCTCTGATCTCGTGGAAGATCTACTCTTGTACTACCCATATCATCAATATTAATCAAGCAGGAGTAGGGTTTTACCTCCATCGAGAGGGCCCGAACCTGGGTAAAAACATCGTGTCCCTTGTCTCCTGTTACCATCCGCCTAGACGCACAGTTCGGGACCCCCTAGCCGAGATCCGCCGGTTTTGACACCGACAGACATCTTGATGGATAATTTTCGCAAACTCTGTCTGGATGCAAAAGAATTCTTGTCTGATGTCCGCGTCCTGGATTGCCGACAAGCTCGCGGCCCAATCTTTGAGATTATCGGGTAGCAGAAGGTGATGATGGTCCCGTACGATCGCCCGCATGTGATGGAGGGCATAGTAGGCATCCTTCTGACCGCCAGGTGGCTGCTTGACGTAGGAGAACTTTGTATTGTGGGCAAACACGTGCGCGCCGTACCGCCTACGAGCTGGCTTGGCGAAGGTGCCTCCAGATTTGGCGTAGCCGGGGAGAACATCATCAATAACTTTCTTGATATTTGTGTAGTCTATCTTGGAGTCACGGTCCGGGTCGAAATACGTGGCCATGGAATATTTCGGGCTTAAGAGGATGAGTGTGGAATGTGTGTCACTGCATAGAACACGGAATGTTAGAAAAAAAAGGAACGATCGAAATCTAAGAAATCATATGTTACGGGGCGGTGAGGGGATGACTTACTCGGGAAAGTAAGGCACAAGAAAGTTATCCTTATCTGGGTTTGCCAGAATGACGCCTTCGAGGTAAGAACTCGCGACTTGCCGGTCCCCTGCGCTGCCCAAGATCTTGGCACGCATGTAGAAGGGGTCGACTATCACGATGTCCGGGGTCTTGTCTCTAATGATCCGCATCTCCATACTCAGCGAAAACAGCCGAACGAAGGTGTAGTGCAGCGGATGAAGGTTAAACATAGCAAAGATGTCATCAAACCGCAGGACGATCGTACCCCCGATGGCGCCGTCCACAAAGCCCTTGCTCTCTGGCACCTTGGCCACGAAAACCGGGTATGCCACATCATTCTCTCTGAGACGCCGCTTCTCCAAAGAAAGAACACTGTCATGCAGACTCCGCATAGCACCGGTTGCAGCATTGAGCATATTTGTCGGAAGCATCGCCCTACCCGCCACATGCACCCTCCTCGAGATATCCTTAGGTGAAGGTGGCCCGTCCAGAGCACGGATCGTACTCGGTGCCGGCTGGCTCGCACCCTTGTTACTCTTTCTTTTCCGTCCCTTCTTGATCTTCTTTTGTAATGGGACCGAGTTCTGCTCACAGACCGCCTTCTTGAGTGTGTTGGGGCTGATAATATTTGGCACCTCGGCTATCTGAGGCTCGGTGAAGTCGGCAGCTGGAGGCGTCTCCTGAGAACTGAACGCCAGACGACGCCTGTTGCAACTGGGTTTCTTCGCCGTACCAGCTAGACCGCGGTCGTCTTGGTTGGGTTCTTGAGAAAGAGGCCCGCAGAATTCGTCATCGTACCCATGTTTGGCAAAGTACTTATCGACGTTGCTAAATGTACGGCCATCGTCCTTGTCGTCGTCGTCCAGATCCTATGCCATATGCATGTTCGGATCCTGTGCCATAGGGATGTCCGGCATGTCCGGTAGCATTGCAGCGGTCTTGCCATGGCTTGGCGCCGGCACGACTGGTGGTGTTGTCTTTGGGGTGGTGTCCCCCACCCCCAAATGAATCTGGCTCTTCGGCCAAAGCAGGGGCCAGCTTAGGCAGGCGCTGAGGGTCATCAGATCATCTTTGTCGGCCCCGACGGGTCGAATCGGAGGTAACAACTCGTCGCAGCCTGGCAGCACCCGAACCAGTTGAACCCTATACACGGTGGGTGGCATCGGTTTACCCTGGAACACGGGGTTGCCCGGTTGAATGATTTTGCCCTTGGCGACATCGACCAACTCGTCATTCACGAAGTGCAGGAGAGTGCACGGAACGTCGGCAGCGCCCTGCGAAAACATGTAGGGCGTCAGGGATGCCCAATCAAAGGCAAAAGGAGATGAAGTCCTCGGCCGAGAGGCTTAATTAGTTACCATGATGATGGCGTCGAGCTCGGCTAATGTCGAGGCACCGCCAACGGCGGGCGTGCAACTGACGGAGGGGCCGCTTGCTGGCGAGGTGCCGGCCGGCGTACACCCGGGTGCATTAAGCTCCAATGACGGCCGTGCCGGCGTCGGAGACACCAATACCGCCACCGCCGGAGACACCAATGGCGCCGCCTGCGCATTGTGGGAGTTGCTGGCCGTGAAGCTGGGAATCGGGGGCGGCCCCTGTTGGCCACCCGCAATCCACGTCGTCAGCCCATGAATCAAGGTGGGCATAATGCCGGTGAGCGTCGATCCCAGTTATTGGTGCACTTGCTCTTGGACAATCTCTGGAATCCGTGCCACTTGTGCCTTGAGTTCTTGAACCTCGCGCGACTGGCTTTCCGAGCTGGTCTTTTTCTCCTTTCGCCCACCAGCGGTATAGTATGACGACCATTTTGTGGACAAGCCTTTGCCGGCCACACGACCAGCTGACGACGGCTTACTGAGCTTATCCTTGTTTTTCATTACATTCAACGCCCTATTTAGAGTGCTGTCCCAAGCAGGGGTGCTCTGAGATGACCCCGAGCTACTGCTTTCAGTCTCCTTCGCCAGAACAAGCTCAAGCGCCATGGTCTTCGGATCCGTGGTAAGCTCCTTTGTTATCGGGTCCTCCTTGTACCGGGCCCTAACATAGTTCCTGGTCTGCTTGTCACTGCTGTATTTCTCGAAGCGGGGCGGGAGGCCCTGCTCGGCACGCTCCGCGTCCTCCTTGTCCCATATAGGCTCCGTCACTCTGTAACCGCCGGGACCGAGTTTGTGTTCCCCTAAGTTCAACTCATGCATTTCTTTCCCCCACTGACTTGATTCGGAGGTTGCACTGCTCTCGCACTTGATCTTGAACTCCTTGTAGTCCTCTTCGCTGATCGAAGGATTTTTCGCCTTGATCTTCTCATAACTATCACCTTTCTCAATCATTCTCTTCACCGCGCTTCTCCAAGTACACAGGGCCATGCTCATCCTCGTGAGGGCGGCACTGTTCACTTTATTCCCTGAGAGGCATGTGTTTTCAAATTCAGCGGGGAACTTGTATCGTTCGTGCAGCTTCGTGAAGAGGAGGTTGCGGAAATTCCCTCGGTCCTTATGCCTAAGGTTCTCGATGTTGATCGAGACGGTGCTCTGGAGAATGCACCTGAGCTGAATCGAGTACCCCTTGACTATATGTTTGGGCTCCGTTGGATGCTCGTCGGGTTCCACTTGAGTAAATTCCTCCTTGACGGTGCGGAGCGCATTCGGGCGCCGGTCCTTCCGTTGCTTCTTCGGTTGGCTGCCATCTGTGCATGCGTCGCCATCATCAGTGGTGGCATCCTTGGCGGCACCATCAGTGGTGTCATCCCCGACGCCACTAGTGGTTGTGTAGTCAGGATCAGTGTCTTCCGCGGCGTCCTCATAGCGGTGAGGTTGTTCCTCCATCTCCTGGGACAGCTCCCAGAATTGCTTGCCACCCGAACCGCCGGCCTCATCGTTGTGGGCCATGTTTCGCTCTAAATAGGAAAAAAGTTTGGTCAAAAAGTTGGTTATTGTCAAGGAACAAGATCATGGTCTCATCATTTAGGGTTTGTCGACACCGAGGAATCCTAAAAGCTAAGCTTTTAACATTTAGGGTTTGTCGACGCCGATGCATCCTAAAAGCTAAATGCTAAGTTAAGTTTTCATCATTTAGGGTTTATCGATGCCGAGGCACCCTAGGTTGGGCCTAATCACTTGGCTCTATTGCCACCTATGTTGGGTTTATCATCTAGGGTTTATGGATGCTAAGGAGAATTCTAAGTTGGGCCTAATCACTTGGCTCTATTGCCACCTATGGTTAAATGCAGCAAGAATAAAGGGGCAGTTGATCCTACTGAACTAAGTACTAAGATACCCCGGCCCATGCATTAGTAGCAAGTACCCCATATGTCCGATTTTTAGCAAAGTCATGCTAAAATTCATGGAAAATTTCAGCATGACCTTTGCTGAAAATAGGACATATGGAGTACCCGAATTTGCCGGAACGGAAGTTAATCAACATTCCGGCAAACTCAAGGGCCTCTCGGGGTACCTGCAAAATCATTATCCCCGCGTAATGAAGTCGCCAATGGGTCATTTCAGATGATCACAAGTAGCATCATCACAAGTACAACATCATCACAAGTACAGCAGCAGCAGCAGTGAATACAGGCATAACAGCAGCAAAACTGACTTGCTGTTAATGAACAGTGGCTAAAGATATATAAAACTCCATTGCAAATGTGCCATGTCAATAAAACAACTCATGGAAGCAAACTACTATATATTTTTGTGACAAAATACATCATTATCAGGGCACATTATGGCCATTTTCTTACATGATGCAAACTGTACCTAACTGAATTTTTTGACAGTAGCTCAAGTTTTTGACAGTAGCTCCTCACCGTCTGTCGCCTGCAACACTTTTTATGCTAGCATCTCAAGTTTGTGCCATTGGAGCAAATAAGCAGGAACCAACATATGTAAGGTTTCAAGAAGACTCATCATCAGTATATATAAGCTCTATATTATATGATGTACTAAAGAACTTGAGCAAAAAAAGATAAATAGGAACATATTTCTCACCTTGGATGTGTTGCTACTACTGCACTGTCTGAACTTCACCTCCTTTACCTCCTCGAAAACCTGAAATATGCAGATGTTAGAAAGGTTCTAATTTGTATATGATGATTCTATCAGCAGCAGCAGATTTTTCTCATGCATTAAATTGGGCAGGAATTTCTGAAGCTGGATAACACTAGGTTCCAGACAGCAAACAAGACTCTGACATCTAAATTCCAAAGGGGGAAAAGTGAAAGAGTGAGACTGAAATGATGTTTCCCTTGTGGTTAGATTTTGGAAGGGGGCACATTCACAAGTCAAGGCATGTGCAGCATATCTCATCATTTTGTCTTAACTAGTACAGTATATGTCGTGATGGTCATGGCACTTGAATCCCCCAGGTCATCACACTCACTAAAACAGTCGCATCCATTGATCAAGTAAAAACAATACAATTCGGTTTTAGTATAAGCAGTCAATAGTTAGATGAATGGAAAACATTGCCTGTCTAAGTAACAACAAACAGATGAAAGCACAGAATAACACAAGCAAATGTTTCTGTACTACTATTTACTACATTTCTCATGCTGACAAGTCTTTGATCCATTCAATCCATTCAATCCATTCCAACCCAACTACTACCCTACTACACACATACACACACACTGACAGAGACAGAGATATATACCACATGGATATTGCTGACTAGACTGGACTCTTTTCACATGGACAGACAGCTTCAAACTTCAAAACCAGCATCAAGCCAATATTCAAACACAAGCAACTATTTTCTTCTCTTCTCAAGCATAATGCCAGGTCAGCTAAAGGGAACCATTATATAAATATATTCTTGTTAGATCATCATGTAACTAGTAAACACAAACACAAACTTGCTTCCATACAAACAAACCCCTTTACTAACTACACAGACACACACATGTAAGAATGAATCCCAACCAAATAATGTTTGGGGGTATGGCATCACAGAGCAGCAGCAATGGCATACAGAGCATGATGAAAAATGAAATACTAGAGGAATTTGACCTAATTTGACCTAAATTTGAGAGGGATTTAACCTAAATTCGAGAGGAATTTGACCTAATTTGACCTAAATTCGAGAGGCATTTGACCTAAACCTAGCAAAAGAGACAAGAAGAGGGCATGGCCGGGAGGGAGGAGAGGAGGAAGAGAGGAGAAGAGAGGCAGAGGGAGGAGGGTTACCTGACCACGGTGAGGTGGTGGCCGGAGCGGAGACGACGGAGGGCAGAGACGGCGAGCTTGGGGGGGCGGGGAGGTCGCGGGCCTCCTCTCCTGGTGGACGTGGGGCCTCCTCTCCTGGTGGACGAGCGGCTTCGAGACTCCAAGTCTCCGGCGGCTCCGAGGCTCCAAATCTTCGGCGCTCGCAGGGGAGGCGGGACTCGGGGGGGAGACGGTGCTCGAGGGGGAGGAATGGGAGAGGGAGGCGGCGGGGGCGCGTGGGCGGCTGCGGCGCAGTGGGTCGGGACAGCGGCGGCGCGGTGGAGGGAGGGACGAGGGAGGGAGCGGCGCGGTGGAGGGAGAGGGACGAAGTGTCTGGCGAGAGGGAGGGTCAAAGTGTATGGATGGGGGAAGCTTTCTAATGGCGCACCCTGCAGCGGTGCGCCATTAGAATGTTTTTTTATATAGCAATGGCGCACCCACATCAGGTGCGCCATTAGAATTACTAGCCCGACTTGTCAGGTTATATTCCACCTAACACTATCTCCATCAGAACACGCCCACTAGCCCGACTGGTCAGCACGCAGCACACACACTAGGAGGTCCTGGGTTCGATTCCCAGGCTCCCCAATTTTTGTTTTTATGCATTTAAAATGTTGTTTGATATTTATTTGTGTTTAAATATGTTCAAACTTGTTTAAATCACAATAGTAATATTTTTTTATAAAAACAGTAATAATTTTTTTAAAAATATCATCAAATTTGTTATTTGAAAATATTTATGAATATGAAAAAATATCATCAAATTTATTATTTGAAAATATCATCAAATTTTTTATTTGAAAATATAATCAAATTTGTTTTTTTGCAATTTTAGTTGCATTCATTTGTGACGGTGGAGCGGGCCAGAGAGGGTGCGGGGGAGAGGGTGCGGGGGGTCGGCGGCGGCGGTGGAGTGGGGGAGGGTGCGGGGGGGTCGGCGGCGGCGGCCAGTGGAGCGGGGGAGATGGTGCGGGGGGTGCTCGGCGGCGAGGGGGACCAGATCTGGCGAGGTGGGATAGCGATCGAGATGGAGGGGGATCGAGATCGAGTGTCCATGAAATTTAAAAAATATTCATGAGTTCAAAATTAAAGTGCCCATGAAATACAATCGAGAAATGAAGACTACGATTTAAATACAATCGATCTTAGCTAGCTATCTGTTCACAATCTTCTTGCCCTTCTTTTTCGCAAATGAAGTTCTTCTATGGAACGGGCGTCCTTTAGGTAGGGTGGTCCTGCTTCTTCTTATGGTGTATGCTGCTACTTCATCGTCGTCGTCATGTTCGATCTTCGGGTTGCCGTACTTGTCGAAGTCTTGCTCATTGGCTACTCCATCCATTCCGATGATCTTCCTTTTGCCTCTCCTCACGACAACACAACTGGGCTTTGACGGGTCGGTAATGAAGAAGCATTGGTCCACTTGGGAAGCCAGTACCCATGGCTCATTTTTCGCGATGACGTTTGCGCCCGCGGTCTTGGATTTGGCTTCGGGTATAACCATGGTGGTGAAATACCGGTCTTCTTTTAGGACGCTCTTGGCCCATCTGACACGAAACATCGGGACCTTCTCTCCAGCGTAGCTCAGCTCCCAGATCTACTCGATCCTTTCGTAGTATCTGTCCTTGTCGTTACCGGTGTAGGATTCCATCGTTACCCCGGAGTTCTGATAACCATCGCTCTTCATGTCCTTGTCCTCGGTGTAGAATGTGTAGCCGTTGATATCGTACGCCTCATAGGTCATCAGGTTGTGCTCGGCGCCCTGTGACAAGGCGAATATGAGTTGTTCTTCCACGGAAGAATCCTCATGTAAAGGGTACGACAGAAGCTTCTGCTTGAACCAACGCGTGAAACATGAGTTGTGCTCTTTGATTATATCTCCGTCCATCCTCTGTTGGCCTCGGTCATTGTACGTTTTCTCAATAAAGGTTTTGTGCTCTACCACCCAAGGATCGACCACGTCTATGTGTTGTAGCGCGACTAGGTTTGCTCTTTCAAAGTCGGTGAGTCGACCCTCAAAGTCGACATGCATTTCGCGACGCCCTCACGGTGACCCCATCCAGCGAGCCTGCCGAGGTGTCTGTTGACTGGCAGACCAACGGGGTCCTCGATGCCTAGATAATTCGTGCAGTAGGAGATGCACTCTTCGGTCAGAAAGCCCCTGGCTATGCTTCCCTCTGGACGTGACATGTTGCGAACGTATCCTTTGATGACACCATTCATGTTGGGAATATGCCCTAGAGGCAATAATAAATTAGTTATTATTATATTTCCTTGTTCATGATAATCGTTTATTATCCATGCTATAATTGTATTGAAAGGAAACTCAGATACATGTGTGGGTACATAGACAACACCATGTCCCTAGTAAGCCTCTAGTTGACTAGCTCGTTGATCAATAGATGGTTACGGTTTCCTGACCATGGACATTGGATGTCGTTGATAACGGGATCACATCATTAGGAGAATGATGTGATGGACAAGACCCAATCCTAAGCCTAGCACAATGATCGTGTAGTTCGTATGCTAAAGCTTTTCTAATGTCAAGTATCTTTTCCTTAGACCATGAGATTGTGCAACTCCCGGATACCGTAGGAATGCTTTGGGTGTACCAAACGTCACAACGTAACTTGGTGGCTATAAAGGTGCATTACAGGTATCTCCGAAAGTGTCTGTTGGGTTGGCATGAATCGAGACTGGGATTTGTCACTCCGTGTAAACGGAGAGGTATCTCTGGGCCCACTCGGTAGGACATCATCATAATGTGCACAATGTGACCAAGGGGTTGATCACGGGATGATGTGTTACGTAACGATTAAAGAGACTTGCCGGTAACGAGATTGAACAAGGTATCGGGATACCGATGATCGAATCTCGGGCAAGTACAATACCGCTAGACAAAGGGAATTGAATACGGGATTGATTGAATCCTCGACATCGTGGTTCAACCGATGAGATCATCATGGAACATGTGGGAGACAACATGGGTATCCAGATCCCGCTGTTGGTTATTGATCAGAGAACGTCTCGGTCATGTCTGCATGGTTCCCGAACCCGTAGGGTCTACACACTTAAGGTTCGGTGACGCTAGAGTTGTTATGGGAAATAGTATGTGGTTACCGAAGTTTGTTCGGAGTCCCGGATGTGATCCCGGATGTCACGAGGAGTTCCGGAATGGTCCAGAGGTAAAGATTGATATATTGGATGAAGGGTTTTGGAGTCTGGAAGTGTTTCGGAGGTACCGGGTGATGACCAGCATGACCGAAAGGTGTTTTGGCAGCCCCGGCAAGTGTTGGGGGGCTTCATGGGCCAAGGGAAGGGGGCAAACCAGCCCACTAAGGGGCTGTGCACCCCCCTCACCTATTCCCACGTGACCAGGGGGTTTGGGGCGCCCCGTCTAGGGTTCCCACCTCCTGGCTTGGGGGCCAAGTCACCCAAAGGGGAGATCCCATCTGCCCTGGCCGCCGCCCCCCCTAGGGGAAACCCTAGGGCGCCTCCCCTCCCCTTTGCCCCTATATATAGTGGAGGTTTTGGGGCTGCCTAACACACGAGAACATCTCCCTCTTGGCGCAGCCCTACCTCTCTCCCTCCTCGTCTCTCGTAGTGCTTGGCGAAGCCCTACTGGAGTACCGCGCTCCTCCACCACCACCACGCCGTCGTGCTGCTGCTGGACGGAGTCTTCCCCAACCTCTCCCTCTCTCCTTGCTGGATCAAGGCATGGGAGACGTCACCGTTCCGTACGTGTGTTGAACGCGGAGGTGCCGTCCGTTCAGCGCTAGGATCATCGGTGATTTGGATCACGACGAGTACGACTCCATCAACCCCGTTCTCTTGAACGCTTCCGCTTAGCGATCTACAAGGGTATGTAGATGCACTCTCCTTCCCCTCTTTTACTCCTATGAGGCAGGTGAAAAACTGCTCGATCTCCTCCTGACTTAGAGTGAAGCATGCTGGAGGGTAGTCATTTCCGGTCTTCTTGGCCTTTTTGCCTTTGCGATGACTTTCCGTGTCCTGCTTCGCCTCATCATCATCATCATCATTAGCGTGAAGCTCCTCCCTGATGCCCATTGATTTCAAGTCTGCCCTTGCTTTCGGCCCATCTTTGGTCCTCTCTGGCATGTTGAGCAGGGTACCAAGCAGACCCTCGCACACGTTCTTCGTGATATGCATGACATCAAGGCTGTGAGGCACACGGTGGATCTTCCAGTACGGCAAGTCCCAGAAAACAGACCTCGTTTTCCATACCTTCAGCAGCGGCTCTGGCGCCTTTCGCTTCTTTCCCGGCTCTGGTGCCTTTTGCTTCTTTCCCGACAGTGGGCAATCTTTCCAATTTTTCAACAGCTGGTCTATTTCCTTGCCGCTCCTCGTACGCGGGCGTGTTCGGGGTTCGGTTTCACCATCGAACAAATCCTTGCGTTTCCTCCACGGGTCATTGTCGCGAAGCCACCTTCGATGTCCCATGAACACGGTTTTCGAAGACCCAGGATCTCTATCTAGCTGGCGATACGTTGTGTCATCCATGCACCTGACGCATCCAGAAAATCTGTGGACCACCTGCCCCGCGAGATATCCGTAACCGAGATAGTCGTGCACCGTCGTGAGCAGTGCGGCTCTCATAGGGAAATATTCTTTCTCTGCGGCGTCCCACGTATTGGCTGGTGTTTTCCACAGCGTGTCTAGCTCCTCTTTCAGCAGCCCCAAATACAGATTGATGTCATTCCCTGGTTGTTTCGGCCCTTCAATTAACATACTCATGTGAATGTACTTTCTCTTCATGCACAACCAGGGGAGAAGCTTGTACATCCACACAAACACAGGCCAGGTGCTATGTGTGCTTCTCTGGCTGCCAAACGGATTGACTCCATCGGTGCTCGCGCCCAGCACGATGTTCCTTGGATCCTTCCCAAATTCTGGGTGTTCGAAGTTCAACGCTTGCCACTGGCTCGCATCCTTTGGGTGACTCAGCATCTTGTCTTTTTTATTTATCTCCGGATCATTTGCGTCATCTTCTCGCTTCTTCTCCTCCCTATCCGCGTGCCAAGCAGGAGCTTTGCTACCTTAGAGTCCGCGAAATACCGCTGCAGACGAGGAGTGATCGGAAAGTACCACACCACTTTTCGAGGAGCTTTCTTCCTCTTCTTGTATCGAGTGACGCCGCACACCGGACATATGGTAGACTCCGTGTGCTCGTCCCGATAAATGATGCAATTGTTCATGAACACATGGTATTTCACGTGCGGTAAATCCAGAGGACACACGATTTTCTTCGCCTCCTCGAAACTGGTCGGGCACTTGTTCCCCTTGGGAAGACGTTCGTGCCAGAATGACATGTTCTCGTCGAAGCATGCGTCGGTCATTTTGTGTTTTACCTTCATCTCCAGAGCCATGAGCGTTACTTTCAGGCGGGTATCCTCGGGCCTGCATCCTTCATACAATGGAGTAACCGCGTCTATCTCCAGTTGATCTAGCTTGGCTTTCTCTCGGGCGGCAGCTCTTGTGTTATCCAACTGCTTGAGAAGCAGCTCTTGAATATGACGGTCCTGCACCCAGCCCATCGATGGTCCATCGTCGTCTGCTCCGCCGGCATCTTCATCTTCATGATCATGCCCTTCGTCTACTCCGGCATCTTCCTCATCATCATGTCCTACATCTTCTACATGATGACTGTGTACAGCATCACCGTCGTGATCATGTCCTGGAGATTCTTCATCTTCTCGCCCGCCCGTGCCGTGGTGGTTGTCTTGCTGCCCTTCCTCATTTCTTGCCCGGCCCCCATGGATGAATTCATAGTCATCTTCATCACCTTGCCACCGACAGCCATCCATGAAACCACGCAAGAGCAGGTGGTCCTGCACCTGCCCAGAACCCGGGTCCGCAATAAGGCTCTTCAGCTTGCATCTTCGACACGGACATCTTATCTCCGTCTCGTTCTTTTCAAGCATCTCGGCCTTCGCGGAGCTCAAAAACCTATTCACGATGCCTTCGGTCATCGTGCGGACCATGGTTGCCTGCGGGGTAGAGCAAAACGATATTTTAGAACCAAGAAAAAATTTGGCATGACTTTCCCTACAAATAGGACCAAAAGAATGCATAGTGCCAAAATTCTCGCCGAAACGGAAATGAATCAACATTCCGGCAAAATATTGGCAACTATCACATTTCAAATACCGGTACCTGCAAACACAAACATATATGCAACACCACAAACATATGCAACACCACGAACATACATAGATCTAGCTAGGCCACAAAACGTGCATGTGCACGTTGTTGGAGAGGGAGAACAACATAAAGATAGCTTCCCCCTTGCTTAGCTATCAAAAAAAGGTAATTTAACCACTTAATTTGGATGAATCTATGGTGCAAATGAGGTGAGGAGGAGGAGGCAGCCGAGACAAGTTTGGAGGAGGAGGTGGAGAATGAAGTGGGGAAAGTGAGTGGGTAGGTGGGCTGTCCAAAATATCTTGTTGGTCCCAGGTTACTAATGGCATACCACGTGCAAATGCGCCATTAGTAACCCTGGTTACTAATGGCGTACCTGCTGCTGATGCGCCATTAGAAGTTTTGCAAAAAATATATATATATATATATTCTAATGGCGCACCGTGGACTAGTGCGCCATTACTAGTTTAAACTAGTAATGGCGCACTGTGCTACGGTGCGCCATTAGTAGTTTTGCAAAAAAAAAGAATTAAAAAAAACAACAGTAGTGGCGCACTGTGTGGCCGGTGCGCCATTACTAGTTAGCACTACTAATGGCGCACCGTGCCATGATGCGTCATTAGAATGTTTGGAAAAATTAAAAAAAAATTGTTACTAATGGGGCACCATGTGCCAGGTGCGCCATTAGTGTCTTCCACACTAATGGCGCACCAGCACATGGTGCGCTACTGCTATATAGTAGTGGCGCACCACATGACAGGTGCGCCATTAGTGTCCATTCCATCTATAGCCCTTTTCCTAGTAGTGAAGAGCCGGCGAAGCCAATCTGTTTCGACCATAGCTGTATCTAGTGCTGCGAGTTCTGCTTCCATTGTTGACCTCGTTAAGATGGTCTGCTTGCAAGACTTCCAAGAAACAGCTCCACCTCCATGAGTGAACACATATCCGCTCGTGGCCTTTATCTCATCAGCATCTGAGATCCAGTTTGAGTCACTATACCCTTCAAGCACCTTTGAGTGCCCAGTGTAGTGAATTCCATAATTCGCAGTGCCTTTCAAATAACGCAAAACTCTCTCTAGAGCTTTCCAATGCACATCTCCTGGTTTTGAGACAAACCGGCTCAGTTTGCTAACAGCAAAAGAGATGTCAGGTCTGGTAGCACTGGCTAAGTACATAAGCGAGCCAATAATCTGAGAATATTTCAATTGGTCTCTAGCAATTCTTCGATTCTTTCGAAGCAACACACTAGCATCATATGGTGTTGGAGAGGGCTTACCGTCACTTTAGCCAAAGCGACTCAAGATCTTTTTCACATAGTGAGATTGAAGCAATGTAATCCCACCATCATCGTCTCTCAACAACTTGATGTTCAGAATGACATCAGCCACTCCTAAATCCTTCATCTCAAAACAACGAGATAGGAAATCCTTGACCTCCTTAATAACATTCAGATTTGTTCCAAAAATCAGTATGTCATCAACATACAAGCAAAGCATAACTACCTCACCCCCACCATGGAGATAGTACACACATTTGTCAGCTTCGTTCACAACAAAGCCTGCAGCTATTAAAGTTCTTTCGAACTTCTCATGCCACTGTTTGGGTGCTTTGCTTGAGTCCATACAAAGACTTCAGCAACTTGCAGACTTTTCCTTCCTGACCATCAAGTACAAACCCATCTGGTTGTTCCATATAAATTTCCTCGTCCAAATCTCCATTTAGGAAAGCAGTCTTAACATCCATTTATGAACAAGAAGACCATGCGAGGCAGCTAGTGAAAGTAGAACTCGAATAGTGGTCAGTCGAGCCACAGGTGAGTAAGTATCAAAGAAGTCTTCACCTTCCTTTTGGGTATAACGCTTAGCCACGAGCCGAGCCTTGTACTTTTCAATAGTACCATCAGGCCTAAGCTTCTTCTTGAATACCCATTTGCATCCTATAGCTTTGCACCCATAAGGACGATCAATTATCTCCCAAGTTTCATTCGCCAAGATGGAATCCATCTCGCTACGAACCGCTTCCTTCCAGTAGTCAGCATCTTTAGATGCATAGGCCTCTGAAATCGAACTAGAAGTGTCATTATGAGATACACAAGAAAATCATCACAAAAGGACTTTGCAGTCCTCGGTCTCTTGCTCCTAGTAGGAACTTCATTGTTCTTCTCCACAGAACTTTCAAAGTGTTCCATCGAAATGGCAGGTTCGGTAATTGTAACTGGTTCCTGATTCGATGAACTAGGCATCTCCTGATTAGATGAGGTAGCCATATCCTTCATGGGAAAGATATCTTCAAAGAAAGTCGCATCATTCGACTCCATGATCGTACTGACATGCATGTCAGCTACCTCAGATTTTACAACCAAGAATCTATAGCCAATGCTATGAAAAGCATATCCCAGGAAAACACAATCCACGGTCTTTGGTCCAAGCTTCCGCTTCTTTGGAATTGGAACATTGACTTTCTCCAAACAACCCCATGTTCTCAGATACGAGAGTTTTAACCTTTTTCTTTTCCCATTCCTCGAATGGAGTTATCTCTTTGTTCTTTGTGGGGACTCGGTTTAGGACATGACATGCTGTCAATACCGCCTCCCCCCACCATGCCTTGGAGAGACCCGATGTGTCTAACATGGTGTTAACCAAATCAGTTAGAGTACGGTTCTTTCTTTCAGCCACCCCATTTTACTGAGGTGAGTAGGGAGGCGTCCTCTCATGGATTATACCATGTTCCGCACAAAAAGCATCAAGTTCATTGGAAAAATACTCTCCACCACGGTCGGACCTAAGCCTCTTGATTTTCCGATCAAGTTGGTTTTCCACTTCAGCTTTATAGATCTTGAAAAAGTTCAAAGCCTCATCCTCTGATTTCAGAAGATACACACGACAGTATCTAGTGGACTCATCAATTAACGTCATGAAATATTTCTTTCCACCTTTTGTCAAAACACCATTCATTTTACATAGATCTGAATGTATAAGTTCTAGTGGTGCAAGATTTCTCGTTTCCGCAGTCACATGAGACTTACGTGGTTGCTTAGCTTGCACACACACTTGACACTTAGATCCGTTGACAGTGGTGAAACTAGGGATTAAGTTCAACTTCGCTAGTCGCGACATGCAACCAAAATTAACATGACAAAGACGTGAATGCCACACATTTGATTCACTATTGTTGCAAATATGATTAACAACTTTATTGCAAACGTCTGATAAGGATAAACGAAACAGGCCTCCTGACTCATAGCCTTTACCAACAAAGGTTCCATACTTGGATATTATAAATTTATTCGACTCAAAGACAAGCTTATAGCCATCTCTACACAGAAGAGATCCGCTAACAAGATTTTTATTGACGAAGGGGACATAATGCACGTTCTTCAGCCGCACGATCTTCCCCGAAGTAAACTTCAGATCGACCATGCCAACACCACGAACAGAAGCACTTGAACTGTTGCCCATCAGCGCGGTGGAAGTCCATGCGGTCTGATAAGACGAAAACATGGAAATATCACCGCATACATGCACATTAACACCCGTGTCAATCAACCAATCAGGAGAATGACATACTGAAAGAATAGTGGGAAATATACCATACCCAGCATCCTTCATGTCAGTGTCTCCAATGACAACATTAGCGGTCTTGTCGCCTTTCCCAGGATGACGCTTGTCATAGCGATTGGGGCAACTAGGAGCCCAATGATCAGGATCTCCACACACATGACAAGCACCTTTCTTCTTGTCACTCTTCTTCTTGAAGTTCGTGTGTTGTACAGCCTTGTTCTTCCCATCAAACTTTGCTTTACCATCAAGCTTGCCCTTGTTCTTGAACTTGTGGGACTGGAAATTTTTCTTCTGTACCAGATTGGCACTAGATCCTCCCTCAATACCTCGAGCACGTGTGTCCTTTGCTCTCGCCTTTTCTTCCACATCAAGAGTACCAATGAGATCCGGAACGGAAAACTCCTGTCTCTTATGCTTCATTAAGGTAGCAAAGTTCCTCCATGAAGGAGGAAGCTTAGTGATGATACCCCTGGCAACAAACTTGTCCGGTAGCATGCAATTGAAGTGCTCAAGTTCTCTAGCAAATGACTGTATCTCATGAGCCTGCTCAACCACGGAGCACTCTTCAGTCATCCTATAATCATAGAATTGCCATGATGTACAGCTCAGTGCCGGCATCCGAGACCCCAAACTTGGCCTCGAGTGCGTCCCACATATCTTTTCCATTATCAATTGACGCATAAGCATCAACTATGTTCTCACCAAGAACACTCAAGAGAGCAGCCTTAAACAAGGTATCCATTTTCTGAAAAGCTTGTGCCTGTTGGGCATCTTGCTCTCCTTCAGGTTTGCCAAGAGTGGCATCATAGCAACTCATGGTTTGAAACCATAAGACTGCTCTCACGCGCCACCTCTTATAGTGGATACCCTCAAACATAGGAGGTCTCATGGAAGCAACAAAACCACTTGGGGTAAATTGCCTATAATAAGGTTTTTGGATTGTTAGAAATATGAGCAATTTACCGAATGATTTTATTAACAGAAACACTAGATAAAGTATGACTAGTATAACAGTGATAAAAGCCATGCGGTTTGACAAAGAGAAGGTAAACAATATCTGCATATATGAGCTAGAACCGATCATCTCTAGAGCAGACAGCAGATCAAGATGCATATATGAAGTAGAGCCTAACAAGTCTAGAGCAAGCACTAGAACAAGGAACTGTTACAGGACTTCTAACCGAAAAAAACAAGAACACGTACTGGACAGCAGCCGGAGCAGAGGCACTAGACTTGGGGTCGGTGTCCTCCATGTCGTGGAGGAGGTTGTCGATGTCGGGGAAGTAGTCGCTGAAGGGCTGCACCATTCGCATTCGAACTCCACTTTCGCAAAAATCTTTTCAGCTTCCATGTGACCTTTCGTTCGAGGCGAGGCGAGGCTGGCGGCGGAGGAGGAGCGCGCGTGGATATGTTTCTTGTTCTCATGCTCGTACAAGTGGGAAAGAACCTCCCTTATAGGGAGGTCCAACTCCCACTAAACTAGCAATGTGAGACTAAATTTAGTAGTATCCCTTGCCTTACACAAATGGGCTAAGTGGGCCTCTAAGATTTATTAGGAATTTCCGAAATAGTTATTGGGCTGCCCAAAATAGACTAAATTTCAGCACAAGCTTCGACCAAGGACAAATTAAATTAACGGAAAAGAAATCGGTTGCATGCGGCTCCAAGTATCGTTATAGCCGGAATTACTGTTATCTAAACGCTCTTATATTTCTTTACGGAGGAAGTATCAACTTGAAGAAAAAGAATTCGTAATAAGCCTAGTATAGGTAGAAGCTTCGTTCTCACGGGTGCTAGAGTGATGACGGCGGCACATCCATTGTTCCTTTATCCTTCTGATGAGTCAGAGCAGTCCCGGTGCATTGCATGCAGTATCGTATACGTAGATACAACTCCTCCATTGGTTTGGAAAGTCTTCTTTATTGTTGTATCAAGAAATAGCATTGTTCGGCCTTTGCGACAAGATACTTTTCCGATTCAGGAGGTGAAAATTTACTTATCTTATGCTGATCATGTCCAGGGACCATGATACAGGCATGTGTGTTCGTTCTTTGTGTCCAGGCTCCACACCAGGCATGGACAAATCTTTACGTGTTTGTTCTTGCATTAACTCCGGTTTCTCCATGGACAAATACGGTTACGAATAATTTTTTATATTTCTGAAAATGGATACATATTTTATTAAAATATTAAAACAAATTGATTGCTTTAAAAAAATGTTCATGCAGTGTAAAAGAATTGTCCACTCCACTTTTAAAAGAAGTTGACAGAATATGAGAAAACTGTTTGTCACATTCAAAACATGGCCACACACCTCGAATAAATGTTAGGGATATTTGTAAAATATTATAAAATCTAGAAATATGTCTTTATAATTCAAAAAAAATCATATCATTCAAAATAATATACATTCCATTTCAAAAAAATGCCCGCATAGTATAGAAATTGTGTAGTACCATTGAATAAAATGTATGTGACACTTTAAGTAAATATTCACATGTTTTCGAAAATGTTGGTCACCTTTAACAATATAATTATACAATGTGAAAAATGTTTACATAGGTTAAAAAAATGTTTCATGCCACTAGAAAATGCTCACATTGTATTTAAAAATGTTTACCAAGTATTTAAGAAAAAAATTCAAAGGAAGTATTGGAAAATATTTGTATATGGTATATTTGAAAAAAAAATCAAGGTGTATCAAATAAATGTTATGCATATATACTAAAAATGTAAAATTTATATTAAAAAATAGACATGTGTCAAAAAGGAAAATCCCTAACATAACTATTGAAGAAACGCAAGAATGCAGGAAAACCAATGAAAAAAAGGAAGAAAAGCAGAAAACCAAATAAGAAAAAACAGAGATAAAAAAAAGAAAATAACTCGAGCCAGAGGCACCACAGTACTTGGCCAGCCCACTGCGCCGCGAGTAAAGGCGAGACCGAGGTATGACTCGTACAGGACGGGAAATAGGGCTAGCGCTATAAGCAAGAGAGAGGTTCACGTTAGGGATAAAAACGGAGCGGAAACGGACTGAACTAAGTGCTATCACATTTGTTTTCATATTTTTTTACAGAAGTAGAAACGAATACTGAAACCCCGGAAATGAATACGGAAACAGATACTACTGGAAACAGACACGGAGCGAATACAAAGCGGACACGGAAACAGAAGTGGACGTTGACCGGAACTTAAAACCCCCTTTTCATAGAGAAATACACAAAAAACAAACAAATATAATGAGTTGTTAACATGGCTACAAAATAATATCATGATGTTAGCAACTTAGTGTAGTATTGTAGTAGTACTGAACAATTATGTATAGAGTCAAGCTGAGTACATGTGTGGTAGTAGAAGTTGTGCCTCAGATTCATTCTACTAATTGTGTCATTGTGTGTTGTTTGGTGGTTGGGCCACAAAGGAGACATAGGTCTATAGTAAAACGGAAATTCCATATTCATGGAAACGGAAAGTTCCGTTTCCATGTCTGTTCTACCGGAAAACACCGTTCCATTTTTGTTTCCCTTTCCGCATAAACAATTCCATTTCCACTTCCGTTTTGCAAATTTCCGTTTCCGTTTTCATATTTCCTCCCCGTTTCCATTTTTCCTCCGGAAAAAAAGAAAGTTTCCGCTCCATTTTCATCCCTAGTTCACGTTGCCTTTAATTAAGTCAGGTGTGTTTGCTTAGTTTGTATCATGACATTTTAATTGTCCATGTATTTCAAAAATATGTCCATTTAATTTTTTTAAAGTATACAATGTTAAAAATCACATAATAAATTGTAAAAAAAATTGGTAGCATTCAAAAAAATATTATGACATTTAAAAAAATATTCAAGTGTTTCACAAATATGTCCATATCGTTTTTTAAATGTTTTACACTGTAAACAAAACATTGTGTAATTTTTAAAAATCAAGCGTTTCAAAATATTTTTCACATTTTAAATAAATGTTCTAACATAGCAAAGGTTGTTTATGTTTAAACAAATTTTCATGGCATTTATGTAATTTGTCAATCCGGGTTAAAAAAATGTTCAACATGTATTAAAAAATGTTCAACATGTATTAAAAAATGTTCAATTTGTGTTTCGAGTAAAATGTTTAACATGTATTTAAAATTTGTCAATGTGTATCTGAAAAATGTATAGCTCCTACACAAAAAATATTGATCGTGTATTTGAAAACGTCCCCATGTATTTGAATAATAAAAAATATAAAAAATCAAATTAAAAAACAATTTGTATTAAAAAAAGAGGAACTTGCTTAAAGAGCCCGCGCTATTTCTTGCATGTACCGAGTTGTAACCCTCGGCAAAGGCCTTCGCCGAGTGTACCTGGCAGTCGGTAAACAAGCAGATTCCAGGAGTAACAACACGCCTTTGAGTTGGTGTGCTTAATCTAACTTTCAAATGTGATCATGTTTGTGCCAGGCTAGAATAGTGGCATGCAATATTTATGGTCAACATGGGCCATGGTCCCCAAGCTAAATATTTTCTTCAGGTTAATATTTACCATCAACCACTACTTTAGGCAAGATTTGACATATTCTTGTATATCAACTCCCTTAAATCTGTTAAAGGCTCAGGTAAAAAAATAAAATATATTCAAGGCTGAGTTAGCTCCTGCTCAAATCTTGGTGAAACTTCACCATCGTGTATCTACAATTCAATATCAGAGATGCTGGTCTGGTTGTTGTCTGAGAGCAAAGTATATGTCAACCATAGATGTTCTAAAACTTACAACTTAGCTTGTCTTTTATGTGCTTGTCAGGAAATTATTGTTCTCTCTTCTCTTCCCGTCCATTGGCTAGATATGTTCGGAATGCATTGAGCTGCGCAATAGGCATCAACTGCCACTTATGCTTCAGCAGCAATCACTAATTTAATATCTGGCTTAATTAAAACAATCTGGTTGGTGAGGGAGGTGTGGCGGCTGCTGTAATTGCAGGTATATTTTGGGGGATCTGGAAAGCTAGAAAAACCTGGCCTAGTTCCAACAAAAGTGGACCTGTGAACCTAGCGAAGTTACTTTGCAGATTTGTTATTGTTTAATCATTGGAGCTTGTTACAGGTGTAGGGGTAAAGAGAACTGAGATCGGATGGTGGCGTTTATGGTGGTCAAAATACTTTGTAGCTTGAGATCTCTATTAGCCGAAATCGGGGTCACACCCTTTCTTCTCCCAACAAACTACTCCCTAACGCTCTTATATTATGGGACAGAGGGAGTAGAAGCTAGCTGTAGCTGGGTTCCTCACCGGTCAGGTAGGGCTGCCGAATCGTTTTGTTTTTCAGATCGAAAGGGATCTAGGCGACCTCCCAGTTACCATTACTCGTTCACAAAGAGACCAAGTGTGCACCAGTATACAGTTCAAAGGTGAAAAGTATAAACTGAAATAAAATTACAGCTAGGGTAAAAGTATGTTATAAGTTATGACAAAAAAAAAGACAGCAAGCCAGCATTGCAGGCAAACTTGTTATTTACGGCTAGAACCACCTATTGATCGTTGCATCGCTTTGCATTTTGGGTTTTTGCTGGTCCTTTGTTCTTCAAATTCTCGGAGTCAAACTGCGTTTGATTGATTGACGGTCTGGCGAGGAGTGATGTCGTTGAAGCCGATGCCCTTTCTTTTGGTTGGGAAGATGGTGAACACAAAGGAGGACACAATCGCCATTCCCAACGGCAGGATCTTGAGCACCTGCTGAGTATTCCCGCCGGGTTTTGGGAAGTAGCAGTTCTGCAGCCCCACGTCACTGAACGCCACCGTGAGGAAAACCACCGCCGTGAAGATGGCCTGGACGATGTCCAGCCACCGGAGGCGGAGCTTCTTATAGTCGCGATCGGTCCATTCCTGCCTCTCTTGCTCGCCGGAGAAGTTGAACACGTTGAAGCCGTCCCATGTCGCGACGCCGTAGTAGAGCTTTCCGCCGCGGCTGATGCTGTCCGTGAAGGAGAAGAATACGCACATGATGGCGAGGACCAATATCATCGCCCCGGTGAGCACCTTGTTGGCGATATTGCAATTGCCGTGGTTGGTGAAGGTCGGGGATAGCGCCTCGTATGCTAGCACCGTGCCCGTTGGCAGGAGCTGCGCAAGGTTGGCGATGGTCGGCATGACCCATTTCGGTGCAGGCGGAGCTGGAGGCGCCGGTGCAGGCGGAGGTGCAGGTGCCGGTTCAGGCAATCCAGCTTGTTCCAATGCAGGCACCGGTGCAGGTTCTGGTGCAGGTCGAGCTGCAGCAGGTACTCGTGCAGGCTCCGGTACAGGCAACCCTGCTGGCTCCAGTGGAGGTTCTGGTGGAGGCGGAGAAGAAGAAGAGGCCATTGTATTGTGCTCGATCTTGGCGCCCAAGAATACTCCAAGCTGATCCACACATTGTTGTTGCTGTTTATATAGGCGAAAATGATCCCAAACTAGGTTACACATTGTTGATTAGTCTGACTGGATATGCCTGCATGTATCATGCATAAATGTACTTTCTCTGTTTCTAAATATAAGACATTTTAGAGATTTTAATATGAACTATATACAGATGTATATATATAGACGCATTTTCAAGCATAGATTCACTTATTTTGCTCTGTATCTTTTTGCTCTGTATGTAGTCCGTATTGAATTTCTAAATCGTCTTATATTTAGGAACAAAGGGAGTATGTGGTACCTGTTGTGAGGATCACGGGTGAGTTCCACTTGTCACTGAGCGTGCAAAAATTATTGGATGTTAGACAGCTCCCTAAAACTGGTTGTTGTAGTTAAGTTCTGATGAGAGTGTCCTAGAGATAGGGTTTTTTTTAAAAAAACTATAGAGACAGAAGTTTTTTTTAAACTGTAGAGATAGAAGAAGTGGTAGTTTTTTGAACTCCAGCTTGCTTGGGGCGCACCGGGGCACCCTGATCCAATGAGCCGAGGGCCTTCCTTCCTCTGCCGTCCACTCGCAGCCACCGAAGGCCGTAGCCGGGCAAAGCCCTTGTGATGGTGGCGGCGGGGAGGTTGTCCGGTGGCACGGAGGTGTCGTACATGGGGCCTAGTGCTGAGGGAGTTGGAGGCGGCAACGCCCTGCAGTGGGTCGAGGCCCTACAACTTTGGTCACTGGCGGCACGGAACCGTTCGTCTACTACCTCCAAGTGGCAGTTTTGGCCGGCCACCACTCTCTGGCCATTGTGCTCATGGCAGGGTCGTCGTTCAAGTCAGGCCCTCTGTGTCCAGATCTAGCGGTGGCCAAGGGCACAGTGGGATAGAGGGCAAGGGCCACAGGGTGGAGGTGGAGGTGAAGGTGGAGCTTCGGGAGTGAGCGTGGTGGATGAAGGGGGAGTTGCGGTGTGCGTGGCTCTGGGGCGCATGTGAGTGGCCCTTGTCCGATGCTATGCTAGGCTGGGCTTGTTTGATGGGGTGCTGCTGGTGGTGGTCGGGATGGCGTGTGGCGGTTTAGTGGCTTCGCCAGTCTCGTGGCTTAGGCGGGCGGAGGGCATGGCAACGCGAAATGAATGCTCAACTTTTGACTGTTGGCCAAGGCAGGCGACAGCGATGCATCCTGGTGCCGCTTTCTTCTTGGAGACGTCCTCAAAGCATGGTGCTCACTCTCTATCCGGACCATCCGGGGAAACACTAAATCTCTCGAGATTGGACGATGGTGGTGTCCTACCTTGGAGGCATCGTTCTTGAGGTCGTGAACGACTGAAGGGACCAGTGGTTGCGTGAGGATGGCGAGGGTCGTCACGATGGTCGTGGCAGTGGCCGGGGTTTCTATGACAACGACGGCGGTGGTGATCAATGTCGGGGTTGCGGCAATTGTTATGGTAGCCGGCTCTTCTTTGGCATGTCCGTGGGTTTACTCGGTTGTTTCTCGATGTAAAGTCGAAGCTGTGGCAATTGTTATGGTAGCTGGCTCTTCTTTGGCGTGTCCGCGGGTTTACTCGGTTGTTTGTGGATGTAAAGTCGAAGCTGCAGTGGCGGATCCGGGTAGCAACAATGACAAGGGCAGGTGGTCTGTTCAGTAATCTTTCTATAGCGCTAGCATTGCATATATAGTTCTCCTTTGAAGCTCTCCGTCAAAATTGGAGTTGCATTTGTCCCTAATGCAGGTAGCAGGTGGTCTGTTTGGCAATCTTGTGGTCGTCTCTGCGGTGTGGGTTGGGTTGGTGGTCATTTGTGCCGGAGTCAAAGTCGCTTGCTCATGGAGAAGAGACGATGATGATGCATGCATGCTCGGGGAGAAGTGACGACGATGGTGCCTATGTGCTACCTCGGCGAGGTTTCCTACGCAGTGGCGTTTGTGAGATATATTGTGTGTCTAATCGGCGGGTTGTGATGAATTTTGCTTGATTTTTGTTAATTAATTGAGCAACTCTTTTTTTCTTAATTAATGGATGATCTTTTGCCTTCGTTTGAAAAAAATAATCATAAATACAAAATGAAGATTGCAAACACGTACGGCTGGCTACTCGTGGTAAGATTGCTAAGAAGCGGAGATATATAAGATCATGAATTCGTGAGCAGATTTCGGTGGGGCTTATAATCATTTATGTAGTGGTTGGGAGCCAACGAACAAACCAGCTGGTCAAGTCACCGAAGGTTAAGTAACACAGCAGCGACGACGAGGACAACGACCGCCTGCAACGTTCAACAATAAAAATTGCAAGCCATCATTTGTCCAGAACACTGATCCCATCTATGAGATCCCAACATCTTATGCCTTGTCTTGTTGCAAGGTCCAGTTGGCCGGGTGGCTCCGCTCCACGAAGAACCTAACTCAAAGAAGTAAAAAAGAGTGGCCCTTGGACGTAGACAATCGAACAAACCCCGCCGTATCTGAAGAAAGATATATGCGCCTGTCAGCGTGCGTGTACAGTCACCGATGGGACATCCATCCAACGTGCGCACACACGAACTACACACATTTCCATTCCTGTTAGGCAAGTGTTTCTTCACAAATATTCCCTCAGTTCGAAAATACTTGTTGAGAAAATGGATGTATCTAGAGACATCCATTTTTATACTCCCTCCGTTCTTAAATGTAAGTCTTTTTAGAGATTCCACTACAAACTACATACAGATGTATATAGACATATTTTAGAGTGTAGGTTCACTTATTTGCTTTGTATGTAGTCCATAGTGAAATCTCTAAAAAGACTTATATTTAGGAACGGAGGGAGTACATTTCTAAATAATTTCGAAAGGAGGGAGTACCCTTTATCCAGAATTACGCTTAGGACCCTGAAATGATGCTTGTCAAAACTTCAACGTTTTCAGTAAACAAAACTTCACCGTTTCTTGCTACCAGTGAGATGCTAGAATTTCACATATACGTGGGCCTGGACTGTGAGTCGACCTTAGGACCCTGTAATGTTGCTGCCGCTACTACTACTACCGTGCCTACTGTATTACTCCCTCCGTTCCTAAATACTTGTCTTTCTAGAGATTTCAACAAGTGACTACATACGGCGCAAAATGAGTGAATCTACACTTTAAAATATGTCTACATACATCCGTATGTTGAGTCCATTTGAAATACCTAGAAAGACAAGTATTTGGGAACAGAGGGAGTATATTTTATTTCTGAATGCATTCGGTATAAAGGACAAGACAGCTAGTACGTCCAACGCTGGGATAATGACCGCATGCAACAACAAAAAATACTGACCGAAGCAATGATACTAACCCGTGAACTAATGTTGATGTTAGCAAGAGACTTGACTATGTGATGAGATGCATCTTAAAGACTATGGTTGGCATGTACACAGCTAAACATAATCGATGGATAGTAAATTGGATGCGGGAGGAAACAAACTTCAATACCCTAAAAGACTTTTTTTTTAAGAAAACACGGTATAAACACAGACGCCCATAGACTTATCCCTATGAACACATGAGCACCCTACCCAGCCCTATAAACACCTGGAGGTTTTTTTTTTTTTGAGAAATTATAAACACCTGGAGGTAAGGATTGCAATGGTGAAACGGGGCTCAAACCATGGATATTATGTTTCTTTGGGTTAAGCAAAGCCCAAGAAAAATGCAAGCCCACTGCCGATATTATGGTGATGACGGCCCATGGTAGGCTAACTCCCCTTTGGTATGAGTTGGGCTTTGTTTTTGAAAGAGAATGGTATGGGTTGGGCTAGGCACGCATGATCCCTTTTTGTCCTCTCCCCGTGTATCTCCGGGTGGACCCATTTTACCATCACTATTTCCTGCTAAGCCCAGCTCGTTTTTCTAGAACAAATGGGAAATACATGCTGCATTGGACTTTCAACTCGGAAATATTTGGATCTTCTCAAATAAAAAGGGAATTATTTGGCGAACCAACTGTGTTTGGATGGTTAGGAGGAGAGTGTTATCCCCAGCCCACCAGGGTTCAAGTCCCAAACTTGACACTAGTGCTTGTATTTTCCTGAATTTATTTCAGGCCTTCGGGCGATGTACGTTACGTGAACTAGGAAGGTGTCTGTGGTAACTTCATGAATCTTAAAATGATGCGCTGGCTCAGTCTCTCATATGTATGAGCATTTGCGTCTATACTGTGTTAAAAATACTAGGATAGTATGAAATTTTCTTGTCTTGCATGTACCTTGTATTCCTTCCTCTAGAAAGTACATTGATGGGATAAATAAATTCTAAATAATTTATGTACCACTCAAATAGTTATGTTTGCAAGTTTTGGACTTGATGTCTATATTATCCAAGAGGTGATTATATCTCAAGGTCTTTTAGCAGCACTGTTTATTCGTTTGGTTCAATTGGATAGAAAGTAAACATAGAAATTTTGCAATCCGTTTGGACCTCCTTTTAGAATTCATATGCACAAAGTCTGAGCCTGAAGTCTTTAGTGGTATATTGACATCGTTATCACACCTTTTCATGTGGATTTGACATGTTTAGAGAATTTCTGTGTTTTTTTCATTTTCTCGTCAACCAAATACACAAGTTTATTAATGTGTTTCCCATTTCCCTATTCTGCACTTGTATTCCTATGTATTAATTCTTGTGTTTTCTCTATTTATATATTTCAAATCCTATGAACCGAGTAATCTTTTTAAATTTTGCAATATCATCTTGTGTTTTCTCTATTTATATTTTCAAATTTTTAGATTATCATTGCAAAAGTAGGAGAGGAAACTTACTTGCTGTACGTTAAGAAGCACAAACGTTCGTTGCTACTAGAATTTTGAGTAGAAAATGTGGAGATGTTATCTTGCTGCCTACAGTATGCAACGTCGATGCATTAGAGTCCGAGTTTTTTTTTGCTGCAAGAACCCAAATATATTATAAAGGTTCACCATAAGTACAAAGCACCGCAAACATAATAATAGCTACATTAAGGTCCCTAGAGCACCAAATGGCCCCTATTGTCGCAAGAATGAGCTACTGATGCGCCATTGTCGCCGATCCTTTATCGAAATTGGCCTAGCCTTGTCGATAATAGTAGGGAAGTTTTCGTGCACGTGCCCCTGAGGACCATCGTTTGAGAGTTGCATCCATTGCCATTGCACCCTTGCATTGTATTGACCCAAAGCTCCTGACACCAAATCTCATTGTCCTGCACGCATAACAGAAACTCCAAGCTCACCACCCAAAGACACGACTTGAATCTACACTGTAGATCGTACCACTTCGTGCTGATCGACAAATCCGAGAAGGATCAAAGCCTGGAAGACTACTTCAATGATGAAGCATTGTTAGCCGCCACAACACTACCCCAAAGGATTAAAAATTTAACCTATACTGATAGACAGACTGAGGCACCGGAACTCCCCTCCCCACCGCGCCGGACCAACATACATAGGGGATGAAGTGAGTCCAGGGGCCATGCGCATATAATACCCCAAATATACCGGACCACTAATACTCAAAATTGATTATCGGAAATCAGCATCAAGAGCTAATTAATATTCTTCCATGAATTAGTGTCATTTGGCCAGTGTGTTATCCGACTTGGGTTATATTATTGATTGGCACAACAAATAGTATGCATATGAAACAATAATAAAACAAGCATAATAATATGAAAATTGGTAAACTGGAACAGATATACTGATATAGGCGATATCAGTCACGACGAATATTTCTATGATGCATAAGTTAACAGAGAAAAAAGAACATGTATGAAAAATCATTTAAAAAATCTTGATGGGGCCCATATACGAACAAGGTGTATGTTAATGTTTCGCCATATACGAACAAAATCTGAATGCGCGAAGCTCCTAAATATTCAACGGTTGATCAACACACATTTTACATGGTAGAAAAGTCACTCTCTTTCTCAAGAGGCTCCCCATCTTTTTGGTGCAAGCACGCGAGTAACTATTGGCATGCTTGCACGCAGGTCGTGCTTCATCGTTTTCAGAAATGTCCACGGGGAATCAAGCGGGCTGGGGAGATCAGAGGAGGAGAGGCAGGAGTGGAATGATATTGACCAGTTTCAGAGGCTCCGCCTCCGGCCACTGGACTTCGTGCACGCCTTCTTCACGGCCGTGGTTTTCCTCACAGTGGCGTTCAGCGACGTGGAACTTCAGAACTGCTTCTTCCCGGACGCCGGCAGGAACAGCCAAGAGCTGCTCAAGAACTTGCCGCTGGGAATGGCGTTTCTGTCCAGCTTTGTGTTTATCATCTTCCCCACTAAAAGGAAGGGCATCGGATTCAACAACACTACTCCTCCCCAGAAGGTCGTCCATCCCATGAATAAAGTTTGATTCCCTAAAGTTAGATAGTTGATACGCATGTTGATTAAGTGATCCATAATTTTTCTGCTAGCATGTAAATATGATGGGGTGGATGTTGTTATGGTTTCTTTTTTGTTCTGGTGGGTTTAGTTGTTATACTGCTATCAGTATTTCACCTGTAGTGTGTGTGTGCGCGCGCGCGTGCGCGTGTGTGCATGTGTAGACGGCGGGTTTCCTCACACTGCATGAATTCACTATTTTCTTCTTGCATCTTGTTTGGCATAACATGACAATATAGTTCCACTATGTCAAATTAGTGAAAAATGGGAGTATCCCAGTTCGAAAAAATGACTTGAATGGAAATAATGGAATATGTAATAAAAATTGCATGAATGTATATCACCAGAGAAACACATGAAGTTTTGCAAGTATACATATTGTAGGCCCTGTTATCACATAAACAGAGATATTTTCTGCCAAGAAATCAATTGCACAAGTATGTAAGCATCCTAGTTTCCTAGGATTACCATAACCATAACTCTCCATTCTCTTTGTCTGCTTTAAGATCAATGTTATTATTTTATATAAAAGATCAGCAATTAAATCCATTTTGCCTCAAGAGATCTTTCCCATGTTTCAACACATACCTTACACGTCTTCCATACCCCACTTCATTTACAATGATAAAACATACATGTATAAAATTTATTAGTACAATATTTTAAGATAACTACTTAAATTTAAAGGGATAAACAACTAAATTTGGGACAGCTACACAAAAATAATTGTATCTGCAAATACATGTAGCACACTCGATTGTGTAAAACAACAAAAATTCAATATCTGTTGCATCCCTCAATTTGTAGTACATATGTAAGAACCAACCACCAAGATGTGATTAGAAGGTTAGGAGTGTGGTTGTACCCACAACCCATGAGGATCAAACCCCAAATTTTGGCGCTTTGATTTCTCAATAGTGTGAGCATTCTTCACAAGGTCCCCACCTCTCGTGGGGATGAAAGGCTCACATGGGGATGGAAGGGGGGTCAAGGAAAAAAAGATGTCCCACTGACGAGTGGGTCCATGATATGGAGATAACGGGTTGAGATCCTCTGCAATAGTGCACAGTGCTATAGTGCAGATGACACATAGGGCCGGGTCCACACAACAGCGACCGTACTGGACGATGTGCTACAGCAGAGGATCCTAACCCGGAGCTAACCAATATGAAAACTATGAATTTGCGCATTATCTCAGCGTCCTCCATATGCACATGTAGCACGCTCGATATGTATTATGGAGGTGGACAACACAGAAACTATGCTAGAGCTGTTCTTAGTACACGTTATGGAGACGGAAAATATAACGACAATGCTAGAGTTGCTCTTAGTACGTAGCGTGAGTATAAAATGACGTACTCCTGAACAAACTTATAGTTCCCCTTCCTCGCCTTCCTGGAAGGAGACTTACATAGCATACATCACCAGTTAATTTAACGTGCTGGCGGCAAACTAGTCATGTCATGCTAGTTGGCTATAAGTTATTACAACTTACACTAACTGTAATCAAAACTGGCTAGTGAGTTGAAGTCCACGTTCATGCGTGCATGTGGAGCCCTTCAGCATGCAGCACTATCGAGCGAGACTAATCAACACGGCAAACCTAGTTTGGACTTTGGAATCATTCAGCAATATGAACTTATATAAACAGCAACTTGTAGATCTGTTTGGAGCATTGCACCTCTCCGAGCTAGGACACAGATCACGCACAGTACGCTTACAATGGCCTCGGCCTCTTCTTCTTCTCCGTCATCCACGACGATCCAGATACACCCATTGACAGCCGAGAAGATAACGACCGCAACCACGGCAGCGCCAATGCCTACCACAGGGCCTACACCGGCCACGGTCATGTCGAGCGTCGCGAACCTAGCTCAGCTCCTGCCAACCGGCACGGTGTTGGCATATCAGGCGTTATCGCCGTCCTTCACCAACCACGGCAAGTGCGAGACCTCCAACCAGTGGCTCACAGGGGTGCTGGTTGTCGTTCTTGCCATCTTGTGCCTCTTCTTCTCGTTCACCGACAGCGTTGTCGGTCGCCGCGATGGAAAGCTATACTATGGCTTCGCCACACTGCACGGCTTCAACGTTTTCAACTTCTCCAGCGAGGAGGAGAGGCAAGAGTGGGACGATCTCGACCAATTCGGGAGGCTCCGCCTCCGACCACTGGACTTCGTGCACACCTTTTTCGCGGCGGTGGTTTTCCTCACGGTAGCTTTCAGCGACGTGGGGCTGCAGAATTGTTTCTTTCAGGACGCCGGCAGGAACACCGAGGAGCTGCTCAAGAATCTGCCCATGGGCATGGCGTTTCTCTCCAG
Organism: Triticum dicoccoides; assembly: GCF_002162155.2. Taxonomy (NCBI): domain Eukaryota; kingdom Viridiplantae; phylum Streptophyta; class Magnoliopsida; order Poales; family Poaceae; genus Triticum; species Triticum dicoccoides. Next base: position 696,681,894 of record NC_041391.1, on the reverse strand, counting down.
TTTTGTGTTCATCATCTTCCCCACCAAAAGGAAGGGCATTGGATTCAGTGACACCGCTCCTCCCCAGAAGGTGGTCCATCCCATAAATTAGTAAAGTATGTCCCCATAACTTGAAGTTGCCACTTGCCAGAAATTGATTGAAGAAAAATTGAATCCTTCAGGAAAGTCATGCTCAATCGGATTTGACGACGCCGCTCCTCGCAGGCGTAGAAGTTGCTTGATTGTATCATGTTGGAGAAAAATCATGAAGGCCTCTTTTGGTTCATAGGATAGGATTATCACAGGAATAGGAATCTTGTAGGAAATGAGATGACATGTATCTCAAATCCTATGAGTAGGAATAGGAAACAAGATGTCATTTGGTTGACACCAAAGGAATTTTTCCATTGAGTCTAGGCTCTTTTTTATTTTCCTATGAAATGTGGAGGATAGGAACCAATCCTATGTAGGAATAGGAATCCATTCCTATGAACCAAAGGGCTCTAAAGGAAAAAATCCTATAAAAATCCTATCCTCTAGAATTCCTATGAAATTCCTCTAAACCAAAGGAGGCCGAAGTTTTTTAATTATATATGTTCAGTGTGTGTGCCATGGTTCTTTTGTAAACAAGGACATATTTTTTGTCCAAAGCAAGTGTACAATTATGTTGGTGCCCTGCGTCCCAGCCTCCCAGGCTTATTAGAGCTCCCCATTCACTTTGTTTGCATCAAGCTTGATGTTTTTACTATTTTGTACAAAAAATCATTAACTAAATCTATTTTTTTTATCAAAAGGTCTCTCCTATTTGGCGACACATACGTTACACTTCTTTCTTATCTCAATTCTCCATTCATTTATAATGAGTACAATACTTGTATGAAACAAATTAGTCTAGAAGTTTACCATAAACACTTATTGGATAAACACCTAAATCAATTGGATAGGCGCCATTTCAGTAAAAAAAATGTGGACAAATCTAAAACTTGCGGTGTAAGAAGCGGAGTGAGGAGGCCACATATATACATTTAGATACATTAAAATAGGACATTAATCCGTCCATCTTAGAGCACTAGCAATTTCCGCCGTTGGATTTGCTGTTTTTGGCATCCCTAGTCGTTAGATGCCCTTGTCAATGCGTCCATGTGCCGTGGATCATCATTCTCTGCAGAATGGGCTAAGGATTAGGATGGCGTTGCTAGGGCCACTATTCCCATAGCAAAATCAGAAGCATCCGGTTGATTCAGGTCTGCAGATGGTCAGAAGACCCTCTACTATGCTACCAAGGACTGCGACAGCCTCGCCAGAGCATTTACAAAAAAAAAAAACCTTTTACAACGTGTGAATCGAGAATGAGATCCAAGAAAAATCTGATTTATAGACGTACTGGTTATAAGAACTCCTCAACATCTTAACTGATTAAATCATAACATCCTCCCTCCGTCGCAACATATCACCTTTGGGTATGAATCGAATTTCCAATAAACTTTGTGTCACACAGCTTGCAAAATGATAACCTACCTCGATGCATGCATCTGGTTATTCCTCGTATGGAAGACCGGATTAGCGGATATGTTGCCCCAATATTGCCACGACATTGAAGTGCAACCGGAGCATGCTCATCAACAAGTAATGTTTGTGTCCGCATCACCTCTGTTGCGGCATCGCTAGAAGTACTACTCATCTTCCATTGTTTTGTACGTATACAATGGGCCGAGATTCCTCTGACTCGGCGAAGGATAAAAAAACGATGGTTACTCTAGCAGCCGTGAGAAGGAAAAGCTGCTATAGGTAGCTAGCTAGCTACTTGGCTCGGTGCAAATTCTTTTCTCCAAGTTGGTTGTAATATGTTAGTGTGTTGTTTCTTTCAAGTCTGTATATAGTACGTTGCAGCGTTGTCCATGCACGGACGCGCACGTTCCTTTCCGTTTACTTCGTCGTTGGTCCATGCATGTGAATCTTTCATCGATTTTCTGCTCCGGCGACCATGAATAGGAGTACTAGATTCTCTCTGCGCACGACCTCATATGCATCTGATATAAACAGTAAAATCAGAAAAAAATACTAAAAGGATTTCAAAAATTTCTGAACTTTTTGCCAAGAAACATTGATGAGTGTTAAACATGTATGCAAATTTCCATGATGAAATGACATTCATGGAGGCCTGGGCAGCAGAACATAATTGATGTTTCCAAATGCTTCCAAATTTACACGCAGGTGAAACACACATCAGTGTTTATCACAATTTTTTATTTTTTAGATTTTACTGTTCATCTAGGTGCATGTGTGCTGGCTTGCAAAAACTTCGTGTGTGTAAGATACTACTCCCTCCGTTCCTAAATATTTATCTTTTTAGTGATTTCAACAAGTGACTACATACGGAGCAAAATGAGTGAATCTACACTCTAAAATATGTCTATATACATCCGTACGTGGTAGTCTATTTCAAATCTCGAAAAGACAAATATTTAGGAACAGAGGGAATACCAATCTCTAGCAGCTTCTCTCATGCTATGCGTATTGCCATGATGCTATCCATCCATTAAACCATGTGCAAAGCGAAATCATTGGAAAACACTTACGAAAATAGGTGAACCTCTGCCTCTTAGGATCTTGGGTTAAAAGATACTATGAAGGTGGAGGGAAACCCTGAAAGATGATGATAGACCAGAAATATATGAGGGGCAAAACTAATATTTTTGCCCCAAGCACCTCCACCAGTACCTCTAGGTTCTGGAAAGGAGTGAAGTCCATCACCCAAACCTTGAAATTTGGATATAGATGGAAAATAGGGACAAGAGACAATATTAGGTTTTGGGAAGATACTTGGTTTGGCACCTCCCCCCTAGCAGTACAATTCTGGCACATATATATGATTTGCAATGAGCAAAATAAAAGTGCCAGAGATGTCTGGGATGGTGAAACACTGAAGTTGACCTTTAGGAGGAACTTTGGCAGTAAGATGATGGAACAATGGTACCAGCTAGTGGAGATTGCTAAAGAAATCATCTTCGATGGTGATTCTGATGCTCTGATCTGGCAACTTGAGAATAAGGGTGTCTATTCCTCTAGTTCTTTGTACCACGTGATTAACTTTAGAGGGGTGCAACCCCTGTTCCTGCCAGCTGTTTGGAAATTGGTAGTGCCCCAAAAGATTCATGTCTTCCTTTCGCTGTTTTCCCAAAACAAGCTGATGACTAGAGACAACCTGAGGAAAAGACATATAATCAAACCACTTGATTGTGTTTTCTGTGTTGAACAAGAACAAACCACCATTTATTTTTTGACTGTGTTGTAGCCAGGAATATTTGGTCGTTTGTCAATCTCTTTTTCCAAAAGGACTTGGGTACAAACTTTGAATCTGTGGCCCGATTTTGGATCTCTAATAAAAAGAATTTAGCTTCAAACGTAGTTATTCGGCTGTCCTTTGGTGTTTATGGAAATATAGGAACTCTATGATTTTTAATAACACCATTTGGACGTCTATTAATCAGGTGTGGAGACCGATACACAGGATGCTCAAGTCCTGGGTGGTTCTGACCCCAGAAGCAAGCAAAAGCCGAGTGGAAGAGTTCCTGAGTGCGCTGGCGAAGCTAATCCAGCAACCCTTGATGATCTCATATGGCTGAAGGCTAGGAACCCTGGATTGGATGCTGGTGTATGCTGGGACAACCTCAAGATCTCTGAAGACGGCGGTTTCTTTTCTCCTGCCAAGAAGCGCGACACTGACGACAAGACCATGGTGAATAGCCCCGTGTCTACCCTCGCAATCTGCTGGTCGCCCCAAGCGGCCCTGGCACCACCACTCAAGAGGAGGGGCGCGAGCGAGTTTGTGGTGTGATCTCACCCCTGTTTTAACAGGCGCCTGTTTTTGCCTTCATTGTGTTTTCGTTTTTGCCCTTTGGCTCTTGTCGAGCAGGGCTGTAATAACGGTTTAAAGCCTGGACAATGAACCTTAGCTTAGTAGCTGTTAAGACTTTGTATGGTTTCATTCTGGTTAATAGAACCGGAGAGAGGCCTCCCTGTTCTTCTAAAAAAAAGGTGAACAGTCTGACCATGGGGCTTGGGGCCGTATCTGCACCATGAGTCGCAACTTTATTACACATTCCTACGAAATATGGTTTTTAGATAGCTTACCGCTCATCCCAAACGTAGAAAAATACTAAGTTTGAAAATATGCTATTAGCATACTATATCACATTGTACATTGATTAGTTAGATGTCACTTTTTAAAACGCTATAGTGTCCTGTTAGCAGCGACTAGCGCTTTATTTTTTCACTCGTCTTGCATCAAGTTCAATAAAAGAAGCTGCATGCATCAGAATAATATCGAGGCCCGGATCTCAACCTTCTTTTTGATACTCCCTCCATTTCATAATATAATGCGCCCGCGCTTTTCGAGATTCAAGTTTGATCGTAAATTTAACTACCGAGACCTACTGTGGCGGGAGCAAAAATTATACTAGTGAATTCAGTTTTTCGATATCAATTTAGTGATATAATTTTTATCCCCGCCGCAATCGGTCTCGTTGGTTAAATTTAAATTCAAAGTTGGATCTGGGGAGCGTGGGCGCAGTACATTATGGAACGGAGGGAGTATCTAAGAAATCACCTTTTGAAATAAGAGAAAAATGTGATTTATAACCTGCACTAACTATGTTAAACAAAGCTAGCTAGAGAGTTGAAGTCTCCGTACACGAATGGATGTATAGCCCTTCCAGCACCCAGCAAATCATGTGCGACAGCGTTGGACTTTGGAATCATCAATGGATTAATTTTCCTATAAAACAAGAAGGTGTAGATCAGCTTGGACTATTTCTAGCTGGAACCTAGAACACGCACGCACACGCCCATATCGAGCTTAGTACCTACAATGGCAACTTCTTCTTCTCCCTCGTCCACGGCGATCCAGATAACTCCTCCGACCGCCACCAAGGACGTCGACGACGACAATGAGATACCAGTCCCGGACACGGTACCACCGCCAACGGCAACCCCTACCATGGACAGGGTCATGTCAGGCGTGGCAAACCTTGCGCAGCTCCTGCCGACGGGCACTGTGCTGGCATACCAGGCGCTAAGCCCGTCCTTCACCAACCACGGCAAGTGCGAGACCTCCAACCAGTGGCTCACCGTGGCGCTGGTCGCCGTCCTCACCGTCATGTGCCTCTTCTTTTCTTTTACCGACAGCATCGTCAGCCGTGACGGAAAGCTCTACTACGGCGTAGCCACTCCGCGCGGCTTCAACGTGTTCGACTTCTCCAAGGAGGACGAGAGCCATGAGTGGAGCAGGGACCAGCTCCGGAGTCTGCACCTCCGGCCGCTGGACTTTGTGCACTCCTTGTTCGCGGCCGTGCTTTTCCTGACGGTGGCGTTCAGTGACGTGGGGCTGCAGAACTGCTTCTTCCCGGACGCCAGCAGGAACGCCCAAGAGCTGCTCAAGAACCTGCCGCTCGGCATGGCGTTTCTATCCACAGTTGTGTTCACCATCTTCCCCACGAAAAGGAAGGGAATCGGATTCAGCGACTCCACTCCTCGCCCGAAGGTTGATCACTTAAATTAGTTGTGTTTAATGGATTGGATTTTTCTTATTTTTAAGACAATGTACAACGTCGATGCATGAATTTTCTTGTGAACTTTAAGAAAATAATAGTGTATGGTTATATGCACCAATCAATGAATAGATGATGGGTCGTCATTCTCTTTGTCAAAAAAAAAACAGGCATCTCCGAGGCTTATCAAGCCATATTATGAAGAACGAAAGGTAAATTTGAAATTGAATGATATACCATGGAACCAAAGCATGTTGTACTCCCTCCGATCCATATTAATTATTCCTGCATGAGTAGCTTTCTTTTCTCTTGCAAAACATGGTTCTGTTCTTTTTTTTTTTGTGGAGATTACTTGTTTTGTTCATTAACAGGGCTCTCCCCTGATTTCGGTACGACACCATAGTGGCTTGTAGAAAACACGGCACATGTAAAACACATGAGAGGCCCTTTAAAAAAAAGGGTCCCGATAACTGCCACACGTGTGGTGTATCGGGTAGTTGTGCCACACGCCTCGTGTGGCATGGACAGCAACCAGCCCACACACCTACGTGTGGGCAAAACAACTAATGCCCACACACCTCTTTTTTTCCCTCCTGAACCCTCTCACACGCGTGCGTGTGGGCGAAGTTGATAACGCCCACACGCCCGTATGTCAGGCCTCGTACCCTCCTGGTCCCGCACGCCACGCGTGACGCCCACCGCGCGCCCGCAGTTGCCATGGTCCAGACCCTCGTCCATGTTCGTTTAACTGCAGTTGCCATGTCGCTGAACTACGTTTGCCATGTCGGACAACTGCAGTTGCCATGGTTGCTCAACTGCAGTTGCCATGTATGGTCTGATCTAATGTAGTTGCCATGATTTCATAACTTTAGGAGTTGCCACATACTAACACTAGGCAGTTGAGAGAGTTGTCATGTGCTCACAAGCATGCTAGGGCAGTTGCCATGTAAAAAGGAAGAGTTGCCATCTGCTTACGTGCACGTTAGGTCAGTTGCCATGTACGTGCACGTTGGGGCAGTTGCCATGTACCATGCAAAAACACATGGCAACTCGGTAAAAGAGAGTTGCCATCTGCTTACGTGCACACTAGGCAGTGGCCGTGTACCCTGCAAAAACACATGGCACTCGGGTAAAAAAAGAGAGTTGCCACCTGCTTATAAAGCACACTAGGGGCAGTTGCCATGTGCGCTGCGAAAACACATGGCAACTATCAGCTTGGGTGTGGGAGAGGAGACGGGCGTGTGAGCGAGATGGCAAATGCCCACACACTAGCCCTTGTGTGTGCGTGCAAAGTGGCGTGTGGCGCGAACTGCTGAACGCCCACACATCGGCCCCTCCGTATGGTAAAACGGATGTGTGGGCGACCTCTCTCACACACCACACACGCGAGTTGTCCTACGTGGCATACAAAATCAGCTAATTCGTGCCAAGATTCGTGCAGAAGTTACTGGACGATGATGGAGACGTGTGGGTGAGTTGGCTAATGCCCACACGTGTGGGCGTTAATATTTTCGAAAAAAAAACATGAGAGGCAACAGGGAAAGAGACGCATGAGCTATGTTGAATACTTGGGCTGAAACCACTGTGAGTCTTCTGGATCGCTGAGAAAGAACCTTTGACTCATTTCCTCTCTTTTTTTTCGTATTTTCCAAAGATACAAGATAACAACCATCATTCCAACTGCCACTAAATTCCTCTATCGCAAAGGAATGTCAAGCAGTGAAAGACACTGACTTAAGCTGCTATTTTTGCGAGAAGGACCCAATTTATTATAAAGGTTCACCAGAATTACAAAGCTCCATAAACATAATAAGAATCAGACCGAGATCTATGGACCAGTGAACCACCACTACCATTGGTAAAATGAGCCACCGACGCGCACGAAAGTTGTCGCTCCTCAGAGCCGGCCAAACCTTGTCGATGACAGCCAGAAAGTATTAATACGCGTGCCCGTAAAGATCAGTACTCAAGAGTTACATCTGTCGCCAACTGAAGTGAAGAGTGTGACACCAAATCCCGTCGTCTTGCACACACAATCAAAAAACCTAAACTCAGCACCCCAAGTAGACGACAGGAATTTAGCCAGAGCTCCATCATCACCGCCCCAACAAAACTCGAGGAGGATTGAAATTTGAAAGACCAGCTCAAAGATGAAGCACCGCCATCTGCCACAATACCGCACCTACAGACTAAGAAAATCTAATCTAAATTACTAGCAGGACCGATGCACCGGGACTTCCCCCAATGTCGCCGACCTCAAGACCGGCGGATAGAGAGAAAATGAGTCCATGGGCCCGCCGGCAGAGCATGGAATGAATGAAGCTTCTCCCTAGCCGCCACGGTAGTGGGAGAAGAAGGAAGCATTGCCAAGTCCGACATACACTTCACCATGTTTGGTTCATAACATGCCACTGAACGTTGGGAGAACAGCTGACGCCCAGTGGATACAACTACAAAATACTCCCTCCTTAAACTAATATAAGAGTGTGTGCTCTTATATTAGTTTACGTAGGGAGTACAAACCAATTGTATATATATCTTCACATCCGAATATACAACACGCCATGCATCGGACTCATCGGACTCCTAGAGAAGGAATAAAAAAACGCGCTGTCATTGTAGCAGCCGTACGTGAGAACCAAGCTACAAGCTGCCACTGGCCAGCTAGAGTACGTAATTGTTGTTGTGCAAGGACCAAGGAGCATAAGTTATGTAGCGCTGATTTGTCTTCGGCCAAGCCAAGGTCCATAGGAGTATTTTGCAGAGCTATATATGTACGCACGCGCGCGACCGTACCTAGGTAGATTCCGGCGGCCCCGGCGATGCTTGGAGCTGCAGCTTTCTTTGCAGTTAATCCTTCGGTCCCTCTCGGCCTTGAATGTTTCTTTGATTTCTTCTCTGGCGATCGCGGGCGGCGGCTACGCTCGTAACGATAGTATTATAGTTAGTATAATACATGCTAATTAGACAATTTTGATGAGGTGTCATAAAATTAAATGAAGAGATAGTTGAATATCATATCATGATACCGTATCATAATAAATGCTAGACTACTATGTGCCATGCATCACAATAAATAAAGTATTACATTAGGCCGGCCATAGTGGGGGTAACATAAGGCTGGTTGTAATGGGAGTATCATAGTTAGTATCATGCATGCCAACTAGGCAACTTTGATAAGGTGGCATAGAATTAAATGAAGTAAGAGAGGGTTGAGTATCATATCATGATACCGTATCTTAATAAATGCTACACTATGTGTCATGCATGGCAATAAATAAAGTCATCTATGATACTACCATATGATACTATGCATTAGGGAGGTAGTATCATATACTAGTATCATATGCATGATACTAACTTATGATACTACCTAAGTAGTATCATGCACTTGGGACTCGCAAATATGCTTATGTGGCAGGCAATTAAAAAAAAGAGATGATTATAGTAACATAGGTAGATACTGTAACATAATAACTCTCATATGGGATGCATGCCTGTCCAATTAGCACGAGTGGCTAAGCCAAATTGTCCTCGTGCCTCGTATCTGTCGGCGTGTGTGATTCAAATATATCTTCATCTGGAAAAAATGAATTATTTTTACTGCCAACCAAGAGTCACCCCTTAAGTTTATAAACTGGATCGAAAACCTTGTTGACCCTGTTTATGAGGAAAACCGGGCTGAAAACCATATACTCCCTCCGTCCGCGAATAAGTGTACTTCTAGCTTTTGTTCTAAGTCAAAGTTTTAAAATTTTGACCAACTATATACAAAAGAGTAGAAACATATATGACATCAAATTGATATATTATGAAAGTACATTTCAAAACGGATCTAGTGATACTAATTTAGTGCCATAAATGCTGCTACTTTTTCCTATAAAGTTGGTCAAAGTTTTAAAGCTTTGACTTAAGATAAAAGCTAGAAGTACACTTATTCGCGGACGGAGGGATTAAGTAAAAAGATTACAAGATATGAGAAAAAAGGACGCCCATGACAAGGCCCGACCTAGCTATCAGATCAAAGGACGAACACCATAGGAGGCACAAGTAGAAGTGGAGTGTCGTCGAAGGATCACAATACCAAAACTAAGCAAGCAACCTAACGCATTGCACTGACGTGCATACTGAACCTCACGACACAACTCAGGAGCAACCACAACCAACGAGTGACAACACAAACCTTGACTGGGAGCTCCGCCATAAAAATTCGAAACAATTAGCAAGTTGGGGAGGCATCTTGCGTCGTCGAAGAGCAAAGATGAACCAGAACAACACCAAGAGCGCTAAACTCACCGCAACACAATAGCCACCAAGGGAGGTACTTGAACATGCACAACAACATGGCCGACACCATGGAACACCACCGAAGACGATCACATAGATAGCAGGACAGCAGCAACACAAACCACCGTCAACCCTAACCGGTTGCACCACCACCACCAACATTTCGGCAGCAAGAAACACCCAACCATGTTGACCCCAAAGATGACGCCACTAGTAGAAAACAGGGCATTTGTCCCGGTTGGTGAGGGCCTTTTGTCCCGATTCTTGAACCGGGACTAAAGGGTCGTTACTAATGCCTCCTCCCTTTAGTCCCGGTTCTTACACGAACCGGGACAGATGAGCCTCCACGTGGCCACTGCGAGCAGCCCAGGCAAGGGGGCCTTTGGTCCCGGTTGGTGACATGAACCGGGACCAAAAGGCTTCCACGTGTCAGCAGCTGGCTGGAGCTTAGGTTTTTCTTTTTTTTAAAAAAAGTGGCTGGTTTAGGGGTTTTGGGGGTTAATTTTAGGTTGTTATTAGCTAGCTAATAGAGAGAAGTGTCCTCTCTTATATCTTCATCCTTGGTTTACCAACGCTACTGCTATGTTCATTTCACCCGCTGATATATAATAACTCATGCATGCTCGCATCATACATCATCATATATAATAACAAGTCCTACTAATCATGCATCATCATACAACTTCTACTCGTTATTAATAACAAGTCATACGATCATCATCCTCATAGTCATCGAACCTAACCCTACATAATTGTTCTTAGCACATGATCATCATTATCAGGTAGGACCTAAACATCCTTAAGGTAAAATAGCATAAAACAATATAGACCCTGACTCTCCATTATAAAGAATGGAGACCATCCTGTCTCCAATTCTTGCGCTTCGCCTCCTTTTGCTTCCAAGAAGCTCCTTACGACTATCCATACATTTTTTCCATTCTTTGATTGTCATGTCTCCACTTCTTTTAGAAATCCGGTATGAACAGTTGAGATTCGTAGGACGACCTGGTTGTATGTTCAAAACATGAAGGCGACCGTGCGTACACATCAAATGAGGCACACAATCATTAGGGATTATCTGTTAAAAAACATAGTAATAACTTCGTAGTTAGCAATGATGTACTAGTTTTAGAAGTATTTAAAAAGATGCAGAGATGTCGTAATAGTAAAAAATCTTACTAGTGTGTCTCCATGGTAGTTAACGTAGTTCAACACGTGCACTAGTGGCACATATTGACCATAATGTTGAGGAGTTCGATTGTAGATATTGTAATTCTCAAGATCAGTACAAAATGCGATCAGATGATTTTTCTCCTTATAAGTTAATTCGGAGCCATCGGTGTAGTGGGTTTTGTCTATCATCTTCCGCACATTCTTTAAAGAATGAAAATAAGCTGTCAATGGAAATACGTTGTCAACTATTTTGAAATAAACAATATAAATTACTTAATAACTATGTTAAGGTCACATGGGGGAAGAATTGGAGGTGTATCCACAAGGACCCAAATCGAAGATCTGTCTTGCTCGATTGTAGGATCACCAAGATCCATGGTGACAAGCATAACCTCATCAAAACCATACATCTTGCAAAGTGCTTCCTAATTTTTACAACCAAAATGGATTACACTCTCAGCATTGTACAACTTTACATTAAAATCCACACCATGATGGATCCTTAGGAGAATTCTTTTGGTTTCCATACTTTCATGGTATTCAAAACCTATCCTCTCCAAGACATAGCGTCTTGCATAGCATGAGATAAGCTAGTCGAATTAGAAATGATGAAAAATACACGTTAAAATAGTTGAAGTCGTGCTTAATTATGAAAAAAACTATTGTCGTCGTTGCATACCGTATGAACATCGAAGGTCTCCTCGAGCTTAATGCTGAAGCGCCGATCTTCATCCAGCTCAATGAACCTGTCACACATACTTCGGTCGTCGTGGCACCAATCGCACTCCCCCGGGAGGTTTTCGTCGTCCGAGTACGACATTTCCGGCCTAAATTCACAATTCAAATATTAAACTTGTACAATTAAATATATGTACTAAAAAACCTAAATTAGATCATTATTATTAATCACGGTTTGACTATTGGTGATGGTACGTAGCTCCTCCTTTCATTCCCGAGTGCATTATTACACCAAATTGTCTAGCACACGAGAATGAAGGAGAAGCTACCCCCACGACGGCGTGGATGATGAAGGGGGCTCTTAGATTTCTGCATAGAGTGCTCTTCAATTTTAGCATTCAAAGTAGAAGTACTTTTCCAATATGAGCATTCAATAAGCAAAACCAAATTATAAAATAAAATAATATTCAAATTAACATGCATTCAATTATAACCAAAAGTACATCATCTCTTGTGTCTGTACATCATCGAATACTCCTCGAATACTATCATACATATAGCATCGCTAATTAATACAGCTAGAACCGTAGCGCCCAACGGGTATCGTCGCCGGCGGTGGACACCCAAAGATAAGGAACGATCACAAGATCATAGCTCCAGTGAGATCCCTGAAGAACCTGCCAGGTATTGTCGAACCTGCCCTCCAATGCAACCATGTAGTGACGGACGTGCTCGTCCTCCTCGCTGACACGGTGATGTACCATCTCCGCGGTGTCCGGAAGCCTCAGCACCGCCACTGGCCTACGCGACTGCCACCAAACAAGAATCGGGTCAACAAGGGGCTGCCTCCTCACCAACCTACGTCCCCCAGAAGGTAGCACCTTCCAATACCAGCCCGGCGGAGCCTAGTCCCGAACATGGCCCTGATCAAGCAGGCCTCCATCGCCGAGTCGACGACGACGAGGATGCGGGATAGGCATAGTCGACGTCGATGCGGGAACTACTTCTATATATAGCTAAATAAAGTAGTTTTATTAATTAAATAAACTAGTTCAACTACTAAGCACTTACTATAAATAAATAAAGTAGTACTTACTAAAAACAAACTACTTCTATATATAGTAAAATAAAGTAGTCTATTAAATCAACTAGCTAGTTCAACTATATATGAAGCACTTACTATAAATAAAATAAAGTAGTACTTACTAAAAATAAACTAGTTTAACTATATAGTTCTATTATTTTTCTAACTAATTATATTTAACACTTTCTCTTCTTATTTTTTCCTTTTTCCTCTATTCTAAATACGAACATATTCATAAATGACTTCTATCATTCACAATTTTCCTATACATACACAATATGAACAAATACATAAATTGACAAAGAAAATACTATGAACAAAAAAATCATTAAAATTCTATGAACAGAAAAAAATCATAAAAATTTGACATATTCGATCTTTGCATATATTTGAACATACAAACATGCATATTCAACAATAATATCCACTATATTCAACAATAATATTCAAAAAACAGGGGAGGGGCGCCGTCCGGACCAGCGGAAGGGCAGGGGCGCGGGTTCGACGGCGAGGACGGCAACGGGGCAGGGGGCGCGCGTTCGGCGGCGAGGACGGCGATGGGGCAGGGGCGACGGCCGGCGAGGAAGGGGGCAGGGCAGGGCGACGGCGACGACAGGGGCGGGCCGGGGCGCGCGACGTGCGTTGGGTGAGGGCATGGGCGACGGCGTCGGGCGGCAACGGCGACCTCGGGCGGCTAGGGGAGGCGACGGCGACGTCGGGGCAGGGGCCAACGTCGAGGAGCAGCGCAGCAGCCTGGCGGCGTTGGAGAGAAGAATGGCGGGTAGGGGGGAATTTCCCAAGTCTTTGGTTATATAGGAAAGGCTTTGGTCTCGGTTCGTGGCACAAACCGGGACAAATACCCCCTTTAGTCCCAGTTGGTGCCACCAACCGGGACCAAAGGCCAGTTTTCGGCAGCCCAAAGGGCGGGAAGCGGCGGCCTTTGGTCCCAGTTGGTGCTACCAACCGGGACCAATACCCCCTTTTTAGTTCCGGTTGGTGCCACCAACCGGGACCAATGGGCCTTGCACAACGGCGTGATGGTGCGAGTTTAGTCCCACCTCGCTAGCTGAGAGAGAACCGCACCTGTTTATAAGGTGCGATGCGCCAACCCTCTCGAGCTCCTCTCTAAAGCAGGCTTTCGGGCCTGATTTGTCTCTATGTGCCTATGGGCCTACTGGGCTTACTACGGGCCTAAATCCTAGCCCATTGTTGGGTTTCTAGTCGTATTCAGGCCGTGGGGCCCAGTAGGAGGCACTTCTTTTGTTTTTTTTGTTTTCTTTACTTATTGTTGCTATTTTTATTTTATTTTTCCAGTTTTTTGTTTTGTTTTCTGCATTATTTATTTTCTTTTATTTTTTGCTTTATTTTTTAATTCTATTTTGCTTTTAGTTTTAGAAAAATTATAAACTTTCTGTTAGTGCCATTAGTTTTCAAATTTAAAAACACTTTTTTTATTATTTTTTTCTTTCTTGCTTTATTTAGCCGTAACCCTCTCAACTTACTTGCATATGCTATGTGGATGAAATGATGATACCATGTCAAAATAAAAGAAAGGCGCAATGCTCACCTGCATGTTGCTTAGCTTCAGGCCAACCTGCAGGTGAGCACTGCGCTTCTCCCTTCATTGTCTCTATACTCAGGGCTTATAAACCGTTGCGAGTGCCTCTCGCTTGGCGAGGTGGGACTAAAAAACAGCTGCAGAAAGAATCAACTAAAAAACTATTTTACCGGTTCATGCAACGAACCGGTACTAAAAGGTGCTCGTGGGGCCCCAGCCTTAAAACCTGTACCAAATAAAATGACTTTGTAACAGCCTTAGAACTGGTAATAAAGGAATCAACTAAAAAGCTTTTATAAACCTCTAGTATTATTGAAACTAAAATTATATAGAATTTTGTTACAAACTTTAATAGCAAAAATAATTATCATAAAAGAAAATAAATAAGTAATTAGAATTTAGTTCAAAACATTAAATGCAAAAAGAATTATCATAAAAGAAAATAAATAAGTAATTAGAATTTTGTTACAAACTTTAATAGCAAAAAGAATTATCATAAAATAAAATAAATAAGTAATTAGAATTTTGTTCAAAACCTTAAAAGCAAAAAGAATTATCATAAAAGAAAATAAATAAGTAATTAGAATTTTGTTACAAACTTTAATAGCAAAAAGAATTATCGTAAAAGAAAATAAATAAGTACTTATTGTTGCTATTTTTATTTTTTTCTAGTTTTTTTTGTTTTGTTTTCTGCATTATTTATTTTCTTTTGTTTTTTGCTTTATTTTTTTACTTCTTTTTTTGCTTTTAGTTTTAGAAAAATTATAAACTTTCTGTTAGTGCCATTAGTTTTCAAATTTGAAAACACTTTTTTTGTTTTTTGTTTTCTTTCTTGCTTTATTTTTTTTATTTTGTTTCTACTTACAACAAAATACTTATTGTTGCTATTTTTATTTTTTTCCAGTTTTTTTGTTTTGTTTTCTGCATTATTTAGCCCTTGGTCCCGGTTCGAGCCACCAACCGGGACCAATGGTGGTGGGCCAGGAGCGAGGTCCATTGATCCCGGTTCGTCCCACCAACCGGGACCAAAAGGTCCAGACGAACCGGGACCAATGGCCCACGTGGCCCGGCCGGCCCCCGGGGCTCATGAATCGGGTCCAATGCCCCCATGGGTCCCGGTTCTGAACTGAACCGGGACTAATGGGTTGACCCGGCCTGGACGTTTGCCCCCTTTTCTACTAGTGCGCCTTCAAGAAGGGTTGCGACGCTGGTTGCGCTGCCATCATCCATACAGGAGGACCTGGATTGGGGTTTCCCCAGGGGTCTCGACGAGGAGGGTGCAAACAACAAAAACAACGACGCCTCCAAGGAGGTTAGCGGTGCCCACAGGCATCGCTGCCGCTGGCTTAGTTGTGGCTTTCGCCCAAGTTGATCTGACACACTCCCGAAGACCGGTTGTGTGAGGTGTGAGATGATCTGCACCACCACAGGTGACCATTGCAGCCCAATAGTAGCCCATGGTCAGATTCATACCACCACAGGCCGGATCAAAGCGAATCCAACCTGCCCAAGGTGCATGCAGCCATACCGAATCTGGGAGGGAGTAGCGCCGCTACTCACACCACCGGTAGGACCCCCCTACACCACGTAGAGGCCAATGCCCCGGGGAGACTAGCAGCTCAAACCAGCACCGCGTCGGCCAGAGCACACTACAAACCTTGACAAAAAAGGACGCCGGATCAGCCGAGCAGGCCGCCTCCGGCCAGGCAGGGCGGGAGCAGAGCCGCCACCAAGATCCCCCGCCGCGCCCACCACACGCTAGATCCCGGCAGAGCGGCCCCAGATCCGCGCCCTACCGAGCCCTCGCGCAAGATGCGCCGAGGACCACCACCGTGGCCGCCGCACCAGATATCGGACATACCCACGCCGCTGCGAGGTGGGGAAGCCCCGCCACCGCTGTCCAGACGATGGGCCCTGGCCATGTCATTCGACGGTGGCGAGGTGAGAGGGCAAGGAGGAAGGGAGGCCGGCGGTGGGATTTGGGGCTTCCGCCCGTGTCGCTCCTGGAGGAGCGACGCGGGGGATCGGGGAGCTTCGAATGCAGCTTTCAAAAGAATGAATTCTGGTAGAGACCCCCTCTTCATTGATTGGGTGATTGGCAGCTTGCTTAGAAAAAATTGCCACCATGCTACGCCTAGAGAGTTGATCATCACCGGTGACGGACCTAGAAATGGGCCGGCCCTTCAGCTCGGCCATTTGTGTGGACTTGGAGTAATTACTAACATGGTTTCTCTTTAGTTTTTAAGCAAGTTTTAGGCCTAAGAAGCACAAACTGCGCTGCTATTGACGTTTTCACCTCAAAAAACCAAAATTCTGTGTGACGCTTATTCCGTGCAATAGCATCATCCACAATCAGTACAACACATAAAACAAAATTTGAAACTTTCTTGCCATTTTTCACCAATTTCAAAAAAGTTATCTCACTAATTTATTTTTGCTACTTTAAAAAAAATACACCTATATTTTTGTAAAATAAATTTACACATGCCTAAAATAAATATATTCATATACTTATAAAAATTGTTCATGTATTTTTATTAAACAAATGTTTATTATGCATTATCTTGTAACTAAAAATGGTTTTAGTATATTAGGAAATTCTCATATAACTAAGAAATAGTTTTCATAGAATTTCAATAATGTTGAAGTAACTAAAACTATATTAAAGTGTATTTATATAATTAAGAAAAGTGTTCAAGTGTTGAAAAAACTATTTGTCTCATGTTAAGACACATTCACATATTTAAACTCTATTTGTGTAATGTATTTTGTTTCCTGTCATTCTAAAAAGTGTTAGTATATTTGTCAAAAAATTGTATATGTCTAAAAAGAAACAGTGAAGAAGAAGGAACGAAAAAAAGGACATGAGAGAAAGGGGAAAAACAGAAATAGAAACAAAGAACATGGAATGGAGACACCAAAAGTAGCATGCGGGCCTAACTTTTTCTAGAACAGTCACAAACTAACTTTTGCTTTTAGGGGTTTCCATAGACTAACTAAGTACTAGTAAGCTGGCACGTGCAACGCACATCTTAATTGCCATAAAATAATTATCAAAATATTTTCCTAATATTTACATAGTTATCCATCTATACCAATAACAATATTTTTCATGTGGAGGCAAAAATAAATCACATGGACAAATGAAGGAGAGGTGCAAATAAGATGAAAGATCAGCCCAATTATATGTAAAATATGTAAGTCATCATCTAACTGAACCGGTCATACCGAGAATTAAAATAGAACGAATGAATTAGAAGCTGATTTATTGATCAGTATAGTTTGGCAATGGCGGTACTGCATATTAATTCCAAACAAAAAGTTGGAAAAAGCCACAGTAACTTATGTTACCCGCAAAACTCCATGTATCCATCACATATTTTTTATGTGTATGATCATGACCTTACCTAAAACAAAACAATCAAGAAAGAGACTATCATCCAATAATCCATAAGAACATTGCAACGAAAACTTAAATAACAAAAGGGCCTACTTGCAACTGGATAAGACTTACCACCTTAAGGCAAACCTGAAGATGCTGATGGTACAGACCGTAAGTAATATAAGGCAAGACATATGACTTCCAAAATGTTCAGAACAAAAGAAAGCAACACAAGGAAAAGGCAAGCTTGATTTACATGCTCGTCCCCCTCCTGGTTCCTCTCACATATAATATTTCAAGAAAAGGACAGTATCTACACATAAAACTCACAAACCTGGCGGCTTTAGCCTCACGACCTGAAGCATTTGCCATTCAGCTCTCTCGAAAAAAAGTGAACACATTTGTAATATTTAACTTCTTTGGACTGTCTAGTACACCGGACAGGTTCATGCCTATGAAGACGTACATTGTTAAATCCTTTATGCGTTCATTTATCTCCTAAATTTAAGATGCATTGTGAGCATTCTCACCACATAAAGTGGAACCACTCACCTTTTACTCTAAAGTCAATAAAGTTGATCTCTGGATAGACAATCTGTCCACTGCCAATAGCAACTGATGTGCACAAAATAGCTGCCACTGAACCTGCCAAAGCAACAATTAATGATAGCAATGCAGGGAAACTCACTCAAACAGCTGAAGCAGAAGAATATTTATATCCTGTTAGTCCTATAAAACAGAGCTAATTACTCGAGCATATAAGGCTATTCGGGAAACAAGAAGGCAACAAAAACCTAACAAATAAATTGATTCCATCAATACCCTCCTCTCCTTTCATGTGAATCCTGATTATAACTGAAGCAGAAGAATATTTATATCTTGTCAGTCGTATAAAACAAAACTAATTACTCTAGCTTCTAAATTAAAGGATCAAAGGCCAATGCACGTCTTGATTAATATGAAATGCGCATATCAAAAACCAAACGTCAGAGCATTATTTTAAGAAACACTAAGTTACGTGATTATTCTAAGATCACCTCAAATCGGATCTGATCACCAAGCAAACAATTAGGGGATCACTGGTATTGTGTACGTGCAATGCACTTGTCATGCTCGAAAACATCATGACCAGTGAGATGTATTTCAAAATTCCCAGTGGAAATAGAGAGTAATGATAATTGGTAAGGATCAAGGAGATGTAGCCTGCACGTCTTTACTAATACAACATGGTAATAGAAATTGTTGAGTAAATACACCAAGACACAAGGTACAATTAGCTAGTTTTTCAGCTTTACAACTCAAGAAAAACTCAGACAAGATGTCAAAGAATCAGTCAAGAAGAACTCCATGTACTCCCTCTGTACCAAAATAAAAGACGTTTTTGTAGGCTAGTTTAGCCTACAAATACGTCTTGTATTTTGTTACAGAATTAGTAGTTCGCATGTACAATCCTAGGTTCTGCTTCTAAATCCGTATAAGTAGTCTGCTTCTAAATCCTAGTAAGTAGAGAAAGATAAGATGAAATGATCATGTACCTTAGTCCTCATCACTATAGTTCACAAGGATTCATCATACCTTCTCCTGATGTGCCTGTAGCTGCAAAGAGAAAAAATAAATGAAGGAAGACAGTGCCACATACATCTATCTTCCTTTCTTTCTAAAAGATTCAAGGTGTGGCAAACTTCAGTTCAGAATTCCAAAAAATAATGAGTTATGTACATCAAAATCCTCCTAGCTCGACACAGGCAATCCCACATACTTCGAACAATTTAGGATGTTCCTTCACATAATCCATGGCTCCATGTCCATGATTTAAAACTCAATTATTGAAATGCACTTTTTTTTACATCCATGACTGCTGTAGTCATCTTTGTAGAATCTGGCAGATTCTTTTTGTATTCCTTTGCCTGCATATCATCACCATAAAGCGTAGCCCATTCACTTTGTCGAGCTCAAGTCTAAGAGCGTACTGTGAAAGCAAACAAAGGATTCAGGTCAAATATCTTAATTACCTCACTCAAGTCTTTCCGTGGATGGCAGCAATGAGCCAATGACTCTTATATTTTAGTTGCCCGTCCACTTACAATGTTGCATGCCTGCATCTTCACAAAAAGTATCAAAAATGCTCCTAACAGGACGGGGAATCAGTTTGCTGGTTTGTGCTTTCTACTACTAACTGTAGTGTATGTGGCACACAAGTTCTTACCCGGAGTCCGGAGGACTGTTGAGCCCATTCTTCCTCATCAAATTCTACTGTCATCTTGGAGTTGCCTTTGTCCCTCGCAACTGAATCATGCTCTGGCCTCAACTTTCTTTTGATAGAAGAGAAGCCACCATCGCCCTACAACAAATACACCGGCTCCTTGGGGGCCATCCCGCGAGACAAAGAGGGGATGCAGGATGACATCTGGAGGGGCACCGCAATCGGCAAAGGATGCGCTGCCTGAGATCTTCTTGGCTGCCTCGCCGGCGGCGAGACGGGTAGAAGGCGAGGCCGGGAGATGGAGAGTGGCCGGTGCGGGGGTATGCGTGCCGGGCGTCGCTGCAAGGCGAGGAGTTTGCGATCGTGAGGGCGTGGCAAGGTGTTGCAGCAGACGACGTTGCGCACAGGCAGCAGCGCGGGGCGGCGAGGCGACGGCAGATGGTGGACAGGAGGGCGGCGATCCGCTCGTAGGAGAGGGTGATTCTAGACGGGAGAGGCAGCGAGCGGAGGAGCTGCGTGGGACGGCCGAACGGCGGCTAGATGGCAGAAGCGGGGCGGAGGAGAAAAAGCAATGTGTGTGGGCTTCTCGTGGAGTAGTTACGGCCAGGACGGGAAGGTGTGAGATTAGGGGGTGCGGGATTGGTAGTGCGAATATTCTTCCACAGGTGGAGTATGGTCAGTCATTTCAAATTGCTAAATCCACAGCACAAAGCTATTAGATCAATACTGACCATTAGATTAAGATTTGTGGATTCAATTGTGCGGTGCTGATTGGTTCGTGCGTTGTTATGGGTTCCATTACGGGATGCACGTAAGAAAGTTCTTGTTGGATTGTTTAATAGTAGTGGAGATGGAGATACTGGCCATTAGATTAAGATTTGTCGATTCAATTGTGCGGTGCTGATTGGTTCGTGCGTTGTTATGGGTTCCATTACGGGGTGCACGTAAGAAAGTTCTTGTTGGATTGTTTAATAGTAGTGAAGAAGAAACGTCGGGGGGCATGCTTAGCCTACTGTGTGCCGGTGTCCCATGCATCGGCGCTAGCCTTGCAGTTTGCTCGCCTTTTCCTGACCACATGAATAAACAAGACACCGATAGTTTGAGAGTCCATCCGCATACGAGATAAACTAACCAAGGGGTCATTTTTGGTGGGCTTAAAGTGTGCCACTTGGTGCGCTGTCAACCGCCGCTACATGTCGCATGCTGGGCACTCCTCGAGATTTATTTTATTTTTAATTTTCTATACGTGTTTTCGGGTTTCAGATGTTTTTTTTCTTTTGGGGGGCTTTTCAATTTTTATCTGGTTTTCCTTAGGTTTTGGACAAAAAAATTGGGTGGGAAAACGTGTTTTCTTTTTTGCTTCTGTATGATGCATAGATTTGTTTTAGTGGAGGCACATATTTGCTTCCATGAGAAGCACATATGTACTTCTCGGAAAGGAAAAGATGTGTTTTTTTTTTGCTCACAAATTTTCTTCTCATGGAGGTACATGTTTACTTTCGCGAGAGCCTTAGTTGTGCCCCTTGGAAAGGGGGAAACATATTTTTTTTCATGGTAGACACAGATTTGCTTTTCGGAGGCATAGGTAGAGAAAAACACATTTCTTTTCCTTCCGCGAGAGGAACAGATTTGCTTCTGCAAGAGGTTGTGCCTCTCGGAAAGAGAAAAAAGTGTATTTTCTTTTGGCTCTTTTTTTTTCTAGTTTTTTCTGGAAAAATGTTCACTGAAACCTATTAAAATGAGATCTAGTTTCGAAGATCTAAATGCGAGAAGCATGGTTTAAGAGATAAATATTTTGAATAAATCAATCTAGAAAAAAAGGAAAAACTCTTGGGAAGGTGGGAGTGACCTTTGCAAGGGGCCGTCCCTTGAGCTGGGCCATTTGTGTGGGCTTCGAGATATTACTAACATGGTTTCTCTTTAGCTCTTAAAGTGTATTTATGCAAGTTTTGGGCCTAAGGAGCACAAACTGTGCTGCTATGTGACGCTCTCAACTAAAACAAACAAAATTATGTGTGATGCTTATTCCGTGCAATAGCATCATCCACAATCAGTACAAAACATTAAACAAAATTTAAAAATATCTTGCCATTTTACATATGTTTCAAAAAAGTTATCTTACTAATTTATTTATACTATTTTGAAAAAAATAAACCTATACTATTGTAAAATATATTTACACATGCCTAAAATAAAAATATTCATGTATTTGTATTAAAAAGAATTGTTTATTCTGAAAATTATCTTGTAACTATAAATGTTTTTAGTATACTATGAAATGATCATATAACTAAAAATATTGTTCATAGAATTTGAATAATGTTAAAGTAATTAAAATTATATTAATGTATTTATATAATTAATAAAAGTGTTCAAGTATTGGAAAAACTATTTGTGTCATGTTAACACACATTCACATATTTAAAGTCTATTTGAGTAATGTAGTTTTTCCTGTATTTCTACAAAGTGTTAGTATATTTGTCAGAAAATTGTATATGTCTAAAAAGGAATAGTAAATAAGAAGGAACAAAAAAAAGGACATGACAAAAAGGAGAAAACATAAATATAAAAAAGAAAAAGGGAACGGAAACACCAAAAGTAGCATGCGGGCACGAACTAACTTTCTCTAGAACAATCACAAACTAACTTATGCTTCTAGAGGTAGCCACAAACTAACTTTTTTTAGGCAAACTCCGAAACTTTTTATTCAACCGTCACAGTGTTTACAAACTAAGTAGATGTACGGGGTCACTTGTGGTGGTCTGAAAGCGTGCCATTTGGTGCGCTGCCAGCCGCCTGTCTTTTCTTTATTGTATGTGTTTCCATATTTTAGATGTTTTTTCTCTTTTTTTCGGCTTTTCAATTTTTCTCCCGATTTTCCCAATGTTTTGGAGAAATAGTTGCGTGGAAAAACACATTCTTTGTGCTTCCGCGTGATGCCTAGATTTGTTTCCCATGGAGACACAAATTTGTTTCCGCGAGAGGCACAAGTGTACCTATTGGAAAAGAAAAAAGAACACATTTTCATCAGAGGCACAATTTTTTTTCTTGTGGAGGCACATATTTGCTTCCGCGAGAGCCACAGTTGTGCCTCTCGGAAAGGGGAGAATACATTTTTTTTCCTCAACAAGAGATACATATTTCCTTCCCGTGGAGGCACAAAGGAAAAAACATATTTATTTTTCTTTTGCGAGAGGCACAGATTTGATTCCCTTGGAGGCACATGTTTGTTTCCGCAAGAACGTCAGAAAGAGAAAAAAAACATATTATCATTCAGCTCTCTTTTTTCTTCTGGAGTTTTTCGTGAAAAAAGGTTCATTAAAATCTATTAAAATGGGATCTAGTTTCGAAGATTTAAACGCGAGAAATCCAATGATAAAAACGGTTCGCGATTTGTATGCAAGGTTTAAGATATAAAACATTCTGAATATATTAATCTATGAAAAAAGGGAAAACTACTAGGAAGGTGAGAGTGTCCTTTGTAAGGGATACCACTTAATTAGTGATTTCGTGTGCACACTTATGCCTGTTATGGTGTTACAACATTTCATATTATTGTGAAGGTCCATGGACAACAATAGAGAGCGAACCTAAGGATTGTAGCTATATAGTTGGACCAAAAAGGTGATGTCATTGAGATTCTTTTAAAACCTTGAAACTTTAACACAATCCTTTTTAAAAAAGGAAGATCACCCTCGGCCTTTGCATGAAAGTAATTCATGCAGCCATCTTATTAACCAAAATATCCAACAAAAGAAGAACTCAAAGCCAAAACCGGCAGAAAAATAGGACTAGCACTACTGGAAACATGAGATTTGCCATCAGCTAACTCTTTGCCGTCGGCTGGCTGACAGCAAAGAGGTCCTTTGCCGTCCGATTAAAGTAAACATACGGCAAAGAGTCAGCTTATGGCAAAGAGGTCATTTTCCATCAACTAGTTCTTTACCGTCAGCCAGCGCTCGGCAAAGAATCTTTGCCGTCAGCTGGCGGACGGCAAAGAGGTGGGTGGGTCCAGTGGATGTCTAACCCGTAATGACCCACCGGCCCCACCTCT